>NC_071354.1:124583691-124894316 GCF_943734655.1 Sabethes cyaneus
ACATACCCACACACACACATACACACGCACACACAGAAAATGCTCAGTTTTCGAAACTGAGTCGAATGGTATATGACATTCGGCCCGCAGGACCTTCTTTCCATTTCCGGTTTTCCAAGTGATTTCTATACCTTTATACTATATATTTATATAGTAGAAAGGCAAAAACTGTTTTTTTCTCTAACTCGAGTAATTTCAGTTTAATTATTCCATGTTTGACCATTTTCTACTACGCACTTTCTAATATCTTCTTGAAAACGATTAGAGCCGAAAATGAATATGAAAACGATAAAAATCTATCTTTCAGTTTTCATTACCTTGCAAATATCGTTAATCTACCATCCATAATGTCTTCTTGAGACAATTTTCAAACAAAAATAAACACAAAAAAAGATTTTGTTGGTTATTCCATACGTAATATTGTAAATTATTATTTCAGTTGCTTATGTCATTATTTAATCACAAGTACGTATGTCAAAAGAAGCTATTGGATCTTTTCGAAAACTTCAACCTACTTATATCAGAATATCGTTGATTTGGAAACACAAATAGTACTAATTTATTTGAGGGATTCAAATTAGCGAACCACTGCCTAGAGGACGGGAATACCGCTCAAAAGTTTTTAGTGAATGGAAAACCGTTTCATTACAGGGCTAAACTGTGAAATTCTGGAACGCTTTTCGGCTCAGATCTTATTTAGGCTGCAGTACTACCCATAGAATTATCAAGCGGATAGGCACAAGAAACGCGAAATAAATGTATTCGTAAATTCAGAGAATCTCACCCTCCAGGAAATTCAACCGGATTGCCAATTTGGAGAATTGCTAACAACAATAAAATAATTCGAAAACAAAACATTTTTTGATTCAATATTTAGTGAACGGGACATAACACTAATAGTTCTTACAAACGGATAGTTTACCTTTTAAACCGACCGGTTTCGGGAGATAAGTTTCCCATCAACGGGGTGATTATCTCAAATAAATTAGCTATTAACTATTAGCTATTAGCTATTAAAATTAACTGTTTGTGTTTCCAAAGCAACGATGTTCTGATATAAGTAGGTTGAAGTTTTCGAAAAGGTTCTATATAGCTTCATTTTCTCTTTTGCCTCTTTTGACATACTTGTGATTAAAAAAAGACATAAGCAACTGAAATAATAATTTACAATATTACCAACCAACAGTGTTGGGCACAATTTCGCTAATCCGCTAAATCGCTAGTTAGCGACGCTAAATTCTGGTTAGCGGTAAGCGTTTTCGGTAAATTTGGAGTACGTTTGCGAAACCGTTAGCTTCGCTAACAATAAACCCTTGAAATCGCTAAAGCTGCATGAAAATTGGGCGATCATACAAACTTTACCTTGCCGTTTTTACATTGCATTGGTCAGAAATAATGCCACAAATTAACAAGTTTGCATGCCTTTGAATCGCCAAAATAATAGTATTACTGTCTAGTGAATGACAGAGGAAGTAACATGATATACGAAGAGTTCCACTCATCGTTTTCAGACCAATCGATTTTAAACGAATTCTAATTGAATCGAAATTTAATTTCCGGCAATAATAATATAAGAAACAGACACTGATAAAGCATGCAATGTGGAACTGAAACACAAATATTTCTGGATAATAGATACTAAGTGTCTAAGTTTCTTTCTCTAAATTTCCTTAAATGCTACCTTTATTAAGCCTTCTACAAAAAAATGTTTCGACGCCCTGCCGGTCGACCTTACGGCAGTTAACCGAAACCTTAGTCATGACCGATGAAACGATGAAAAAGGTTCTTTTGTTTGCAGCTGGGTGATGCTGGAAGGGTTGGCGGTTTTCAGTACAATGATCCGGTACATCTCCTCTTTTGGCATATTGAGCCGAGGCCAGGGCGGCCAAAAGACCACGTCGTCCAGGCGGGAACTTCCAGCAAGCATTTTATACTGCATATATCCCCGTTCACCACAACCCCTGAAGGAAAGAACAGCAGCTTGAACATTTGGGAACTTCGTGTCGGATATATTTGACGCCATCGCTTACTTGGTGGTACGTAATGTACCAAGTGCTTTGCCAGTCGTTGCCGTCTAACATCAAGTAAGTCTAGTCATCCTTCGCCGTAAAGATGTTTTTTACCAGTACCTTCAGCCAGCCTTGACTGACGCATCCATATAAAAATGTCCATTTTGGCGGAGTACTTCTTTACTGTTTAGTTCCGACCTCCCCAAGGCGCGGAGGCCTGAGAGCACCGTGCTCTTGGTGTCCCTTTTTAGCTTCTACTGTACTTAACCATTTCCTAGAAGGGAGAGGATGGAGGGATTGGCTATATCCGGCGGACACGAAGTGCCTCACAATATCCAACTTCTTCACTCCGGGCTGCATCTGGCAATACGAACAAGCATCGAGTGTAGTTGTTTGTCTGTTTTCGTCACAACGGCTAAAAATCAATTGATAACGCTGTCAAATTATTTATGTACACCATGTACACAATCAATTCCTACGATTGACGGTACATTGGTGGGTTTATCACCAATCTGTTGGTTTGGTATTGCATGAAAAATTGCTAAAATCAGTTAATTTTTTATGCATATATTTTGTCCAAAAAATATAAACCTTTGCACGGTGCCTAACCTCAACTCTGGTTTGAAGTTTTTGTGTTGTTTGTTTTGATTCCCTTTATAACTTAAATTTATTGCTAGTGGGTTTATTACTAGTAATTCGTACCATTTGTTTCCGGAAACCGGAAACGTTCGACTTTTCCAAAGCAGAAAAATGATAGCAGTTCTGCACAACATATATTATTGTCATTTTTGCAGTTTTCTGCTTCTGGGTCTTGCGAGTAAGTAATCAAAACAAACCCCACAACACTGTCAAACCTGGGACGAAAAAAACGCACTGACATCTGCGTGCAATGCTTTATGAATTGTCGGCTGTTATTTGCGCTATACATAATATATGCTGAAACAAAAATGTAGTAATTTTTGGGTAATTTAGATTTAGCGATTAGCAAAATTTTCGCTAATTTGAGTTTATCGATTAGCGTGTAGCGATTAGAGAGCCAAATTTTTTGGTTAGCGGATTAGCGATTAGCGACGCTAAATTTTCGGTTAGCGATGCCCACCACTGCCAACCAAATGACCAAGTTTCAAATAACCAGTGTTGGGCACCGCTAATTCGCTAACCGACCAATCGAGAAACGCTAGTTATACTTTATAATTTACACTCAGACTAGCCGAATTTTTGCTGGTCCATAATTCTAAATGAAGTGCCGCTTTTTTTCCTTTTTTCCTTTTTTTCGGGTTATCCAACTGGTCGCTTAATAGCGTATAAAACTCTGCGCTGGGCCCTTTTGTGATGTCAACAAAGTGTCAGGGAGACCTCAAACATCAGTTCTACCTGACGAGGCAGGCACTGTCGCCCACTAAAACACAGGTAGAGCCCCAAGCATAGCCGTCACGCCTATACCCGCAGGCGGAGGCGTTTCGGTCACGAACTGACTCCAAGATCTCTCTGCCAAAGGCCGGAATGTCATATTTTAAATATAATGATGATGATGATAATGATGATGATGACGACGATGATAATGATGATGATGAGAAAAATAATAGATCGAATTTGTAAATGTGCTTTGGACTTTTTGTACTACTCGAGTTGCAATATGTGGTATAGTGAAGAAATGGAGGATTCGTCAGCCCCGCCTGACACCGGTCTTCAACCGCGCGCCCGCTTTCAGTTTTCCAACACAAACAACCACAAATGAACCAATAGGTAAGACAAATTTCGGAGCATTAGTGGTTATCAACTTATCAGGGCAAATTTAATCTTTCATCCCCTTAGCATTCACAGTGTATTCCCACGATACAAAGTAAATTGAGCGCAGCACAAGCTGGACGTTCGCGGTAGTCGACAGAAGCTTCAAAATATAGAGACTCGCCCGCCTTCCAACCCTCGAGACCAAAGTGCTGTAAAGCTCTGGGATTAAACGTCTCTTTAAGGCTCGATCCCTTCTCATCGACAGAGCCCGCGGGCGGCCATCAGAGCTCAGGTCAGCCACGGGGCCAGTGCAAAAATCCTACTCTATCTAGCAGCACCGCCCAGCCGAAAATCGAACACGCGACACGAATTGATCTAATTTTCCCACCTGCTACCTAAGAAGTGCTATTACCCGTAATCATTACAGAGTGGTCCTTCGGCATCCAATCGGATCTGGTATCCCGCTTACATCCCCTTAATCAATCCGACATTTTTCGGAGATATTTGTGACAGTTGTGATAAATAGGGATGAATCCCAGAAAACTTCATCTATTGTCAGAGATCCCCATACTGGCCTTGTTCTTAAACGGAATAAAAGCACTTTCTGAACAACGCAACAATCACATTTGGTAAATTTTTACTCCGAGTCCCACTTGAAATCACAAAAGTATTTTGATATATACCCACATTCAGAAGTAAACGTGACCGCTGTTCATTTACTGATTAGTTAAAAAGCCCTACACCACGACAAGGTTCAGTTTTATCGTAGGGAATTCTAAATGAAGTGCCGCTTTTTATTTTAAAATTAATAAACTGTAAAGCATTTTATCCATTATAATAGGTTTTGATCTTAGTTAAATTAAGAAAAGTCGTGTAATATATAAATTAGTAATAATCGGTACAGTGACAGTTAACAATGTAAGTTATTGCGATATGTTCAAAAATAAACAGTGAGTGTTAATTTACAGTTTGTGATTAGCGAAATTTCCACAATTATCGAGCAAATTGTATCGGTTAGCGAATTAGCGGTGCCCAACACTGCAAATAAACAATAACATCTTTTTTTGTTTTTATTTTTATAAACTAGCTGACCCGGCAAACTTCGTACTGCCACCAATTGAATTAAATGCCGTAAATAGTAAATTTTGGATGTACTCAAAGTGTAGGTTAAGTTTTGTGCGTTTTTGAGAAGTTTAGCTTTTGAGGGAATGGTTAATTGACTACCGGATTTTCATAGAACATATGTTTCTTACAACTGTGCTAAACCATTAGTTAGAAATGGCAATCAAAATCGTAAAATTTATTGCCAAATATACGCTAAAAACATGTGGAAAATGTTGATTTTTCAATTCTCAGGACCCAACAGTTGTGCTGAGTGTCACTTTATTTTTTGTAAAAGTAGACTCGATGTTATTATATAACGCCTAATTCCGTCTACTGCAGTTAACTGTCTAATGATATGCAATATACATTCAAAACTTTTTGAGAACAGAATCATTGCACCACCAATTATATTTTCATTGCCGCCGAAATCTATGATTGTTCCGTTCAACGCCCTCAAATGTTTTCTTTCGCCTTTGTGCATTCTCCCATTATTGATTTGAAATTTTGTATGTTCTTTTTTACGCAAATTGTTGGTTTATTAAACATATAATTTGTTGACACTTTCGATTTCCTCTATCGAAATCAGAGCTTTGTTGTGATTGCCACCGTAATTTTTGAATTTAAATTTGATATTCATATGTATGAAATGAGAATGTCAATTAGATTCATTAGATTTTTAATTTTACTTATCAATCGATTGGTAAGAATTTACCGAATGAATTATACTCTACTGAAAGTCCTCAAGCAATTACCTTTGTTAGTATATTATACCAATCCGATAGATTTCATTATTCCTCAAAATATAATCAATGTTATTTGCTAATTTCATTTCTTGCTGGGCTCCTCAAACATACGAAAATGCAAATAAATGTACGCCTTGTCTTAAACCCTTTTTTGTCTTCTTTATTACTTTGGTATTTCAAAATAATTTGAAACAGAATTATAATTTTATAAGCCTTTTTGCACTTTTAGAAGTCTAATCAGAAGAGAAAAGGACAAAAAATAATTAACGTTGTTTTCAATACGGTTTTGTCTAATGGGTTACATGTACTTTTAGTGTTAATTTATTTCAGCTAATATTCTTCAAGTACACTTTTCAATTAAATTTAATACATAAAGTATATTCTTCACTTGACGGTCATATAGCTTCATACCTAATTTTTAGTCATTGAAACATTTGTAAACATGCATTAGGAACGCATACAACGTAGAAAGTTTCCAGTTCTGGTTAATTTCATTAATTTGATAAATGATGTGAAAGAATTAGTTTTAGACTATTAGGCTCTTTTACAAACTGAACCCCAACGCATTATACAACATTTATTATTTTTTAAATTTGCTAGCCCATAAAACTGTTTATTAGCAAGAATAAAGATTCTGTTTCAATATATGTACATATATTGCATACCATATTAACGGACAACTACAACAGACGGATTTGGCATTATCTATAGCTATCGAATTTACTTTTACAAAAAATAAATTAACAGCCAGCTTAACTGTTGAGTGCTATAAATTGAAAAATCAAAATTTTCCACATGTTTTCAATGAATATTTGGCAATAAGTCTTAGGATTCTGCAAAGATTACCATTTCTAACCAATGTTGATTTCAGATAATCGCCGCCACCGCAATGTTTGTTCGATTTAATCGACGTTTTTCGGCGAAATAAGTATGAAGATTTTTAAATACCAGTTAGTCCGGACGTTTCGAGCTACTACTGGTCTTCGCTCATCATCTGCGGACAACTTTTTCGTCCATTAGGTTCTACTTGGACTTGGAGAAAGATTAACCAAGTAGAACCTAATGGACGAAAAAGTTGTCCGCAGATGATGAGCGAAGACCAGTAGTAGCTCGAAACGTCCTGACTATTCCTGTATTTAAAAATCTTCATACTTATTTCGCCGAAAAACGTCGATTGAATCGAACAAACATTTCTAACTCAGTTTCAGTATTCAGTATTTCTAACACAGTTGTAACGAACAGATGTTCTGTGAAAATCAGGCACTATTGACCATTCAATCAAAGTTACCCTCATCAACATGTTTGTTAGCCCAGCAACGACGCTTCATATTGAATGCGACGCCGGTTGATTTGCACCGATAATAATCATAGTAGTCTAAAACATTGTCTATGCGACGAATGGCGGGAAAAGTAAAATATCGGTTTTTTACTATTTTTCAGTTTTTCGCGTAGATTTTTAATATTTTTTTTGCGTATAAACCTGACGCAAACCAAAACACATCAACTGAAAAAAGAATCATGCAATTCCGTCCTGCCGTTTCTGAGTTTATCCCTTACAAACAAACGAACCAACTTGGTTTTATTATATAGATTGTCTCAAGAAGACATTATGGATGGTAGATTAACGATATTTGGAAAGTAATGAAAATTGAAAGATAGATTTTTACCCAAAACAGATGGTGCAGATAAAAAACTGATGATATATACGAAATCCAAAGACTATTTTACGTAACAATCAGAATAAATTGTGTCATGGTACGTCAAAGTTCTTTTTTACTATTACATGTTGGCTCTAATCGTTTTCAAGAAGATATTAGAAAATGTTGCATAGTAGAGCCTCCCAGTTGGCCTCGAGGTAAGGCGCTGGTCTAATAAGCCAGTCGTCGTATGTTCGAATCTCGGCTGGGAGAGGCTGTTAGAGTCAATAGGATCAACTTATCATGTTCTTTGATCTGTCTTTTGATAAGCGAAACACCTTTGTAAAACATTATGATGCAATGCAATAAAACCATTAAATTTAAAGTAATTAGCGAAAAAGTGATTTTGGAGAGGTCTTTATATAAAACACCCTGTGAGTCAAAAACTATGAAGAATACGCCTACTATGTTTTTGGCAAAGTTACTTATGGGTCATTCCACGTCAAGTAACCGAGAAAAAGTACAAACTTGTAATCGACCTTCTCGGATTTTCACCAAACTCGGCCAGATTGTTCGTTTTGGGTCAAGAAGCAAAAATCCCAAGTTTGGTGCCGATTGGACTTTCCTTCGATTTTTGGGGGGGGGTTTTATTAGAAAAAGCATCATTTTCGTCAAATTCGCTTATTTTCTTTTGCTTATATCTTCGTAAATATTCAATTTAGAAAAAAAACTTTGTTCTTCATTTTCATGGGAAATCATCTGAGGAATCCGACAAAAGTATTAGTTTTTTGCGACAGTGCTGCCAAGTAGTTTTATTTTCCATCTGAAAACTAAATTTGTATTTTTCTCTCAATGAGTACAATTTGATCTCAAAAATTTTAACACCATCGTGTTCCTCAGACTTTTTTACATAAGAATCACTCAAAAGCACGAGGTGTTCCGTCCCGTTCTCGAGATATAGCGTTTTGAAACAAACAATTCCCAATTTTTCAAGTAAAATCATGAACAAAATTAAATTTCTTAGCAATAAGCAAATAACAAAACAAAGCAGAATTATTCTGGTTTAATCTAAAGCAACATTGCGCTGTTGTGAAAGCACATAAACAGTATATAATACAACTAAAGTTTGTGTTTGAGCGTCTTAGCAGAATACGAAAATTGAGTGAACGAAAAGTCAAACAAACAATTCCTAGAATCTCATGCCTTCAACCATGTGAGATGGCTAGCAGCAGAGGTGACACAATGTCAACTGTGCAACAATACCATTCACTTGCGCAAAGCAAAATGGAAAAAAAATTATCAATGCCTAATTGCTTTTATCGAAAATCTGTATTGTATTGACGAAATGAGCAGTATATATCATTGTTTAGGTTTCTATATAATTCATATGAAATAAATTAGTTCATCGCCGAAGTTGCGAAGAAAAGAAAATATTGAAGGATCGCTTCCTGTCAGCAGCATCTATTCCTGGTATCCGATCTATGCATGCCGCAATTCCTGTTAGTACCAATTCTGTTATAATGAAAACGGTTTCAACGAATCAAATTCAGGGACTACATATAAAGTATCACAAAAATAAGCAGAAAAGGCACAAGAAAATAATTATTTGGAGAAATATATTAAATATATTGGATTAAATATATTAATACTGGTATGGATTTATAATGTTCCAATACTAGTGAAAACTGTAAAGTTGGCATCACTGTTAGGAAAAACTATATTATATTCTTGAATGAAAGAAAAATCTAAACTACAAAACAGTTCGAAAACAGACCTTTATGAAGCCTTCAAGTAGAAGGTGAAAAGCGTATCTGTTGAATTAAAATTAATAGGAAGCGTGGAATTTTATTGTGAGGATAAGTTTGACTTTTCTTTCACTCAACTTTCGTATTCTGCTAAGACTCTCAAAAACAAATTTTTGTTATATTATATACTGTTTATGTGCTTTCACAACAGCGCAATGTTGCTTTAGATTAAACCAAATTAATTTTGCTTCTTTTGTTATTTGCTTATTGCTAGGAAATTTAATTTTGTTTACAGTTTTACATGAGAAATTGGGAATTGTTTGTTTCAAAGCGCTATATCTCGTGAACGGGACGGAACACCTCGGGTCTTATGTAAAAAGTCTGAGGAACACGATGGTGTTGAAATTTTTGAGATCAAATTGTACTCATTGAGAGAAAAATACAAATTTAGTTTCCTTTTTTTCCTTTTTTTCGGGTTATCCAACTGGTCGCTTAATAGCGTATAAAACTCTGCGCTGGGCCCTTTTGTGTTGTCAACAAAGTGTCAGGGAGACCTCAAACATCAGTTCTACCTGACGAGACAGGCACTGGCGCCCACTAAAACACAGGTAGAGCCCCAAGCATAGCCGTCACGCCTATACCCGCAGGCGGAGGCGTTTCGGCCCTGCGCGGACTCCACGAACTGACTCCAAGATCTCTCTGCCAAAGGCCGGAATGTCATATTTTAAATATAATGATGATGATGACGATGATGATGATAATTATGATGATGAGAAGAAAAATAATAGATCGAATTTGTAAATGTGCTTTGGACTTTTTGTACCACTCGAGTTGCAATATGTGGTATAGTGAAGAAGTGGAGAATTCGTCAGCCCCGCCTGACACCGGTCTTCAACCGCGCGCCCGCTTTCAGTTTTCCAACACAAACAACCACAAATGAACCAATAGGTAAGACAAATTTCGGAGCATTAGTGGTTATCAACTTATCAGGGCAAATTTAATCTTTCATCCCCTTAGTATTCACGTATTAGTATTCCCCACGATACAAAGTAAATTGAGCGCAGCACAAGCTGGACGTTCGCGGTAGTCGACAGAGGCTTCAAAATATAGAGACTCGCCCGCCTTCCAACCCTCGAGACCAAAGTGCTGTAAAGCTCTGGGCTTAAACGTCTCTTTAAGACTCGACCCTTCCCATCGACAGAGCCCGCGGGCGGCCATCAGATCTCAGGACAGCCACGGGGCCAGTGCAAAAATCCTACTCTATCTAGCAGCACCGCCTAGCCGAAACTCGAACACGCGACACGAATTGACCTAATTTTCCCATCTGCTACCTAAGAAGTGCTATTACCCGTAATCATTACAGAGTGGTCCTTCGGCATCCAATCGGATCTGGTATCCCGCTTACATCCCCTTACTAACCCTAAGCCCCCGACCAACTCAATCAATCCGACATTTTTCGGAGATATTTGTGACAGTTGTGATAAATAAGGATGAATCCCAGAAAACTTCATTTATTGTCAGAGATCCCCATACTGGCCTTATTCTTAAACGGAAAAGCACTTTCTGAACAACGCAACAATCACATTTGGTAAATTTTTACCACGAGTCCCACTTGAAATCACAAAAGTATTTTGATATATACCCACATTCAGAAGTAAACGTGACCGCTGTTCATTTACTGATTAGTTAAAAAGCCCTACACCACGACAAGGTTCAGTTTTATCGTAGGGAGAGAAATACAAATTTAGTTTCCAGATCGAAAATAAAAGTATTTGACAGCACTGCCGCAAAAAACTAATATTTTTGTCGGATTCCTCAGATGATTTCCCATGAAAATGAAGAACAAAGTTTTTTTCTAAATTGAATATTTACGAAGATATAAGCAAAAGAAAATAAGCGAATTTGACGAAAATGATGCTTTTTCTAATAAAAGTGGAGATACCCAGAAATCGGAAAGTCCAATCGGCACCAAACTTGGGATTTTTGCTTCTTGACCCAAAACGAACAATCTGGCCGAGTTTGGTGAAAATCCGAGAAGGTCGATTACAGGCGACTCGGACACTTGACGTGGAATGACCCTTATATATTATTTAGCTACAACTTTATCGAAGACATTATTCTTCTATCTCTTTTCTAAAAAAAGTTATTATGTGTTATGTGTTTACAAGCCAAAATGGAACTTAGTCGTCGATTTCACATTAATTGTCTTTTAGAGTTGAGCAACTTTGGGTTGCTGTACAATATGTGGAAACGGTTTATCTTGTATGCATTGGCGGAACTAGCGTTCATTTCTAGGGGGGGCTATAGCCCCCGGAATTTTTTTCAACCGTTTTATTTCTTCGGCATATTAAAATTTAATGCACATTAATGCCTGGAATCTTATAACAGTCATGCAAATAAACTTTACTCTGAAGTTTTTCGTATCTATAGTTGTCTAACTATTGGTTTTTCAAAAATTAAAAAACTTAGTCAATTTTTCTAGGGGGGGCTAAATATTTTCTAGGGAGGGCTTAGCCCCCCCTAGCCCCCCCCTAGTTCCGCCAATGCTTGTATGTAAAGCCTAACTCAGATCAATGCAGTTTTATTATTCACAATAATACTAAAAAACTGAATTACAGCTTAATATCAATACTTACACCCAAGTCCAAGAACAGAGTAAATACATAGTTGAACAAAAAAGATCTGTGCAGCAATTGGCGCACGTTGAAGTCCAAGTAACACCATTCTAAAAAAAAATATGTATATATATATTTTAGTATCATGAATTTTCGAAGTCTCTGCAACCTGAGACGCAAAGTTTATGGCAATATAGTTGCATGCAATCGTAGTGTTGTCGCTCGAACCGGATCTTATAGTGTAATGAGATCTTACAAAAACCCGAATTAATCCACCTAGCGGCGTGACCTAGCCTTTCTACTGCCACAATAATCATTATTTAATTTCTCAGGAACATCTATAATTAATTTGACTATATTTAAATATCCGTTCCGTATTCCTCAAAATCCTTATTTGCCAACTATGACCTAAGTTAGCGGGATAAAATTAAACAAATATCAATAGCCAGCAGTTGCTTTCGGCTAAGAAAGCAATTTATTATGCTAAAACCAATGTTATACAGTGGACCCCCGTTCGTTTGAACGATTCCTCATGCAAACTAACGGGGTTAGTTTTTAATTTGAACAACTGGTAAGCCTAAATATGCTGGAACTTGTGTAAACTGGCTGCCCTACTCTTTGTTATTGTTTGGTGGTTTGATTCAGTTGGCAATTGCAAGCAGCGAATATTTCATTCTCCGATCGGATTTCTACCATAATCGTTGGGAAAACGCAATGTGAAACAGATTAAGCACGCTAGATCAGCACAAACGAATTATGTTTATGTGCATTGTCTGCATAAGCAAATGATGTCATATTGAGAATCACGTTTGAACCATTTTTAATTTGCACGTCGTGCAAACCAACGGGGTTCAAATTAAAGTGTTCAGATTAAAAACGGTCAAACGAACGGGGGTCCACGGTATTCCGTTACTTTCAACTTGGCCTATGCCGCATATTGCTACAAAAAACAGTATATTTGGAACACCGATTTAACGCGAATTCACCCAAATCCTAGTTACCAAAAGTCAGCATATATTTAATTTTATGCAGCACGTTTTTGCTGCATCGAATAGGAAAATATGCAATGTGTGCCCAACAAATGTCTTGCATGTGTGTGTAGCAAAAGCCCTATATAACAGAACAGAAGTGGAAGTAGAAATCCAAACACGTACACGCTACTTTCTACAGAAACTAGCGAACCTGGCGGTGGCGAATCACTTTTTTCCACGAAAACACACGAACGCATACGAATGCACACGAAAGCATGTGAAAGCTGCTATGCGATTGGCAGCGAGCGTTCTGCTTATATTGCTGTTATTCGCTTCTGTGCGAAAACCTTCCTAAAGAAAAATGAAAACAAAAAAGACGCTGGTACCAGTTTTGATCGCCGAATCGTTCGGACTTCCACTTCTGTTCTGTGCCTATATAGTTGCCACTAGAAATACTCACAGTAAAAGATACGCGGAAACTAAATCCAACGATTTGGCATCAGTGTACAAAAACTGCCAGCACTTGCTGTGGAGCAAACTGCTGTAGCAGTGTGACTTGATTGTTTTCAACATGATTCGCTTCTGTTTTGTTTACATCAATTTTGCACAATAGAGCGATATATCTTTCATCTTCATCAGTGTAAAATGCATTGCAAAGGTTTATACACACTGTGTCCGAGTATAATATTCAAGGTGCGTGACAATAGTTTAAGTAGATTTCATAACTATTTCAATACTTGTTAATCAAACATTTTAAGCAAAAAGTATGCGTGTTCGATTGGCTCCCTTTTGACAACTCTCGCTGCTCGATTGGCTCCCAAGATGGCTGCTTCCGCTTATCTCTCATCTATTTCTAGTATTTCTAGTATTTCTGAGTATTTCTAGTTGCCACTGCCTTATAAAGGGTTAAGTGCTCACTGGTTACTTGGGATGTATTGGTGGGCAAAGATGTGTGCGAGTGTAGCAGTGCATTGCAGAAGTGTTTGTGTACATCCACATTTTGATTTACACACACTAGTAGGGTAACCAACGTATTTTAGACCCCATCAGCAGCTATACATAATTTGGACACTTACAGCAAAATCAAATGGAAGTGTCCAAATTATGTACAGCTGCTGATGGGGTCCAAAATACGTTGGTTACCCTATGTGTTCAACTTTAACTCGACAGATAGCATTGCTGTTACTGTCTCTCGACCTTTGGTAGAGTTACCAGTCTTCTTGATGGAATGTTTGGGACATATCAATTATTTCAACTGCTGTGATTTCGGGCTCTACTAGCATTCCTGAATTTTAAAGTACTTCATAAACTATTTATGTTATTTTAAAGATTAGATCAAGAAAATACAATACATACTCCGGAGAAAACGGTAGGGTCCCAAATTTATGCATGCCCAAATATCTGATGCATTTATGGCAGCTCTGCTCAAATAGCATTGACAAACGCACATATTCGGCCAAATTTTTCTCACGCAAATATTTGCAGCTTGAACATGGTACCATAACTCTTCTAGAATTGGCCAATATTTCCAACCAAGTGTCGAGCTCGAGCTACTTTGCACTACGCATAAAAAAAATTGCTTCATTAACGCTAATAAAACTAGGTACTTACAGGTCCTCCGTAGGATTAACCGATGCATATATATAATTACCTTGATAAAACGTTTTCCTATTTGAAAGCTTTATTTTGGATTATTCCAATTCCAGGAAATTGATACGTTCTAAACACAAACACCGCAATAACTGTAGATATTTCTCTGACATAGATTATTCTACTGATTAATGGATGATTTTGTATCGAGATATTTTTCAAATCTTGTTATATATAAACACATGTCAGTTCTTAGATTCATATTTCAAATACAATATTGACTTTAGAACTGTTAACTGTTCGATAAACGAAGCCCTTCCACTTTTGTTTTGTGGTCTCAATCTCAACTCACAAATATTTATTGTCCTTTAAGAGAAAAATTAGCGTTTTGCGCTCATTTTGACAACCGCAACTTAGAGTGACTATATACCAGAGATGCCATATTTTCTGAAAAAAATGTCTGCAACTGCTCGAAAACCGAAAAAATCGAGCAGTTTTCCGGCTACTCGAATTTTCTGGTTTAAAAATAATCTGCGAAAATCTGCACACTTTTTTAGGAAGTCTGTGAAAGTTTAAAGAGCTTCGAACAAAAATCTGCACCAAAACAATAAAAGTCAGAAAAACTGGAAATATCTGCAAATTTATAATGATCTGCAAGACCGTTCCAAAAATCTGCAATTTGCAGACAAATCTGCAAATCTGGTATCCCTGCTATATACCAGGGGGGTGGTGTCAAGCGAAAATTTCGTACCTAGCATCTAGAGTGACTATATACAGAGTGGCGACAATAAGTCATCCCAAATGTATGCAATGCGGCTTTTCCAAGGTTTTTCTTTCTCTTTCCTGCATACGCGTTGGATAGGTTGTCTGCTCGATTGGAATGACACTGACAGATAATTATCATTCCAATTTTGACATTGTCGCCACTCTGTATATAGTCACTCTACTAGCATCTTATAAGGTTTTGCAAGGTGACGACACGAACGAACCGGAAAGAACGCAATTCACTCTTTTGACATCTACTCGTGGTTTGTTTACTATTTGTTAGGCGAACGCGATATGCATAAATTGGAGTTAAACGTTTTAAAAGCGTATTATCCAGCAGTGTCGCCCTCCAAACTACTCGGAATGGCAGTTTTTGTGCTTCTCTGACTTGCCGTTAAGGCCTTAAGCAATATTCAGTTTCAACTTTGTTAACCCATGTTCCAAGTCTATGTAAACAAACCACTGATAGATGTCAAAAAAGTGAGGTTATGCTCGCCCGTGCAAAACCTTATAGATTATTAGGCTGTGAACGACCACCCGGCACGCCGCCATTTTTCTATGACCGCAATCTAAAACGTCAAAACACTGGGCGGGAAATCATTTCATAGAAAATATATGGAGCGGCCATTGTTGTTTGGGGCCCAGCAACGAGGGGCCCATCAGTATGGGGGTACTGTCAAATCATATGTGAGAGTGTATTGGTGACACCGGGCTGGCTGTGAACCATTTCGCGAAATTTTTAACTTTTTGGTTAAAATTTGACAGTTCGATGGTTTTCCGAAAATAACCCTGCTCGGCAGCATGGTTAACCACCCCGTAGGCAAGCAACCATGTTTTCGCTGCCAACATCTCGTGTGTGCGAAAATGAGATACCATGTCAGCACTGCGTTTCACTCAACTGCCAGCAGTCTGATTTGGGCCCGCTGTCAAATTTTGAGCCCCGGACATGCTGTCGCTGACGTTCACTGCAGCTCGATATAGAGATGTCAATGGGGTGATGGGGTGGTTTTAACCAAGCCCATGGCAGACAACCATGTTCTCGCCGCCAACATCTCGTGTGTGCGAAAATAAGATATAGCAATTCAGCACTGCGTTTCACTCAACTGCCAGCAGTCTGATTTGGGCCCGCTGTCAAATTTTGAGCCCCGGACATGCTGTCGCTGACGTTTACTGCAGCTCGATATAGAGATGTCGGTGGGGTGGTTTTAACCAAGTTCTGAGAGCCAATGAGATATGCACAGGTGAGCAAGAGAGCTTCGACAAGTTTCACTGATTTTTCGTTAGATTTTTTTTACATTGGTATGGATACTTATCGCATTATAAATTTGTTCAAACAACCCGGGTTGAAATGAGATGAATTTTATCTATCAAATAAAAGCAATTGAACATCCAAAATTCCTCCGATTTTAACTCGGACAGAAAAAATAATATTTTCATCCTCACCTTATATGCTCTCATTGAGCACAAAAACTATCAATCCGTCAAATATGAAATGGTTCACATTCTGAACTGATTTTAACCACTCAAGGAGAAATAACCATCGAACTGTCAAATTTTAACCAAAAAGTTAAAAATTTCGCGAAATGGTTCACAGCCTCAATAGTACATAGATAGATATGCAACTCTTTGATTTCTTCATATAACGCGTAAGTGGTATGCCATCAGCGCCACCAGTTTGCCGCTGGGTGAACCACACTGTCAATGTATGGTGTAGTGTTCTCATCTTATAGAAGTGTTGGTGACAAATGTGAAAACTGTCATATGTCAAATGTGCACGCTATCTAGTCTTATACAGAAATGAGATTAAAAATACGAATGAAAGTTTTTCATTAGGGGGCTATTCGAAAACGATGTCGTTCCAAGAAGCTGTATTTAATTGCAAAAACTTAATTAAAGAGTATTAAATGATCGGAAACATCACAGTTTTCTTTACATAATTCTAGTTAGAATTAACGAAAGGGTGAATGTCGCAAATGTGAACAAAACGGGTGAGTTATTTTTTGCTGAACTATAGTATAGTATCCAGCTTTTTACGCGCTATAATGGCGGACGCTATAAATTGTGTTCGTAATATGTGAACAATCTTTTTGACAACTCTGCATACATCAAAACTGGGCACTCTTCTCCTGTACGGCAGTGTTGCTCTTTCTTTCGTTTACGCAAAAGAAGAAAGGCAATAGTTTTGTTTACATTTCGCACAGTTTTACTTTCCTTCTTTGACGTAAACGAAAGAAAGAGCACAGTAGTGTTGCAAGAGAAGAGTGTCAGATTTGATGTATGCAGAGTTGTCAAAAAGATTGTTCGCATATTACGAACACAATTTATAGCGGCCATCATTATAGCGCGTAAAAAGCTGGATACTATCCAGCTTTTTACGCGCTATAATGGCGGACGCCATAAATTGTGTTCGTAATATGCAAACAATCTTTTTGACAACTCTGAATCCATCAAAACTGAGCACTCTTCTCCTGTACAGCAGTGTTGCTCTTTCTTTCGTTTACGCAAAAGAAGGAGAGCAATAGTTTTGTTTACATTTCGCACATTTTTGCTCTCCTTCTTTGGCGTAAACGAAAGAAAGAGCACGGCAGTGTTGCAAGAGAAGAGTGCCAGATTTGATGTATGCAGAGTTGTCAAAAAGATTGTTCGCATATTACGAACACAATTTATAGCGGCCACCATTATAGCGCGTAAAAAGCTGGATAGTATCCAGCTTTTTACGCGCTATAATGATGGCCGCTATAAATTGTGTTCGTAATATGCGAACAATCTTTTTGACAACTCTGCATACATCAAATCTGACACTCTTCTCTTGCAACACTACCGTGCTCTTTCTTTCGTTTACGTCAAAGAAGGAAAGCAAAACTGTGCGAAATGTAAACAAAACTATTGCCTTTCTTCTTTTGCGTGAACGAAAGAAAGAGCAACACTGCCGTACAGGAGAAGAGTGCCCAGTTTTGATGTATGCAGAGTTGTCAAAAAGATTGTTCACATATTACGAACACAATTTATAGCGTCCGCCATTATAGCGCGTAAAAAGCTGGATAGGAAAATCATCTCTCACTGTTGAGACATTCACCCTTTGTTGATTATATCTTTAATTTTGGATTGGCTTTTCATTCTACACGGCCGATATTTCTGAAAATTGGAATTACCTGCAATGTTTTAATTGGATTTGTTTCGAACGTACAATCAAACTAGGGCGATCTCATACGTCAAATAAAGTTCGTCATGTTTATTCGCATTGGAAGAGAGAAAAACCCCTATTTCCACTTACACGAAATCCCGTAATGAACTGTCAAATCATCAAGGATGACCTATCCGACGATCTGTCGACTTCAGATATGCGCGAATCGTCGAACAGGTGCCAAATGGGATCCATATACGACAGTTATGCTTTTATAGGTACTTACCAACCAACTTGCCAACCAATTACCAAATAATGCAAGACATTTCAAGAATCAAAGGGGTCGTGTGTATAGCCACGACCGCAAGATTGCCGTAGAACTACTTAAGACTGTTTGTTATAAGATTTACAATGTTACATTAGAGAGTGATAAATTTCGAAGCAAACACCTCTTTTTCAACAATTCTTAAAATGATAGGCACTATTACAGAGTTTTATTTCGACAACACGTTTTATTTGTCAAGAGAGTTAAACTCAAACAAGCCATTATGCGCTTCCTTACAAAATGAATTTTGTGGTCCTATCTTTCAACAGATTTAATCTTTCATGTTTAACTCATCATCCAATCACATCACTAGCGAAATCGATGTTGTAATCGTCCGTCGGAGGGAACTTAAAATCATGATTGACTATATTGTGGTAGATGCCCCTAGCCACGTCCGTGTGGCGTACAGCGGTCGGTCGCGATGGTTTGCTATCTATTGTTAACGAAAGCATAAATGAACTGTGCCACGATCGGATGACCGTCAATCTGCTGACACGGCGTTATGCTGCGGGCCATCGCCACACGCGTAGCAGTAGAAAATGCTTTCAATAAAAGTGAGTCTCAATCCAACCACCGTGTAAGTTACTACAGTTATCACATGGCGATCCTGCCAGGAGATCCTGTGCCAGTGATTGATCAATGAAAAGCGGTCCGGTAGAAGTGGTTTCACCTGGAATAAAAAGTTACCGAAATTAAAACTGTAACAAAAAAAAAAAAAAAAAGTTGTCGCCGGAGTGGTTGAAGAAGTTAATGTTTTGCGCTGTTTCAAAGGCTCGCAGTACGGACATAAGGCTGCTTTCTGCAATAATCCTTTCTGTTGCCCGAAGTGTACTAGAGATCATGAAGCAAAAGATTGTGTTTCCTTATTAAAAAATGTTGTTGAAGTTTCATGACTGACATCAGTATTTAAACGTATGAGGACCTGACAAAGTGAAACGTGTCGTCAAACATGGAAAAGAACCAAACAGCACAAACAGTGGCAGTATGCATTATCGCCGCGGTGGCGATAGGGTACTTGGTAGTGCGGATGATTACTAAATTGCACCGTCAGCAGACGGAGAGAGTAGCCCAAAGGGCACTAAGTATGGCAAATCTGCCAAACGTATAGTGGACTAGCGGAGATCCATTTTATGTTTTGTCCTCGAATCGAATGTATGAGCAGTGTAGCAGTACCGTTCGTGAAGAAAAAAAAAAAAAAACTCTTTTCGAGAGAATGTTTTCGAAGGACGAAAAGTGTTCAGATTTCAGTAAATCGCACTGGCACTAAGTAATAATCCCAAAGGTGTAAAAATGCAACACTAGCAGAAAGGCTCGTAGCCAGCAGACCAGGCCACGAGCGGGTGTGTGCGGTGCTCCAGTAGAATCGTGTTCGTGTGAAAAGATAAGCATTTCTGGATGAGTTGTGCTAACGGCTGCGGCCCTATTGAGTGCGCGGGGAAACGATCGATGGCGATTACATCCAAGGCGGAACCTAGCTGCTGCTGTTCGCGGACAGGAGCAACAAATTGAGTCGATCAAGGACCAGCAGACATCAAATGTAAAAAAAAAAAAAAAAAAAAAGGGGAAGTATAATGCAGTAAGGTAGCATTTGTAAAAAAAAAAAAAAATTTTTGTTTTAGGCACTATCACTGGAATGGAAGAATTTTTCAAAGCAGGAGATGCTTTAGGGAAATTACATGCTAATTTAAAAAAACATGCCAATTATAAACCAGGCACTAAGGTTAGGAAAATAAAAGAAATCCAAACCATATTAGAAGAGCTAAAAAGGGCCGTAAACAAATGTAAAGCAATAGAGACTAAAGCCCAATTTAAAAGAAGATATCTACAACTGAAGTCTGTTGCTAGGCAGTGCTATAAGCTGCTTGGCTCAGTACCTGCTAACCTAGACGACACCTTAGCCCCTGAAGGCACTAAATGGGGTGAGGGTGAAAATTCGAAAATACAAGATAACGAAGAAGACTCAGAGGAATCAAACGACGACGAGGAAGTTCTTCAAGAAGAATTTTCAGACTTCGAAGAAGAAGAACGCTACGAAATGGCGGCCAAACTAGACCTTAGTTTGGCCATGAAAGTAGTCGACAGATATGATGGCGAACCATCGAAACTGTCCATATTTATTGAAACCGTCGAATTGCTGGAGGAATACTCCAACGGAGTTCCACCAGCAGACGTCCTGAAATTTTTAAAAACAAGACTAGTAGGCGCAGCCCACGGGGCAATCGATAATGCCCGAACAACCGCCGAGGCGTTTGATGCACTGAAAAGAAAATTTTCGGTGAAGATTACACCGAGAGCGGTGGAAAAGGAGATGGCATTGAAAAAACAACATTCTAAACAAATCGCAGAGTTCGGCGCGGACATAGAAAACCTGTCCGCTAAATTGGCAGCCGCACACGTTTCAATGGGAACTTTCCCAAGTGAGGCGGCAGCCCTAAATATTGTCGAACCTGTAGCGGTTCAGGCATTTGTCGAGGGATTGAAAGATCCCTCAACACAATTTTTCGTAAAAGCACGGAATCCGACATCGCTAAATAAAGCGATATCGGATGCGTTGGAGTGCCAAAGTACTCCAAAAACTGAAAATAGTTTAGAAAATATGATGGCACTATGGTGCACATCAGGAAGAACGCCCTATAGGGGCAACGATCGAAATAATTGGAGAAGCCGAGGAAGCTCTAGAGGTCGTGGTGGTTACCGAGGAAACACTAGGTACCGTGGTAGGGGTACACAACACAATAACAACTATGGTTATAACAATAACCACCAAACCAACCAAACCTACCGAGGAAATAACAGTCGCGGGAGGAACAACGGACATGTGGCACATATGGCCGAACCTCAGCAACGACAACAACAGCAACAACAAACACAACAACAGCAACAACAACAACCTGGAGAAGAGGCAAATTTAATCGATCTTTTTCGTTAATTTTAGTGCGAAGAAGGCTCTCAGAGCAAAATTTAAATTATTTGGCAGAGTAATAGAACTCATAATTGACAGTGGAGCATCTTGTTGTATTCTGGACAAAAGATGTCTTCCCGAATTTATCAATATCAATAATTCACACACATTAGAAATCAGTGGTGTAAACGGAATAACCCGTACTCTGGGATCCGTTGACACTTTTGTGGGGTACAAGTCTGTGGAATATCCCATTAAATTTAATATTATAGAGAGCTTGCCGGATGCAGTTAACGGCTTGATTGGCACAGATTTTTTGAGAGAATTTGGAGCCATTGTTGATTTTGTGGGTATGGAGATGAAATTGCAACAACCAAAAACTGAAACATGCTACATGATACCTGCTAGAACTGAGGTAATCAGGTACATAAATACAACTTTTACTGAGACGTGTGTTGTGCTCAACCAGCAGATACAACCTCATGTCTTTATTGCAAATGCAATCGTACAACCTTCGAGTGGTAGAATACCCATACGAATGGTTAATATCAAAAATAAACCTGTACAAATTAAGGATTTGCAGCCGATAGTCAGACCTGCAACTGATTATTTGGTTTTGAAAGTGGATTTTAAAAATGACAAGATTGACAGAGTGCGAGATCTTTTAGCGGAGCTGGACTTGAGTCATCTGTCAAACACAGAAAAGCAGTGTATCCAACAGGTTTGCACGAAATATGCGGATGTGTTCTGTTTGGAGAAAGACAGTCTTACTGTGACTGATATTTACAGCCCAGTTGTTAAGGTGGATAGAGACGTACGGCCGATCTACAGCAAGCCGTATAAATTGCCACAAAGGCAAAAATTGGAAGTAGAGGAGCAAATTCAAAAAATGGTGGACAACCAGATTACTGAGAAGACTGTTTCCGCTTGGAACAGTCCCATTTTACTAGTCCCCAAGAAATCGTCTGGAGACAGTAGAAAGTGGAGGCTTGTCATCGATTATAGAAAATTGAATACGGTGATCGAGGATGACAAGTTCCCGTTACCGAATATCGAAGACATTATCGATACGCTTGCAGGAGCGAAGTATTTTTCTCATTTGGACTTGTCACAGGGCTATTACCAATGTTCTTTAAGACCAGAGGATAGGCCAGTGACGGCTTTTTCGACACCATCTGGCCAGTATCAAATGACGAGGCTGCCAATGGGTCTTAAAATAAGCCCCTCATCATTCTCTCGTCTAATGACGATTGCGATGTCGGGCTTGGATACGACGAGGTGTCTTGTCTATTTGGACGACATCATCGTTTTTGGAAAATCAATAGAGGAGCACAACAAAAACTTAATTGCTGTGTTCGATAGGCTCCGGAAAGTAAATCTAAAACTAAACCCTAAGAAATGTAATTTCTTTAAAACGGAATTAATATACTTGGGACATCTGATATCTACCGAGGGAATAAAACCAGATCCTGCGAAAATAAAAGCAGTAAAAGAATGGCCGATTCCCAAAAATGCAGAAGAGGTAAAGAGATTTGTGGCGTTTGCAAATTATTATCGCAAACATATAAGGGATTTCGCTTCCATATGCACACCTCTTAATCGCTTAACTAGGAAAAACGTACAATTCAACTGGAGTGTGGATTGCGACGAAGCTTTCGATACACTTCGAGACAAATTTATAAACCCACCGATATTGGACTTCCCAGATTTCAGTGAAAAGAATACTTTTACACTACACACGGATGCATCTGGCTATGCTATTGGAGCAGTCCTTTCCAATGGAAACGGCAAACCCGTTGCATATGCCAGTAAATCCCTAAATCGAGCTGAAATAAATTATCCGACAATAGAAAAAGAACTATTGGCTCTGGTGTGGGCAATTCGACATTTTCGACCGTATCTGTTCGGACGAAGGTTCATTGTACACACAGACCACAGGCCATTAGTATATCTGTTTTCCCTAACTGAACCTTCAAGTAGACTGACCAAATTTCGGTTAGCACTTGAGGAGCACGATTTTGAAATTAATTATATACCAGGAAGAGATAATGTGATAGCGGACGCGTTGTCACGTATGTCGATTTCTGATATGAAGGCAATGACAATGACAGTGGCAACAAGAGCACAAACAAAAGCAAAAGCAAACACCAATCACAATGACACTGAGGAAAATGGCCAGTCCCAGACGTCAGAGGTGAAATATATAAAACTAGAAGTCTGTCCAGGGATAAAAGAAATGAAAATGAACCCCGAAGTAATTCAAGTACCGCAAGCAGATACATTAATCGACCTACGGGCGATAATGGTGAAAGTAGCGGATTATGCGAAAAAAGAAAAAGGAGGTGAGGTATGCATACTCATCAACAAAACCAAAAGCGCGCAAAAACTAATTGAAAATATCAATTATATAAAAATGAATGGCATGCCAAAAATTGTAATAATGGGGGAAAATGTAAAGGAAATCAAGGACAAAGACAGACAAAAGATCATAATCAATGATTATCATTTGCTACCCACTGCAGGTCATGCTGGAGTACAGCGCACTCTTAAGACGATTAAGAAGCGTTATTTTTGGGTAAACATGCAAAAAGACATAGCGGAATACATCAAAAGATGTGACCTTTGCCAAAGGAATAAGAAAAGAAACCAATCCAAGACACCAATGGTAGTTACGAGTACAGCGAACAGTGCATTCGAGAAGATTTATTTGGATTTAGTGGGTCCATTGCTGACAAGTATAGATGGTTATAAATATATACTCACTACGCAATGCGAGCTTACAAAATTCATAACAGTGACACCAATGGTGGATAAAACGTCGGAAGTAGTGGCAAAAGCCTTTGTAGAAAATGTAATTTTGAATTACGGAATACCTAGGGCGATTGCTACTGACCGCGGAACGGAATTTATGTCCAAACTGTTTACCGATATTTGCAATTTGCTACAAATAAATAAACTCAATAGTGTCGCCTACCATCATGAGACGATTGGGGCACTGGAAAATTCTCACAAAGCGTTGGGAGACTTCTTAAGAAGCTACACGCAAGATAAACTTTTCGAATGGTCATCTTGGACAAAGTATTACGAATTCGCCTACAATAATACGGTTCATTCAGGTACGAACAAAACACCTTTTGAGCTAGTATATGGGAAAATATGTAACATTCCCACAAATTTATCGTATGTTGAAACAACAGAACCAAGCTATGAGACGCAAGACTATCTAGGTCTACTCAAGCTAAAACTACAAATAGCGCATAAGGAAGCCAGAGAAAATCTAACTGGGTTAAAACTGAAAAGAGTTACAAATTATAACGACAACGCAGTAGAAGAAAAATATGAAGAAGGGCAACAAATCCTTATTAGGAATGAAACAGCAGGGAAATTAGACAAAACCTATAACGGACCATATAAAATAGTAAAGGACGCAGGTCCCAATGTAATTGTTCAAATTGGGAAAAACGTGGACACTATTCATAAATCAAGAGTAAGAAAATATTTCAACTAAAGAAAACGAAGTGAAGAAGGAGAAGAAGATTACTTTATATACTAACCAATAGAATAGAGCGTGTGGTAGATGACCGATGTTCCAATTATAAACAAAAACACCATTTATAAGAATTTCATCATTATAACTATAATACAAGATATATATAATCGTTTCGAAGATATCTTTATAATAACTAAATATTGTATAACAAACGATAAGCATTATAACATTATAAGTCAGATATACAACAAAACATACCCTAGTATAAACTTTGCAAATTTCAGAACATATACTACTATACAAAAATTTTTAACTATAGCAAAAATTTTTATAAAGAAAAATAGGGCGTGTGGTAGATGCCCTTAGCCACGTCCGTGTGGCGTACAGCGGTCGGTCGCGATGGTTTGCTATCTATTGTTAACGAAAGCATAAATGAACTGTGCCACGATCGGATGACCGTCAATCTGCTGACACGGCGTTATGCTGCGGGCCATCGCCACACGCGTAGCAGTAGAAAATGCTTTCAATAAAAGTGAGTCTCAATCCAACCACCGTGTAAGTTACTACAGTTATCACAATATCGTATCAATATGTCGAATATGTTCATGTACGAAAAGGCCACGCTCAGTTCTGATTGATCGAAATCTGTGTTTCTGCAAAGCTTGACATTTTTCAATAATGCAATAGTAATTGAAATAATGCGTCCGTAATTGACGAACGACAGTCGAATAATTTACCAAATCGCAATGAGAGACTCTGGCAGCAGAGTGGAAAGATGTTTTCGCATTTAATATGATATATCCGGTAGAGAATTATATATCCAGCTCCAAAATGCAGTTATTGATGCTAGAACAGAGCAGAGCTTCACCGAAGGAATGTCGGAACCATCAACCAGCAAAGATACCCGGACAGCGGAAAAATGATGAATCTGCATTTGGCGAAGACTTCGAATTCTCTGTTTAAATTGGTAAAAGAAGCAAAATATATTAAAATCTTGTAAATATTTGTTTTAAATTATATTTACCAAACCTAGGTAGTAATTTCTTTTTGAAACTTACCTCCAAACTATTGACTGCATGTCGGAGTATCCTCTCTCATCACGTCTGATAGCCGTAAAATGTTTAATTTTTTCGCTTTGACGACTATTTTGGATTTCTTTCGGTCTTCGTTTGTTGATTTAAAATGATCGTTAATTTGGCTAAGCTTAGCACAAATTAAAACATTTAAGTATTTCTCCGTTAACTGCATTGCACATTTGCAACACAACACGTTTTCGACCATAAACTGCTCGTTCTCATAATCGTCTGTAGCAGGAAAATTATAGGGGATTGTCCCCTGTTGTGAAACGGCCCCGGTTGTGAAACACCCGTAATTTTTAACGTTTTTATTATCCTAGTGCAGTCAAGCTACTACCAACGTCTAGTCTCATAGTAATATAACTTTTGAGCAAACAACAGTCAAACTTCAACATTTACAACGCTTTGTAGGAAAAGTATTTGAAAAAACACTCAAAATAGTTTTTTCGCATATTTTGCAATTGATTATTTTGTGTACCAAATGGAATGAAAAAGCTCAGGTGAAGGTATCCAGCTTTTTACGAGCCATAATGGCGGACGGCGTTCGTCATATTTGAGCAGCATTTTTGACATTTCCCTAGTACATCGCACGTTTTCTTTCCGTACATTCCTTTAGTTTTACCGTGAACGCGCGGAAAGCAAACGAGCGATGTATTAGGGAAATGTCAAAAATGCTGTTCAAATATTACGAACACGTCCGCCATTATGGCTCGTAAAAAGCTGGATATAAGCTAAGCTCTGGACCTCTATTTCATCACACAGACAAATTTTAGGTGAAATAATTGACTCAAAAATTATAATATAATTTTTTTGCAATATGGCCACCGCTCCGGTTATGAAATAGTCGAGTTCCCCTGTTGTGAAACATCTAGAAAATCAATTATTTTATACTTCAATGATCGTACATTACTTCAATTGGAGCGTAATGAGTTTTTATGGTAGCAGGATTCATTTGGGTTTAGCAAAACTCAATTCCTTGTAACACATGTAACAGTATAATCAATATATATAGAATGCCAGTGTCGCTGCAGTGCGCGTGGTAAACATCACATTTGTTCAGATAATGTATTTACAGTATATATGCATATGTGTGTGTTCCTGAGATTCATCAAAAAGGAATCTCATTGTCAAACTTTGACAACCAGTTTAAAATTTTAAATATGGCTGCCAAGTAATGTGATTGGAAACTTCGCTTGCTGCAAATTTCTGAAAAAATCGATGCAAAAGGGCGCAGTTGTGGGATTCAATTCATCCGGACGGAAAGAAAAAGAACATTAAAAAACATTTCACTGGCATGAAAACACAGCGATGAGCGCACTGATGACAGCACCAACGAGCGCACAGATAAAGAACAGATAAATAACAATGAGCAACTTTGACAATGAAGTTCCCGATTCACAGACTTGATACAGATTGTTAGCATCATGTTTACCACAATGAGTCCCGTAGTAAAACAGCGACACTGGCATTCTATATATATTGATTCTACTCATGTAACAGACCAGTGCATTTGAAATGCGCCAATATGTTTGCTTGCTTTTTTACATGCATTCATTGCGATTCAGATTTAGATGATTAAACGAATAAATTGATAAATGATTTTGTATTTTTAGTATTTTCCATGAATAAATGATTTTAAATTTTGATTTTTCTTCGATATTTCTATATTTTCTTTTCTTTTCTAAAGATTTCCGAGGTGTTTCACAACCGGGGACACTTTTCTTTTAGCCACAAAAAAACATGTTTGGAAATTTTGCTATAACTTTTGTGTTTTAAACAAAACTCATATACATCCTTTGGCAAAAAGATAGGTATCTGTTTAAACTTTCCAATGCTTCAAAAAGATTTAAAATTGGATGATCCGATCAAAAGATATGGCCAAAAAACAAAACCTGTTTCATAACCGGGGACATTCCCCTACATTTCTCGGACTAGTTCTATTAGTTCATCTCGTACTCCCACGGTGTCTGCCCCCAAAATATCTTCGAAGTTTGCTTTGAATATCATAGTAACATTTATGAAGTACGCCGTAATGTTGCTACCAGGCTGTTGTATATTTACTCCTTCGTGATATTTTTTGAAATTGGTTAGTGCCATGTGATCTGTAGTTAAATTTTTGCCGACCGCAACCCTGTTTATACAGTCCTGATGTTTTAATTTACTACATGCCCACCCTGTAACCCAGTGGATGCTAGATAACTGATTTGCATCAATTGTTTCATCCAGGTCGTTTAGGCTCTCTGTTTTTCGGTTGTTGGCCGATGAAAAGTCGTCCTTAGAAACTATCTGAAGTTCGCGTATTTCTTCGTTATTTACTATGTGCTTACTCACATCCGCTTCGACGTTACCAACTTTTTTAGGAATAAGGAGCTGATTAATTACAACAGCCTTGTAAGCGGATTTGAACTGTAAACTATCGGGATGGGCATTCTTTCCATTGCGCCAACGAATAATGGAAAAAAATGCTCCAAGCAATCTTGTGATAAGTTTCTGGTACGCAGGAATTTGAAACCATGGTCAAACTTAAGTTCCTCAACGTTTTCACTGCAGAGATGTACAGTAACCAGCCGTTTATGAAGTAAGGGACTCTCGAGTTTTTGATCAGAGGACGAAATTTTTGCTCCTACCAAAAAAGTAATTTAAAATGGATTTTTAAATTATTAATTTATATAAGGGCGGCCCTTAGATAGAAATGATTTTCCAAAAGGGGAAATTTTCCTGCCCATATCCCTTCACTCTTCTGATTTGTATTCATGCAAAGCTAGTGTGTTAAAATGCGTTAGTATCCTCGCCCAGTTAACCATTTGGTTTGTATATCTCGATTGCAACTGAGGTATACGAAATCATATCTGAACGAAAAAGTTATATTTCACGCCATATAAGAGCATATATGTACCAAAGTGGAGGCGATATACGTGCGAAAATTTTGACAACTATTTGTAATTCTATTTTGCGCAGTTTTTATAACACGCAACTAAATACTCCTGAATATATGATATAGATATAATCAAATATTGCAATTGTCTATCCTGCTTTATAATTCACAGTCATGAATTGTATATGAAGACACGCACGACTGCAAAACAACTTATTGTTCACTTCGATTTGACATACTCTAATCATTATACAACTCCAATATGAAATTGACATGAAAACGATTTAATGTGAACTTTCAATTACGATTTTGTGTTATCTGGGCGTAAATAGCGGAAGAGAGGAGACACGAAGAGAATCTCTCATTGTCACCAGGACCCGACAACGTCACCTTCAATTGCATAGCGTCACTGAACAATGAAGTTGTAAAGCTTAGGTTTCAACAGAAGCAGCACCGCTTCAGTTTCAAACTGGCTTCAGTCAGCGTCAGCGAAACGGGTTTCACTTCGTCATGACTATCGGTTTCAACTTTCCATTTGTACTTTTATATCAAATATTCTGAAAAAGGCCAGCAATTATGAATGCAAATGAATTGGATTTGAGTAACATTTCCTATAATGCAACGCATATTAAAGTTGTCTTTGTCAATGTCGACAAATCGTGCCTGACTTTCTGCCGTCGTCAATTGAAACAGCTACCAACTTCAACTGAAGCTTGCTTGAAACGTTCTGTTCAACAAGTGAAGCAAGTCACTTCATGTAAGAAGCGAAGGTAAGAGAAAGTCAGTTTCATTTATTTGTTTCGACGATGCCGGGCCCTGTTGTTAAATAGGTCTATTTGAAAAACTACCCGAGAAATAACGTTAATATAAAGCTCAAAGAACTAATATATAGATTAAACATCTTCGCAGTCACTTGGAATCGTAATGTATCCGCGGTTTCCTCGACAGACGTTTACATTTTCGTAATCGTAAGATTCAGGTGGTGGGGAGTAAATTTTTGGAAAGTTAAAAAATAAGGGCCGCCCTAAATATATTCAATATTTACATGTGCTAAATCTGAGCAATTTTTATCGATAAAATAAAGCTTCCGTAATTTTACTACAACTTCATCCAGAAACAACCAATGCGATGAAAATGATGTTATTGGCCGTTTCAGTTCCTAATGCAAAACGTAGTGAGTTAGATTAGTTTAAATTCACGATGTATAAAGTCTCGTGTAACTTTTCAAAAGGACCTAAGTAACATTGAGAGACTCTCTTTAATTTTCCTCTCTTCCGATTATTACGGCGACATAAATGCATTTCAACAAAAGTTTTCTTGACGATTGGGTAGTTAGTGATACCAGCAACCGATTTATACTAGGCTGATGTTTTAAAGTTCATTTGCATCGCCGTGGTAACCGAAAGAGAAGAGGCACAAAGAGAATCTTCCATTGTTACTTAGGTCCTTTTGAAAAGTTACGCGAGAAGTGATTAAAGAAATGCAGGTGGCACATATGAATAACGTAACGCTAAGAATTGTTACATAAGGGAGGTAACGTTTGAAACGTTATATCCCTAAATAATGAAGCATTCTATGAATACTTCCTTTGACAAACTCTTGTTCGCAAAAATTTAAACGTTACGTAATAATTAATGATGCCACCAAAAGTATATGTAATATGTACTTACTTTTTTCTCCTGAAAGGTAGATGAATTTGCAATATCGAATAGATTATCGATATCTTTACAATACGTTGCTGTATTCAAAGCACCAGTGTTTGCCTAACAAAAACAAACACGAGTGGATGTCAAACGGATGAATTGCGTTCATTCGTGACGTCACCTTGCAAAACCTTATACTCGTACGCATGTTAGGTTTGAAATGAAAAAAATGTTGGCAGGTTATTCTGGGGAGCGCCGAACCCAACATCTTCTTGGCCTGAATCTGAGTTCAACAACCAGCATAAAATATTGTCACTAACAATCATTACTGTAATTTTAATGATTTTGTCAAAACTTATAACGTAGATGGTAGTAGAAAGCAAACATTATACAGCAGACTCTCAGAAAAGTTAACTCTCTGAAAAGTTAATTGTTCAGAAAAGTTAAGCGTATATCAGCTCTCATGCAACGCTCTAAAAAGTTAATTTTTGCCTTAACTTTTCAGAGAGTTTGAATTTATTGGTTGTCCAAGCGTTTCTTCACACACGTGTGTTTACCTTCTATCTTTATTTCTAATTTTTCGGCTTATTGTCACCTTTCCACAGTTTCATACAGAGTCGCATCATAACTGGGATTAAATTAAACTCTTGTATCGGACAGTTGCAACAATAGTTCAATACGGGCATATAGTTACTTCAGGATTTTTGGAAATATACTGGAAAAGCGCAAACTCAGATTGAATTTTAAATGCAAAAGAAGGAACAGCAAGGAACTAAAAATTAGCGCGAGCGCTTATTTCTAATCAAAACGTAGACTACGAAAAAACAAAAGTAAACTAGTGTAACCGACTGTTTTAAACTTAGTGAAAGGTATTATTTTATAAAAAAAAACTATGAAACTTTAATTTCATAAAGATATTGCTACATATTTCTTTCCATTACAACTTCCAGGTACATAAAAATATGTATCCTATATCCCGGAATGCATTTTTAGCTTTTGTATTCATCATTTTCAATGACTTTTAGGACTACTCAGAAAAGTTAATAGTTCGGAAAAGTTAATCGACCGATTCCCCAATCGATTAACTTTTCCGAGAGTCTACTGTATTGCATAAATAGCTTATGAGATAACGAAACGACTCGCACTTATCCTACGCGTCGTGAGCATTTTTCTATTTTGCTTTTTTGAACCCTAAAAAATGTTTGCCATCTGCTTTGAACAATCCCTGACTCAAAAATCAATTTGTTAAAATTTATCAAAAAATAAGCAGCTGACGTTTAGCGTGTATGTGCTTTACAACTACCATCAAACAGTGGTTCACTCAGCCGCCACAGATGTCTCTTTACCACCACGCAAAATCGCGCAGAGTGGCGTATCTATGTACTATTAATTAATATATATAGTTTCCTTATGTCTGACTGTAACGCTAGATCCAAGCAAGCTGTTAAATAAAAAAATTTCCAGACTGCAACACGTGTAGTGAAGGTAACAATGCTTTCAGCAGTGGGTGGGCGGGTGCAATCGGGAATTTGAAGGTTTCCACATAATGCGATACTGATTTCAACAAGTCCTACGGGGCAACAAATTTTATTTTAAACAATAATTGAAGCAAATGTCAACCTATTGAGAGTGGTGAAACATTCTTAACGTGTGATTTGGCATGTGATAATAAGGGTAGCCTGCGATTTAATCAAGCTATAATTGGTAATCAGAAGCAGCCAAAGTAGCGCATACCCAATATAAGCGCGAAGGCGCGTGTCCCGTTGAGTATATTTAAAACTACATTTACTTCTTTTGTAGTTCCTTATGAGAATGGTAGCTGAAACCCTTCCCGAGTCACGTGTGGGATGATATCTGAATCACACAGATGTGATGTAGCGTGTTTTCTTAAACAGTCAGATGTTTTATCTAGGACACAAACTTTGGTTTTAAAAAAAACTAGAATTCATCAAAATGTGGTTTATGTGAAACGTGTTGTTCTATGATTTAGTTGCAAAGCTTTGTATATCAGCTAAAATATCGCGACCTGAAATATCTCAATAAAAAGTAACATAAGTATTGAAGTCTGAAAATTTAAGTTCTAACTTTAAGAATTTAGTAGAAGTAGCTTTAGATATCTACTGCAATGTATTTTAAAAATATTTTAATTTTTTTAAGGGACTGGGTCGCAAAAAACCAGTCGAAATCTCCAATACCCAAGACTTTGTGTTGCGTTGACTAGATGTTAAGCAAATAACTAATCCAAGAGTTTGTCCGGTTTACTAAAACGAAGAGTGTTTTTGTAGTCGTGGCCCGACGAGTGGTAGCGGATTAGACAGCAAGCGCCTGCCCGGTATAATGCAATTACCATTTTCTGCAATCATAGTTTTGGCGAAACCGAATCTAAATTTTGTCTTGGTTCTAAAATTGAGTACTTTTTCGAAATGTTTTCCCTCGCAGCATGGTTCTCACAATTGGTAGATTTTTGCCCTATTATCTAAGCCCCATTTGCCCCGTTTGTAGATTACACGTGTTTTAATTGAGCCGTTCTGAATTATAGTGGTCTATTGACCATTCAGCAAATTTTACAGGAGTCGCAATTGTCTAAAAAACTCTATAAAAAATTCTATGCAATTATTTTCACCAAACCAACTGATTCAACATGAGAATACATAAAAATCCCAACTTTTGTTGAAATACTCGATTTTTTCATGCCAATGTACATAGACCACCATGATTTCATATATAATTTAGCTGAAATCCCCAAAACATTCCGCAACATAGTGGTCTCTATTCATGGGATTTGTAAATATCGAAACCCCCATAAAATGGGTATTGGTGAAATAGTATGACGACTGGGACACGATATTCCATCGACGCCATTTTGGAATTGAAGATGGCGACTACCGGTTTTCTGAAAATGACCGCATATGACTGGAAATATTGTAAAATCCTTATATTGTGCTTTCACTTGATGGATGGATTCCGAGGGCAGTTCAGGTACTGTTTCAAACGTTCCAAAGATAAAAAAATGATTAAATTGGCAACACAGTTCGTAATGTTTTATCGCCATAATTGGCAACACAGGCTCATTGCGTTTCTGTCGCAACCTTGATCGTGACTTCGTGTTAATCATACAAAAGCATTAAAAAAATTGCTTTCGAATACGAACGTTATTGCTTTGTTATTGCTTGTTTGCCAAACAATGTTTCGATAATGAAGGATAAACTACGCTTTATTCACTATGAAATTTCGGCAAACCGGCTTTAAAAAAACAAATTTATTTCATGCTGAATTTCATTCTGTTTCTTCTGATAGAACGGTAATTGATAGGTTTATTTACTTTGCTCGATTGGTTCCAAGAATGAAACAACGATGATGACACAATTTGACATTTTATCTGTCAAAAGCTAAAAACGACCCTTTTTACGACCGTTCAGAAACACGACTGTTTCAACCGTCGTGTCCAGTAAGGGAATGCGCGCACAATAATATGGGTATCAGATGAAAGAGTTTAAAAGGCAGAAGTCGAATATTGTGTTCCAATGCACAGTGGTCCAGAAACGAAAGTTAAGTGGAAACTTACTTTTGCGGCTAAGCGTTTTATAATAGCTCCCTACAATGTTCAGCAAAGTTGTCCAACTCTAAAAGACAATTAATGCGAAATCAACGACTAAGTTCCAGTTTGGCTTGTAAACACATAATCCATAATGACTTTTTATAAGAAAGAGATAGAAGGATAATTTCTTCGACAAAGTTGTAGCTAAAGATTATATAAGTAACTTTGCCAAAGACATAGTAGGCGTATTTTTAGGCGTTTCTAACTTACATGGTGTTTTACAACAAGACCTCTCAAAAACCACTTTGCGCTGATTTCTCCAAATGCAGTGGTTTTATTGCATCATAATGTTTTACAAAGTTGGTTATCTTATCAAAAGACATATTTTTGTAGAACATTGTATGTTGAAAACTCATACGTATAACGAGTTCTAACGTTTTTCCTGTGTTTTTTAGTCTTTTTTGGAATAGAATATCTCAAAAAGGGGCAAACGAAAAAAATCAAACTTGGCCGTTTCTGAAAGCTTGGAGTTTTATCTCAAGCATATGTGAAAATAAAAAATTGGTTTTTTCTCTAACTCGAGTAATTTCAGTTTAATTATTTCATGTTTGACCATTTTCTACTATGCAGTATTTTCCAATAGACACATTCCGCGGGCCGGTATACCAATCAGACATTTTATAAAAGTTGCTTTTAGCATAGTTGAATATTTTTCCATGATTGGGCAATGTTTGAACCTTTAAAAACTGCCATAATTGGTATTCTAGCATTTTCGGAAGTTATATACAGTCAACCAAAAAAGTATTCGGACAGCAGCGCATAAAATTTTCTTTTAGTAATTTTGCGCAGTATTTTTGCAAAGAATGGTAACACATATTTTTTAAAACAATGTTTAACTAAAGCATATTTAAATGCACAACAAAAATTCGGGGAAAAGCTTTCCGTTTTGAAGATAGGGTACATATAGTTTGAATTGCTCAAAAATGCAGCCAAAAAAGTATTCGGACAGTTAACTATTAGTTACTCAACTACTACCTTGTAGGACCATTTACATTCTTGATGACCTGTTTTAATCTGTTAGGGATAAAATTAACAATTTTTCAAATATCCCTCTGTGAATTGCTGACCATTTTTTTACAAGAGCTCGGTTTAAGTCATTGTGATAAGAAATCGAATGATTTCTCATTTAGAAATGAAATTATCTAAAAAGATGTTCAAAAGGGTTCAACTCTAGACAGAATGCTGATGTTTCGATAGCGCAATGACAATTGTATAGTGCCTACCGCTTACAATTATCGACAGTATGTTTAGATTCAACATCCCGGTACAATATATATGTACCACACAATTACAATTTTGCTTTAATTTCACCTAAAATTGTTCAGATAGTTGAGTTTACATTTAGTTCTATCCAAAAATATATATCTTTGCTGTCTCGGAGCTTTGAAGAGAATGAAATTCAGCATGAAATAAATTTGTTTTTTTAAAGCCGGTTTGCCGAAATTTCATAGTGAATAAAGCGTAGTTTATCCAAGGGGTCGGACACTCAGCACATAGTGCCCCGGCACTGCAGAGATAGCAAACGGCACACCTCTAAAGCCTTATAAAAATAACATTTATAGGGCTTTACACACCTCCGGTTCAATTTTACATATGAAATGGGAGCACTGCCAGTTGTCAAAATCATCTCGCACGGTTGCCAGATCTATCAGATTTTAACGAATTTAACAAATCTTCCAGTTCGGCACTTTCGGTACAGCACCGGCACAGTTCGGTTCGTTTCAAGTCGCCTAACATAAAAACGGCTGTGCCGAGTGACCGACCCCTTGGATTTTTCGTGATATTTTTAACCCTCCATTACTCGCGCTGTTGTATTTTGTACAACACATGTGAACCGTTAACTTTATCTCAGTATATCTCGGGATTCCAGTAATAAAGAAAATTACTGTTTTCAGCAAAGTATCCGCAAACCCTGATCTTCCAAACGGTGCAAAAAGTTTCATAAGTTTTTCACCAAGTGGCATTAGCATTCGAGTGAATTCTATTAGGTTTTAGCGTACCTATAAATCGAAGTTGGCGCGAGTAACGAAAGGTTAAAAATGTTGCTACAGTGCGCTAAAACATTTAATAATATCACTTGTTTTCGACCAACATACAAAGAAATATATGCTGAATCCATTTCAAAAATAGTTTGGATGTAATTTTGCAGTTATTTTGTATTTCAAGTGGATTGAATAGGACCATTTTTTTGCATTGTAACGTCACGAAAAAGGTGTACTTTTTCGCTTTCGCAGAAAAGTACAAATTCGAACAATCTAATAATCCGTATTCTCTTTGTACTCATAATTACCTTTAAAACGGTGCCTAAAGAATGAAGATAAGTTAAGTGGAACCTAAATTACAACTGATTGAAGCTCGCGTTGTAACGTCACGGCCGGCGGTCAGCCGGACGGATTCAAAACAAGTGAGACATAAGTAATAGCATCGAAACCTTAAGATATAGCATAATAGTTGCTTCAGAAAAGTTTCTTCGTTTTAAAAGTACTTTCTAGTGATGAAAAAACATTTGGACATTAGGGTGTCCCTAAGCAGATACAAAAATTATTTTCTCTATTTCAAGTCAGAAATGATTGCTGTCTATAGAAAACTTGTAGAGAAACTAATTTCAACAAATTTCGTTGAATGCTGAAGGTTTCTATTTCTTACATGAAAAAAGTTATAGAGCCAAACTCTTAGGGACACCCTTAAAAATAGTTTTTTTCGATCTATCTCTTTAATAACACTTCGTACGCCTTTTAGATATTCTAAGAAATTGGTAATCGAATTAAATTGCACATTTTTGTCGAAAATAGTAGAGATCTATCTTTTTCCCTTTAGGAGCTATCCCTTGTTTCTTTTATTTCTACATGTTCACCTACGGTTGCCTTCATAATAACTTTTTTTAGATTTTCCACAGTGTTTTACCCTAAGTTGTACATGGTGGAATACAACATAAATTGACTCATAAAAAACAAGTGAGTTTAGCTGCTCTCCCCCGAGATACACCCCCTTGAAGAGTACATGTAAAACTAAAAAGAAACAGTGATAGCTTCTAAAGGGAAAAAGATAGAGGTCTACCATTTTCGACAAAATTGGGCAATTTAATTAGATCATCAATTTTTTAGAACATTTGCAAGGCAAACGAAGCGTTATTAAAGCGCTAGATAAAAAAAAACTATTTTTAAGGGTGTCCCTAAGAGTTTTTTCTATAACTTTTTTCATGTAAGAAATAGAAATCTTCAGTATTCAACAAAGTTTCTTAAAATTAGTTTTACTACAAATTTTCTGTGGACAGCAATCATTTCTGACTTAAAATAAAGAAAATATTTTTTGTATCTGCTTGAGGACACCCTAATGTCCGAATATTTTTTCACCACTAGAAAGTGCATTTTAAATGAAGAAACTTTCCAGAAGCAACTATTATGCTATGTCTTATGGTTTCGATGATATTACTTATGTCTCACTTTCTTAGAATTACTCCCACTACGCGACGTAATTTGTGAACAACCCCAAAATTACGTAGTCAAAATAGTGAAAGACATACTAACAACACGTCTTTGGATTATCTGTTATATACAGAAGGCAGCAACAGCGATAATTGACGAATATTAACAGATTTTTCGTGACGTTACAACGGAGCTACGACCCTCTCTGTGTAAAACAAACCGTTGTAACGTCACGAAAAGTAAAAGCTGTTTAAAAATTAACTTCACTAATTATCGGAATTCTGAAAATGGCAAGTTATTCAGTTTTCATTTCTTATCAAATCATAGAAGAAAGTCTTTAGATAAAATTTGAAAGAGGGCAGAATTTTCATGTCATTCAACAGAAGAACCAAAAGACGAATTTCTGGCGCGTTGTAACGTCAAGCTACATTTTTGCTTTCCAAAACAACCTGGTTAAAGCAAATGCTATTAATTTGTTCACTTTTAATTGGAAATTTTATGCTCTTTCCAAATATATAATAATGTTTGGGTGTTTCTCAACAATTTTCCCAGCTGAAGCACAAATAGTGTGCAAAGAAGAGTCAAAACGTTGTAACGTCACGGCGGAATGTGTCAATTGAGATTGCTGACAGCTACCGTACGCACACTATGCCGCGTATACGTACACGCGATTTGTTGCTGATGCTGTTGGTTTTTCCATGACGTTTTTCAAACTGGGGGAAAACAAATCACCAACACAACCGCAAATTAGCAAGCTCTATATCTTCTTGAAGACGATTAAAGTTAACATGTCAATAGTGAAAAAGAAATTTGTCGTATCTTGACACAATTTCTTCTGATTGTCACGTAAAATAGTCTTCGAACTCCAGATATGACATCAGTTTTCTATCAGCACCAGCTGTTTTTGATAAATATCTATCTTTCAATTTTCATTATTTAGCAAATATGCTCAATCTACCATCAATAATGTTTTAAAATTAATTTTCAATAAAAAAGCAAAAAATATTGGTTATTTCATACGTAATATTGTTAACTGTTATTTTAGTTTTATGCCATTTTTTAGCAGGTAAGTATATCAAAACAGGCAAAGAGGTAAAAGAGAAAAAAAACCTATAGATCCTTTTCGAACTTCAACCACCACCATCAGTATATCGTTGATTTGGAAAAAAGCGTAGTCATTTATTTGAGAGATTCAATAAATGTTTTGTTTTCGAAATATTTTATTATTGTTAGCAATATAATAATTTATCATATTAATAATTGGTTTGCGCTTGGTGGAAGCTCCAGAGTACGTGTACAATAAGAACGATTTTGTATTGCAATGACTGGATCGGACGACAGCAGGAGGCGTTTGAACACATCCTCCAAATTGGCAATCCGGTTAAATTTTCTGACGCGAAATTCCCTGAACTTACAAATACATTTATTTCGCGTTTCCTGTACCTCTTCGCTTCATAACCCTATGAGTTGTGCCGTGGCCTTAATAATATCTGCGCCGTGTACTAACATTATATAGCTAATATGGAATTGAATGGGAAATAATCTCCTAAACTACCGAATTACTTTCACGAACATTTTAGATACTAATTTAAAATAACAGTAACGGTACCCTCAAATCTTTTGACAAAAAACTCCAGGACTCTAATAGGATTTGCTTGAAAATGTTCCTCCTTTTTTACTACGATCATAGTCATGTTCCTGTTCCTGAATACGTATAAGACATCAATTTTGAAGACTTCTCAGCTTTCTGACACTAAAGCAATTTAAAAGATTACTTTAGACTAGAATCAGAAATATCAATATAAAATTTAATTTCATGTGCATATATCCAAGTGAAGATTTCCATGACTATTTGTAAAATAATGAAAATTGTAAGATAGATATTTATCAAAAACAGCTGGTGCTGAGCTCCATTTTCAGAGAGGACGATACGACAGTGATTATTTGAAATCCAGGATAACTGCTAACCAGAGTACAGTAGTTCTGTGGAGACCAAGGCCCTTCACTCTAAACCACCGTCGAACTAACTACGCGCGCAATGAACCAGCCTGCCGCTGTATGCAGCTAATGAACAATTTTAGAAACATACTAAACTTAAACATGTCGTCTGATACTATTAAGAAAAAACTTTCTGACTATTTCTGAGTGGTCAATTTCATGTACACTAATACCACTGCATTTTATATTATTTTGTATTTGGTATTATAATTTATATTTATATGTATGGATTGGATGACGGGCGAAGTCCATATATCTTGACAATAAACAATTGTAAAAACTACCGTTATAAAAAATCAGAGGGGTTGTGCACAAGACACGACCGCATAGGTGACGTAGGACCACGTAAGTCTCTTTGTAGCGATAGTAGGATGTATCCATGTATATAATACGATTCTTCATGTATACAAGCTACATCCGTAAATAAATTTGTATGATATGTTTCTACGTTGAATAGTGCTTTTCCTTTGGTAATCGGTAGACGGTACGCGCAAGTTTTCAAAAAGTTGAAAATTTTGCGCAACTTTTCTGCGGCTTACAAAAGGACACGGATAAAGCATTTACAACCTGCAGACGTATTGGAAGTCGCAGAAAATGTCACCTGTGACCAGAAAACTTATTACCGTCATTGGTTGGTCGTCCGCAATGGCGAAAAATTCAACTTTTCTCTCGTTGACTGTGTTAATTATGGTAATAACTGGGCAAGAAAATATAATAAACTCTTCAATCGTTGTGTGGCCCTTAAAAGAACCGATTGTTTGATTATCATAACTCCTGCTTGCAATAAACTTGCACTAACGCATTTAACGTAATTCTCTGTTCGGTAAATTGGAGTACCGATAACCGCTAACCAGGCACGGCTTGTTGCAACGGACCAACCGGAAAGCCTCAGCAGCTATGAGATCAACGAAACCGTTCGTGTATGGTCCTGAATCACGAGAAATACCACTCCAAGTGGCCAGCTGCAAGTGACGATAATTCTGATCGTTTTGTTGTCGCGAGCAGCATATTTCCTGCCAATTCCAGGACTTCAGCAGCCAACTATGCCATCACGGCAACGAAATGAACCACCAGCAACAAGCGAACAGCAGCGCAAGGCGATCGGTTAAAATTATTGCAAAGAAGCGAATAATCAGATCAATCTAAGTTAAATAGAATTTAAATCTGTGAGAGAAAATTCCTCAAATCTTCATGAACAAATATTTCGTTCTTAAAAGAACGGTTTTTCAACGTGACATGCTGGAAATTTAAGCCTTCTTTTCCCGTCTTCTTGGGCAGCAACAAAACAGTTTGAATGTTTGAAAAGACACTTCTCATAGCAGCGGTGACACGGGACAGCAATTTGTTCAACTCTTCGTTGTTGCGGATGGCCAGCTGCAAGTGACGATAATTCTGATCGTTTTGTTGTCGCGAACAGCATATGTCCTCCCAATTCCAGAACTCCTGTTGCCAGATAGTCCATCACAGCAGCGAAATGAGTGCTTCAGCTCCAACACACGGTCAGCCGCCAATGAATACGTGCACGAGTCGTACGTGACTTCCGTTTGCCTGGCAAACGATGTCAGCTCTAGCTTAGCTAGCGTTTGAATAATGCTGTTCGCCGGCTTACCACGTATTATGTACCAGAGCAAGCGACAAGCAACGCCCATTTTTCTTGGTTCTTTATTCTATCATCTACGTGTAATAAAAAATCGAGCATTTCAATTTCAGTCTGAAGGGCGAAGGTGATCGGTTAAAATTATTGCAAAGAAGCGAATAATCAGATCAATCTAAGTTAAATAGAATTTAAATCTGTGAGAGAAAATTCCTCAAATCTTCATGAACATATATTTCGTTCTTAAAAGAACGGTTTTTCATCGTGACATGCTGGAAATTTAAGCCTTCTTTTCCCGTCTTCTTGGGCAGCAACAAAACAGTTTGAATGTTTGAAAAGACACTTCTCATAGCAGCGGTGACACGGGACAGCAATTTGTTCAACTCTTCGTTGTTGCGGATGGCCAGCTGCAAGTGACGATAATTCTGATCGTTTTGTTGTCGCGAGCAGCATATTTCCTGCCAATTCCAGGACTTCAGCAGCCAACTATGCCATCACGGCAACGAAATGAACCACCAGCAACAAGCGAACAGCAGCGCAAGGCGATCGGTTAAAATTATTGCAAAGAAGCGAATAATCAGATCAATCTAAGTTAAATAGAATTTAAATCTGTGAGAGAAAATTCCTCAAATCTTCATGAACAAATATTTCGTTCTTAAAAGAACGGTTTTTCATCGTGACATGCTGGAAATTTAAGCCTTCTTTTCCCGTCTTCTTGGGCAGCAACAAAACAGTTTGAATGTTTGAAAAGACACTTCTCATAGCAGCGGTGACACGGGACAGCAATTTGTTCAACTCTTCGTTGTTGCGGATGGCCAGCTGCAAGTGACGATAATTCTGATCGTTTTGTTGTCGCGAACAGCATATGTCCTCCCAATTCCAGAACTCCTGTTGCCAGATAGTCCATCACAGCAGCGAAATGAGTGCTTCAGCTCCAACACACGGTCAGCCGCCAATGAATACGTGCACGAGTCGTACGTGACTTCCGTTTGCCTGGCAAACGATGTCAGCTCTAGCTTAGCTAGCGTTTGAATAATGCTGTTCGCCGGCTTACCACGTATTATGTACCAGAGCAAGCGACAAGCAACGCCCATTTTTCTTGGTTCTTTATTCTATCATCTACGTGTAATAAAAAATCGAGCATTTCAATTTCAGTCTGAAGGGCGAAGGTGATCGGTTAAAATTATTGCAAAGAAGCGAATAATCAGATCAATCTAAGTTAAATAGAATTTAAATCTGTGAGAGAAAATTCCTCAAATCTTCATGAACATATATTTCGTTCTTAAAAGAACGGTTTTTCATCGTGACATGCTGGAAATTTAAGCCTTCTTTTCCCGTCTTCTTGGGCAGCAACAAAACAGTTTGAATGTTTGAAAAGACACTTCTCATAGCAGCGGTGACACGGGACAGCAATTTGTTCAACTCTTCGTTGTTGCGGATGGCCAGCTGCAAGTGACGATAATTCTGATCGTTTTGTTGTCGCGAGCAGCATATTTCCTGCCAATTCCAGGACTTCAGCAGCCAACTATGCCATCACGGCAACGAAATGAACCACCAGCAACAAGCGAACAGCAGCGCAAGGCGATCGGTTAAAATTATTGCAAAGAAGCGAATAATCAGATCAATCTAAGTTAAATAGAATTTAAATCTGTGAGAGAAAATTCCTCAAATCTTCATGAACAAATATTTCGTTCTTAAAAGAACGGTTTTTCATCGTGACATGCTGGAAATTTAAGCCTTCTTTTCCCGTCTTCTTGGGCAGCAACAAAACAGTTTGAATGTTTGAAAAGACACTTCTCATAGCAGCGGTGACACGGGACAGCAATTTGTTCAACTCTTCGTTGTTGCGGATGGCCAGCTGCAAGTGACGATAATTCTGATCGTTTTGTTGTCGCGAACAGCATATGTCCTCCCAATTCCAGAACTCCTGTTGCCAGATAGTCCATCACAGCAGCGAAATGAGTGCTTCAGCTCCAACACACGGTCAGCCGCCAATGAATACGTGCACGAGTCGTACGTGACTTCCGTTTGCCTGGCAAACGATGTCAGCTCTAGCTTAGCTAGCGTTTGAATAATGCTGTTCGCCGGCTTACCACGTATTATGTACCAGAGCAAGCGACGAGCAACGCCCATTTTTCTTGGTTCTTTATTCTATCATCTACGTGTAATAAAAAATCGAGCATTTCAATTTCAGTCTGAAGGGCGAAGGTGATCGGTTAAAATTATTGCAAAGAAGCGAATAATCAGATCAATCTAAGTTAAATAGAATTTAAATCTGTGAGAGAAAATTCCTCAAATCTTCATGAACATATATTTCGTTCTTAAAAGAACGGTTTTTCATCGTGACATGCTGGAAATTTAAGCCTTCTTTTCCCGTCTTCTTGGGCAGCAACAAAACAGTTTGAATGTTTGAAAAGACACTTCTCATAGCAGCGGTGACACGGGACAGCAATTTGTTCAACTCTTCGTTGTTGCGGATGGCCAGCTGCAAGTGACGATAATTCTGATCGTTTTGTTGTCGCGAGCAGCATATTTCCTGCCAATTCCAGGACTTCAGCAGCCAACTATGCCATCACGGCAACGAAATGAACCACCAGCAACAAGCGAACAGCAGCGCAAGGCGATCGGTTAAAATTATTGCAAAGAAGCGAATAATCAGATCAATCTAAGTTAAATAGAATTTAAATCTGTGAGAGAAAATTCCTCAAATCTTCATGAACAAATATTTCGTTCTTAAAAGAACGGTTTTTCATCGTGACATGCTGGAAATTTAAGCCTTCTTTTCCCGTCTTCTTGGGCAGCAACAAAACAGTTTGAATGTTTGAAAAGACACTTCTCATAGCAGCGGTGACACCGGACAGCAATTTGTTCAACTCTTCGTTGTTGCGGATGGCCAGCTGCAAGTGACGATAATTCTGATCGTTTTGTTGTCGCGAGCAGCACATTTCCTGCCAATTCCAGAACTCCTGTTGCCAGATAGTCCATCACAGCAGCGAAATGAGTGCTTCAGCTCCAACACACGGTCAGCCGCCAATGAATACGTGCACGAGTCGTACGTGACTTCCGTTTGCCTGGCAAACGATGTTAGCTCTAGCTTAGCTAGCGTTTGAATAATGCTGTTCGCCGGCTTACCACGTATTATGTACCAGGAGCAAGCGACAAGCAACGCCCATTTTTCTTGGTTCTTTATTCTATCATTACGTGTAATAAAAAATCGAGCATTTCAATTTCAGTCTGAAGGGCGAAGGTGATCGGTTAAAATTATTGCAAAGAAGCGAATAATCAGATCAATCTAAGTTAAATAGAATTTAAATCTGTGAGAGAAAATTCCTCAAATCTTCATGAACATATATTTCGTTCTTAAAAGAACGGTTTTTCAACGTGATATGCCGGAAATTTAAGCCTTCTTTTCCCGTCTTCTTGGGCAGCAACAAAACAGTTTGAATGTTTGAAAAGACACTTCTCATAGCAGCGGTGACACGGGACAGCAATTTGTTCAACTCTTCGTTGTTGCGGATGGCCAGCTGCAAGTGACGATAATTCTGATCGTTTTGTTGTCGCGAGCAGCATATTTCCTGCCAATTCCAGGACTTCAGCAGCCAACTATGCCATCACGGCAACGAAATGAACCACCAGCAACAAGCGAACAGCAGCGCAAGGCGATCGGTTAAAATTATTGCAAAGAAGCGAATAATCAGATCAATCTAAGTTAAATAGAATTTAAATCTGTGAGAGAAAATTCCTCAAATCTTCATGAACAAATATTTCGTTCTTAAAAGAACGGTTTTTCATCGTGACATGCTGGAAATTTAAGCCTTCTTTTCCCGTCTTCTTGGGCAGCAACAAAACAGTTTGAATGTTTGAAAAGACACTTCTCATAGCAGCGGTGACACCGGACAGCAATTTGTTCAACTCTTCGTTGTTGCGGATGGCCAGCTGCAAGTGACGATAATTCTGATCGTTTTGTTGTCGCGAGCAGCATATTTCCTGCCAATTCCAGAACTCCTGTTGCCAGATAGTCCATCACAGCAGCGAAATGAGTGCTTCAGCTCCAACACACGGTCAGCCGCCAATGAATACGTGCACGAGTCGTACGTGACTTCCGTTTGCCTGGCAAACGATGTTAGCTCTAGCTTAGCTAGCGTTTGAATAATGCTGTTCGCCGGCTTACCACGTATTATGTACCAGAGCAAGCGACAAGCAACGCCCATTTTTCTTGGTTCTTTATTCTATCATCTACGTGTAATAAAAAATCGAGCATTTCAATTTCAGTCTGAAGGGCGAAGGTGATCGGTTAAAATTATTGCAAAGAAGCGAATAATCAGATCAATCTAAGTTAAATAGAATTTAAATCTGTGAGAGAAAATTCCTCAAATCTTCATGAACATATATTTCGTTCTTAAAAGAACGGTTTTTCATCGTGACATGCTGGAAATTTAAGCCTTCTTTTCCCGTCTTCTTGGGCAGCAACAAAACAGTTTGAATGTTTGAAAAGACACTTCTCATAGCAGCGGTGACACGGGACAGCAATTTGTTCAACTCTTCGTTGTTGCGGATGGCCAGCTGCAAGTGACGATAATTCTGATCGTTTTGTTGTCGCGAGCAGCATATTTCCTGCCAATTCCAGGACTTCAGCAGCCAACTATGCCATCACGGCAACGAAATGAACCACCAGCAACAAGCGAACAGCAGCGCAAGGCGATCGGTTAAAATTATTGCAAAGAAGCGAATAATCAGATCAATCTAAGTTAAATAGAATTTAAATCTGTGAGAGAAAATTCCTCAAATCTTCATGAACAAATATTTCGTTCTTAAAAGAACGGTTTTTCATCGTGACATGCTGGAAATTTAAGCCTTCTTTTCCCGTCTTCTTGGGCAGCAACAAAACAGTTTGAATGTTTGAAAAGACACTTCTCATAGCAGCGGTGACACGGGACAGCAATTTGTTCAACTCTTCGTTGTTGCGGATGGCCAGCTGCAAGTGACGATAATTCTGATCGTTTTGTTGTCGCGAACAGCATATGTCTTCCCAATTCCAGAACTCCTGTTGCCAGATAGTCCATCACAGCAGCGAAATGAGTGCTTCAGCTCCAACACACGGTCAGCCGCCAATGAATACGTGCACGAGTCGTACGTGACTTCCGTTTGCCTGGCAAACGATGTTAGCTCTAGCTTAGCTAGCGTTTGAATAATGCTGTTCGCCGGCTTACCACGTATTATGCACCAGGAGCAAGCGACAAGCAACGCCCATTTTTCTTGGTTCTTTATTCTATCATCTACGTGTAATAAAAAATCGAGCATTTCAATTTCAGTCTGAAGAGCGAAGGTGATCGGTTAAAATTATTGCAAAGAAGCGAATAATCAGATCAATCTAAGTTAAATAGAATTTAAATCTGTGAGAGAAAATTCCACAAATCTTCATGAACAAATATTTCGTTCTTAAAAGAACGGTTTTTCAACGTGAAATTTAAGCCTTCTTTTCCCGTCTTCTTGGGCAGCAACAAAACAGTTTGAATGTTTGAAAAGACACTTCTCATAGCAGCGGTGACACGGGACAGCAATTTGTTCAACTCTTCGTTGTTGCGGATGGCCAGCTGCAAGTGACGATAATTCTGATCGTTTCGTTGTCGCGAGCAGCATTTGTCCTCCCAATTCCAGAACTCCTGTTGCCAGATATTCCATCACGGCAGCGATCATTGAGTGCTCCAGCTCCAACACCTCGCTTGGTGAATTTGCATGCCTTGGTTGCCTTATCCGTGGAAAGCAGCAACAGCTGAAGCTCAACAATTTTCGATCGGATTCTATAGGGCGTAAATTAAATACAATCATAAGGAAGCTTAACCCATAGCTTATATCATATATATTTCTGTCATCCGTGCTAGGGAAGCACTGACGAGGGAAGGCAAAAATATGAAAATAATTCAAATTTTCAAAATCAATTCAAAAACAAAAATTTCTCAAATTCATTTTCAAAAACAAAATCAATAGTTTTCTATATTTTCAATATTTTCAATCGATTTCCCGATCAATTGGTGTAAATATCTTGGAAATCTATTGAAAATTGACTGAATTATAAGCCGAAGCGTGAAAACGCGTTTGTACTTTGATGACGTCATTTCCAACAACCAATCACGAAGCGAGAATTCTGGTGAAACATAGGTTCATTATTTTCAATTTTTCAATAGTTCAACATCAAGAATCCACACTTTTCTTTATTTGGGTCAATTCTTAGAAGATTTTCCAATCAATTGGTGTAAGAATATTGAAAATCGATTGGAAAACCGCTGAGCTATTAGCGCTCAAAACCTTTCATTTTTCGTGACGCTCGCATTTTTCGATTTTTTGGAATGACACCCTATCTCAAAACTTGCCGTAAGACGTAGTCCTACGTCAAAACTTATTTGATGAATATTTCAGCAGTGGTTCGAAGACTATTTTACGTGGCAATCAGAAGAAATTGTGTCATGGTACGACAAATTTCTTTTTTACTATTTACATGTTCAAGAAGATATTAGAAAATACTGCATAGTAGAAAATGGTCAAACATGAAATAATTAAACTGAAATTACTCGAGTTAGAGAAAAAACCAGTTTTTTATTTTCACATATGTTTGAGATAAAACTCCAAGCTTTCAGAAACGGCCAAGTTTGATTTTTTTCGTTTGCCCCTTTTTGAGATATTCTATTCCAAAAAAGACTAAAAAACGCAAGGAAAAACGTTAAAACTCGTTATACGTATGAGTTTTCAATATACAATGTTCTACAAAAATATGTCTTTTGATAAGATAACCAACTTTGCAAGACATTATGATGCAATAAAACCATTGCATTTGCAGAAATCAGCGAAAAAGTGATTTTTGAGAGGTCTTTTATAAAACACCATGTAAGTTAGAAACGCCTAGAAATACGCCTACTATGTCTTTGGCAAAGTTACTTATATAATCTTTAGCTACAACTTTGTCGAAGAAGTTATCCTTCTATCTCTTTCTTATAAAAAGTTATTATGGATTATGTATTCACAAGCCAAACTGGAACTTAGTCGTTGATTTCGCATTAACCTTCCTAGTGCATTGGGGTCGTTTTCGACCCATCGGCATACTTACAAAGCTTGATACTCAGTAACGGTACGAGCTAGAGACTTGAAATTTTCTGACTTTTCCTAACTTTGGAAAATTAGCATTGTGGGGGAGTTTCAGCTTTCAGCGACATCTAGAAGAGCCACAGCAAAAAAAGTTACATATTATGCATTAAGGGTCGAAAACGACCCAAGTTTTGAAATTGCTCTCATTCATCCATTTTCAATCCGAATTTCGTTTTCTTTACCTCGTTTGAAAGATATGGCCAAAAACTAGCACTTAAGGTATGTTGGGGAATATTTGTTGACTGATGGCCACTTCTGCGTCGGTTCCGGAACACCCACTACCAGGTCCCGGGGAACATTTTAATATTTTGAGATAATTCATTTTGCGGCACATCAAATCACATTGGCTTGATAAAATAAGACTAGTGGAAGTACAATGGGGACATTTTGGACCCGAATGGCCACTTCCCAATCGGTTACGGAACATCCCGTACCTGGTTTTTGAGGCCATTTTTGAATTTTAGGATGATTTCTATTGCGGCACGTCAAATTTCATCAGCTTGATAACATAAGACTATTGAAAGTATGATAAACACATGTTGAAGGTAAATGGCCACACCAGCATCGGTCCTGGAACATCCGGTACCCGGTTTTTGGGGACATTTTTGTATTTTAGGATAACTCATAATGCCACATATCAAATCACATCGGCTTGATCAAATAAGACTGATGGAAGTAAAACAATGTCATTTAGGAGCCAAATGGCCACTTTACCATCGGTACTGGGTCATCCGGTACCAGTTTCGGGGGACATTTTTGGCTTTTGATATAATTCACCTTGCGGCACCTCAAATCACATCGGGTTGATAAATAACAACAATGGAAGTATAATGGGGCGTCAGTCGCATATAATCCGGTACCCGGTATTTATACCGGGGCAGATGAATTACCCTGTAATCCAAAAATGTCCCCAAAACCCGGATAGTCCGGAACCGATGGTGAAATGGTAATTTTGGCTCCAAAATTTTTACATTGTACTTCCATTAGTGTTATTTCATCAAGCCAATGTGATTTGATGTGGCGCATGATGAAATATCCGATCCAAAAATGTTCTCATATACCGTGCACCCGATGTTCCGGAACCGATGATGAAATGGCCATTTGTCTTCAAATGGTCCCCATAGCTCTTGTAACTGTTTTATTTGATCAAGGCGTTGTGATTTGATGTGCCGCAAGATGAATTATTTCATAATCCAAAAATATCCCGCGGAACCAGGTACCGGATGTTACGGAACCGATGGTAAAATGACCATTTGGCTTCTAAATGACATTATTTTATTTTCATCAGTCTTATTTAATCAAGGCGATGTGATATGATGTGTCGCAAGATGGGTTATCCTAAAATACAAAAATGGCCCCAAAACGCGGGTACCGGATGTTCCGAGACCAATGCTGATGTAGCCATTTGCCTTCAAAATGTCTTTATTATACTTTCAATAGTCGCAATAGAAATCATCCTAAAAATCGAAATTTTCCTCAAAAACCAGGTACCGGATGTTCCGGAACCAATGGGAAAATGGCCGTTTGAGTCCAAAATGCTCCCATTGCACTTCCATTAATCTTATTTTATCAAGCCAATGTGATTTAATGTGCCGCAAAATGAATTATCTCAAAATATAAAAATGTCCCCCGGGATCTGGTAGTGGGTGTTCCGGAACCGACGCAGAAGTGGCCATCAGTCAACAAATATTCCCCAACATACCTTGGGTGCTAGTTTTTGGCCATATTTTTTTTTTTTTTTTTTTATTGGGGCAAATATTCGATTACATAAAAATACTTAAGAGTAACTATCCTATATCATATTGTGTGTTCAATCACAAGTGGTGACTTTTCAACACTATTAGAATTGCAATATATACTATTATTCTGATTTCTTATGATTTGTTACGACAATTAAGATTATTTAGCAGTAGGGATTACAACCTAAATGTAAGGGAAAAAAATATAAATCTTAACCTAATATCTAACCTAGCTAACTTATGATCTATAAAGAGACCTAATCATAGCAATAGAGGATTGCAACGATTTTTGACGGAAATTTGAAATAATTTTGTTTGACATAGTTTCTAGGGTTTCAACACCAGTAAGTCTATGTAATTCTAATGTACTAAACCAAGGAGGACGCTTCAAAATCATTTTCAAAATTTTATTTTGAATCCTCTGAAGACTCTTCTTCCTTGTAATACAACAACTTGACCAAATCGGAACGGCATATAACATCGCCGGTCTAAAAATTTGTTTGTAAATCAATAGTTTATTTTTCAGACAAAGTCTAGAATTTCTGTTAATAAGAGGATATAAACATTTCATATATTTATTACATTTTGCTTGAATACTTTCGATGTGGTCTTTAAAAGTAAGTTTTTTATCATAAATTAATCCCAAATATTTAACTTGGTCAGACCAACTCAAAGCAACTCCATTCATCTTGATAATGTGATTGCTATTTGGCTTAAGGGAAGAAGCTCTAGGCTTATGAGGAAAAATAATTAATTGAGTTTTACAAGCATTGGGAGAAATTTTCCACTTTTGCAAGTATTTGGAGAAAATATCCAAGCTTTTCTGCAGTCGACTACATATGACACGAAGACTTTTTCCTTTTACGGAAATGCTTGTATCGTCGCAGAATAACGACTTTGTGCAGCCAGCCGGTAATTCAGGAAGATCAGATGTGTATATGTTATACAGGATTGGGCCCAAGATCGAGCCTTGAGGCACACCTGCTTTAACAGGAAATTTATCAGATTTAGAATTCTGATAGACAACCTGTAAAAATCGATCAGTTAAATAATTTTGTAAAATTTTTACAATGCAAATTGGAAAGTTAAAATTTAGCAATTTCGTGATTAAACCTTTATGCCACACACTGTCGAATGCTTTTTCTATGTCTAGAAGAGCAACTCCAGTAGAATAGCCGTCGGCTTTATTAGCTCGTATCATATTAGTAACTCTGAGCAATTGATGAGTAGTGGAATGCCCATGTCGAAAACCAAATTGTTCATCTGCAAAAATGGAATGTTCAGTAATATGTGACATCATTCGGTTAAGAATTATTCTCTCAAATAATTTACTTATGGATGGAAGTAAACTAATTGGCCTATAGCTTGAAGCCTCCGCTGGATTTTTATCTGGTTTCAAAATAGGTGTAATCTTAGCAGTTTTCCATAAGTTAGGAAAATATGCTAATTTAAAACAGTTATTAAATATTTTAACCAAAAGTTGATAAGCGATTTCAGGGAGTTTTTTAATTAAAATGTAAAATATCCCATCGTCACCAGGAGCTTTCATATTCTTGAATTTCTTGATAATTGAACGAACCTCATCCAAGTCAGTTTCAAATACTTCATTAGGTGAGACGTTATAAGTAGAAATTTGATCATATTTTTGAGAGACATCGTTTTCAACTGAGCTCACCACGTTCAAATTTAAATTATGAACATTTTCAAACTGCTGAGCAAGTCTTTGAGCCTTTTGTTCATTTGTTAATAGAATATGATCGCCATCTTTAATTGCTGGAATAGGTTTTGATGGTTTCTTCAGAATTTTTGACAATTTCCAGAAAGGTTTTGAATAAGGCTTCAACTGCTCAATCTTATTCGCAAACTGTTCATTCCTCAAAGCAGTAAATTTTTGTTTTATCTCTTTTTGTAATTCTTTATAAATAATTTTCATAGCAGGGTCTCGAGTTCGTTGATATTGACGCCTACGTACATTTTTCAGCCTAATAAGCAATTGAAGATTGTCATCAACAATTGGAGTATCTAATTTCATTTGGACCTTCGGAACAGAATTGTCCCTGGCTTCAATAATAGCACTTCTCAAAGCTTCCAAAGCTGAATCAATATTGGTTTTACTTTGCAAACTTACTTCATGATTCAAATGATTCTCAATATGAGACCTGTATCTTTCCCAATTGGCCTTGTGATAATTAAACACAGATTTAATAGGGTTTAAAATTGTCTCATGTGATAAACAAAAAGTGATTGGGAGATGATCCGAATCAAAATCAGCATGAGTAATTAACTCGCTGCACGCATGACTTTGGTCGGTTAGAACCAAATCAATTGTAGAAGGATTTCTTGTAGAAGAAAAACATGTAGGCCCATTTGGACTTAAAATGGAATAGTATCCAGATGAGCAATCATTAAAAATAATTTTTCCGTTAGAATTACATTGAGCGTTATTCCATGATCGGTGTTTAGCATTAAAGTCACCGATAATTAGAAATTTTGAGCGATTCCTTGTAAGTTTTTGCAAGTCGCCTTTCAGAAAATTTATTTGTTCGTTTGTACACTGGTAAGGGAGATACGCAGCCGCAACGAATAATATTCCAAGTTCCGTTTGAACTTCAATCCCCAAAGCTTCAATAACTTTTGTTTCAAGATGAGGAAGAGTGCGATGTTTAATTTGACGGAGTGCGATGTTTAATTTGACGGTGGATAACAATAGCAACTCCACCGCCAGAATTCTATCGAACCTATGTACCACGTAGTTGGGGTTATATTTTAGTTTGATATTTGGCTTTAAAAAAGTTTCGGTAATAACTGCAATGTGCACTCTATTGACAGTTAAAAAATTGTAAAACTCATCTTCGTTCGCTTTTAATGAACGAGCGTTCCAATTTAGAAATTTTATAGAATTATTTAAAGGCATTGCTGAACTTCAACTTCATTACAATTTCATATGTATAATTTGTTCCAATTCGAATAGCTTCGGTCATGGAACTTGCTTGCAACAAAGAAGTCATTAGAGTAGACATTGCTTGTTGCAAAAATAAAAGTTTATCCTGGGTAATCATACCTAGGTCGTCATTAATGGCATCGTCCCTAGGTGGCCCAGGATTAATGGTTTTTTTGGAACTGCCTGGAATAACAGGTATGTCCAAGTTTCCGGCTAAGACCGAAGCATATGATTTACCTGACCTAGCTTGTACGGGTAGGTAATTCACAGGTTCTGCACTAACTACCGGTGGAATTTGCTCACGCTTAGGATTTTGTTTACCCTGATTTCTTCGCTGTAAAATAGCGATTCTAACAGGGCAATCAAAAGAATTACTTTTATGATTATTACCACAATTTGCGCATTTAAATTGGTTTTGCTCCTTCACTGGACAATCGTCCTTTTTGTGTGAAGGACTGCTGCAAATCATGCACTTGGAGTCCAAGTGACAATTTTTTGTGCCGTGACCATATTTTTGACATGAGCGACACTGAGTTAAATGAGGAATATTTCCTCCAAACTTTTTGTATAGTTCCCACTTTACACGCACGTGAAATAAAACACGTGCCTTTTCTAAAATATTTAAACTATTTACCTGATTTCGGTTAAAATGAACCAGGTAAAATTGCTGTGAAATGCCCCCGGTTTCCCGAATTTGACGTTTTTTCTTCATTTGAATTACTTGGATAGGGGAAACGCCAAGTAATTCCGTTAATTCAAATTTGACCTCATCAACGGATTGATCGGTTGAGAGACCTTTTAAAACAGCCTTGAATGGTCTTTCATTCCGGCTGTCGAATGTATAAAACTTATACAACTTTTCAGTTAAATACTGAATAAGCAAATTAAACGAGTCTTCCGTTTCGGCCAGCACGCGACACTCGCCTCTACGGCCGATTTGATAATTGACCTTAGCGGTAGGAACTCGCAAAGAAAGTTCCTTTCGAAAATTTTGAAATTCGGTAACATATACCACAATAGGTGGAATTTTACCCCTTTTGTTAACGATATTTTTTTCATTAATAATATTAGTATCTCCGGCTTCTTGCTCGGAGAGAACGGAAAATTGATTTTCACTAGCAACGCTAGAATTTAGAGAGGGTATATCCCTCTTTCTCTTCCCGAGGCGAGCTTTCTTACTTCGACCTGACATTTAGAAGAAATAAAATAGTTTTTCAAAAATGGATACACTAAAAATCTTTAGCCTTTCGGTAGCCTTTAGAAAGACTGATTACACACGTGGTGAATTTATAGGTAACCTAACCAACAGGCACCGCAAAAGAAATAATTTTAAACCCTGGGTAAAAACCAGGAGCTAGTAAAATATGCGACCGATCTGAACGACAGCTCGTATCACACTGATGTTTTTGGCCATATCTTTCAAACGAGGTAAAGAAAACGAAATTCAGATTGAAAATGGATGAATGAGAGCAATTTCAAAACTTGGGTCGTTTTCGACCCTTAATGCATAATATGTAACTTTTTACCTTTGTTATACTATAACAAAGGTTTAAAAATTGGTCGAAAAACACGAAATTGATCCGAGGCCCGGAGGGCCAAGTCACATATACCAATCGATAGGGTTCGACGATTTGAGCAATGTCTGTGTGTGTGTGTGTGTGTGTGTGTGTGTGTGTGTGTGTGTGTGTGTGTGTGTGTGTGTGTGTGTGTGTGTGTGTGTGTGTGTGTGTGTGTGTGTGTGTGTGTGTGTGTGTGTGTGTGTGTGTGTGTGTGTGTGTGTGTGTGTGTGTGTGTGTGTGTGTGTGTGTGTGTGTGTGTGTGTGTGTGTGTGTGTGTGTGTGTGTGTGTGTGTGTGTGTGTGTGTGTGTGTGTGTGTGTGTGTGTGTGTGTGTGTGTGTGTGTGTGTGTGTGTGTGTGTGTGTGTGTGTGTGTGTGTGTGTGTGTGTGTGTGTGTGTGTGTGTGTGTGTGTGTGTGTGTGTGTGTGTGTGTGTGTGTGTGTGTGTGTGTGTGTGTGTGTGTGTGTGTGTGTGTGTGTGTGTGTGTGTGTGTGTGTGTGTGTGTGTGTGTGTGTGTATGTAATGATTTTTTCTATCGCCTGTTTCTCAGAGATGGCTGAACCGAATCGTTTGCTATTACTTTTGTTTGAAAGGTATTATTGTCTAGTAGATCACTATTGAGTTGCTTCGTGACACGACGTTTCGTTTAAAAGTTATAAACAAAAATGTGAAAAATACGTGACACGGGTTTCTCTAGAACTACATGACCGATTTCAACGATCTTAGTATCAAATGAAAGCCCTTATTAAAGCTAAATTATTCAGAAATTTTTAATTGAAAACAAACAAGTAGTTTAAAAGTTATGCTTAAAAAACCTGTTTTGACAAGGTAATAATTATCGCCTGTTTCTTAGAGATGGCCAAACCGATTTATGCGCTATTAGTCTTATTTGAAAGATAATATATCCTAATAGATCACTATTGAATGGTTTTTTGATTGGACGTTTAATTTGAAAGTTATGAGCAACCGTATACACCACACCAAAATTAACAATAATTTATAATGATTTTAACCAAGATAGTTTACCTAATTTCAATTATTTTAATATCAAACGAGAGGTTTTGACACTACGAATATATATGCAAAATTTCATAAGAATTGGTTGTACCGGTCAAAAGATATTAACCCTCGAACACTCGCGCCAACTTTTGCAACACAGTTACTCGCGCGCACTATAACCCCAAACCAAAGAAAACGTGCGCACTAGAGGTTTGACTGGGAAAACTTGGTTTTAGGTTTATCGAACCTTTAGAATAGTTTCTTGAAATTAAAAGCTCTATCGTCTGGTGGAATCTAAATTTTGACTAATCCCCCTAAAAGTGAAATAAAAAAAAAATATTTTTCTTCAGTGTCAATATAACACATTGATGTGCTCTGCAAAGTTATAGAGCATATTATTACAAGAAATTTTGCTAGAGACAGTAACCAGCTATGATAGAAAAATCTTATTTATTGTATATGAATTTGTAAACTCAGTTTTTATATTTTTACTCTTTTTGTAATTGTTGTATGACTTTTTCATCTATTACAAAATTGTACAAATGATAAAAATACACAACTTTGCTGAATATAGTATACCTCTATGTTTGCTTGTTTAGGAACTGCCCAGATAACACAAAATCGTAATAGAAAGTTCACATTAAATCGTTTTCATGTCAATTTCACATTGGAATTGTATAATGATTAGAGTATGTCAAATCGAAGTGAACAATAAGTTGTTTTGCAGTCGTGCGTGTCTTCATATACAATTCATGACTGTGAATTATAAAGCAGGATAGACAATTGCAATATTTGATTATATCTTAATCATATATTCAGGAGTATTTAGTTGCGTGTTATAAAAACTGCGCAAAATAGAATTACAAATAGTTGTCAAAACTTTCGCACGTATATCGCCTCCACTTTGGTACATATATGTTCTTATATGGCGTGAAATATAACTTTTTCGTTCAGATATGAATTCGTATACCTCAGTTGCAATCGAGATATACAAACCAAATGGTTTACTGGGTGTAGAACTTTGATTATAAAAAAATACCTTAATTTTGACTACGAATTACTCGACTACCAGCAGACGGATACATTTTAAACATTTTACATTGGCTAGTTTTGCTGCATACAGACACCATTTTTCCATATGAAGAAACGAGAGAAAATTCCAGTTGGGGTCAATTGCGGTACACCTCGCATGCTGATTGTTTCGTTTCTGTGATGGCGATTTTCTGTGATTTATGCTGATCTATTTTTCAAACAATTTAAATTATTAATGCATTGAATAATTATGACATTTTGCTCAGAATAAGTTTATTGAAGAATATTCGTTAGTTAAACAACGATTTGTAACTTTATAACAATATGGCGTTGAAAAACCTACACATGTTGTACAAAATACAACAGCGTGAGTAACCGAAGGTTAATAAAAATTGATTAAAATTATTCAAGAAAACTCTATTGATGTGAATCAAATAGAATGGCATTACAGGAAATTATGCATAGTTCAAAAACCTATAAACTAGACCTTTACTAGGCAATGTAGATGTTAAAGAATAAGATTTCCTCTTACAACTTACTTTTATTTGCACTTACTCAAATTAATAACAACTTACTTATCCTTACTCAGCAATTACATGAAAAAAGGATCTATCAAAATTTAAAAGTGTTCCTATTTTGTTCAAAATTTGTAAACTTATTCAATTTTCAAAAATTTTATGTAAACCAACGCATTACGCAACGTTAACCAATAGATGAATTATGTTCCGAAAACGTGTCGATTTCTATCTCAAATACCAAGTAAGACCGTATAACAAAGGTTCCTTTCACCACTAGGTGGATTAAATCGGGTTTTTCTAATGCATTAGGAAGGTTAATTGGGTATTTTAATTTCCCCAAAAAAGTGGATTTTTTCACCTTATTTGATAGCTCGTCGTTTTCTGCATCTAACGGTTCTTTTTTTATTTCAACTAGGTCAATATTTAATGAAAAAATTAATAAAAATAAAAATTAGAATGATTTGCTGTTTGACAGACATCAATGAAGCTGATTGATTGAAATGATGTCAGAAGTTCTCTCCCTCCCTTCTATCTTTCTGATAGAGCTCTTCATTTTGACCGAGCTTTTGACAGCTCTCGTATGAAACCTGTATCGTCCGATGACCATAGTTTATCTATTCACTGTGTTGTCTGAGGTGAGCTGAGAAGAAAAGTGGGTTACTTTTCAGCTATCGTCTTATCCCAAAAAAAAAATTTTATATTAAAAAAATGCTATTTTTATAACATTCACTCTGTAGCAATTAAGGCAAAATATAATAAATTAAAAATAAAAAAAATAAAAAAATTAAATAATTAATAATTATTGAAATGATTATTGAGAAATCAGTGTTCCACCAATCAGCCAGCGACGACGGCAGAGAGATTTTTCTTCACACGATGCTGCAACTATATAAAAGCTTTTCCTCGGTACAGTCCCTCATTCATTAAACGGACGCGAAGGAAGCAGCATCTACTCCAGCAACTACAAGCAGCAGCCAGCAGTGGGAAGATAATCGGACGCGAGCAGTCATCGGGCAGGAAAGCATTTAAAGGTTTTTGAAACATCGTTGGCGTCTTCGTACGCCAGCTATATAATTGCTTTCCCCCGGTGCAGTCCCTCATTCATCGAACGGACGCGAAGGAAGCAGCATCTACTCCAGCAACTACAAGCAGCAGCGGTCGCGAGCAGTCATCGGGCAGGAAAGCATTTAAAGGTTTTTGAAACATCGTTGGCGTCTTCGTACGCCAGCTATATAATTGCTTTCCCCCGGTGCAGTCCCTCATTCATCGAACGGACGCGAAGGAAGCAGCATCTACTCCAGCAACTACAAGCAGCAGCCAGCGGTGGGAAGAAAATCGGACGCGAATCCACGACCAATCAGAGAGCAGTCATCAGGGAGGAAAGCAGTGGAATATCGTCATGGACCAGACATTATCCGGGATCGGTCGCGACAGTGGCGCAGCTGAACCTTCGGCTCATAAGAAGTAAGTATAAAACCAAGTTCGTGGATATACAGACACCGATAGCAGTAGGCGGTGATCTGAAATTGTTGAAGTAATTTCCTCCGTAGTATAGACGGATGGTTAAAATTGTTATCAAGCAGAGTTACGATGAGAGGACGTAACTCAAATATGTTTATTCCGTAGTATAGACGGATCTGAAATTGATGAAATAATTTTGCCCCGTAGTATAGACGGAGGGTTGAAAATTATTATAAAGATAAATAACAAGTAGAGTTACGATGAGAGGACGTAACTCAAACATGTTTATTCCGTAGTTTTAAAAAGCAAATTCTCATGGAGGATTTTTTTTTCTCTGCGTTTCTAGGAGTATATCCAAGAAGAAACTTTTGAGGGAACTTAAAGAAGCACTCGAGAGGAATAATACTTTGCGAGAGCAAGTAACGCAATTGACCATAAGAAACATCGGTGACGGTTACCCTCTTGCACATTCCAGTACTCTACGTGAAGAATCAAATCAAACAAGTAATGAATCCTTGCTTTTATCTAGTATGAGCAATTGGACTTTAAGTACACTAAATATGCCAGAATGTTTGCCATCTGAAGGCGAAAGAGAAATCGACAAGCGAGCTTTTGAATATTGGAAGGAAATTTTGATTTCTTCACTGCAACTCATACAGACCGCAGATGAGCAAACTAAGTTTAATGTTTTTAAAATCAAAGCGGGTGCAAAGCTTCGGGAGTTATTCCTTACTACATCTACGTCTCCAGGGATGCCAGACGAGAACACACAACCTTTCTCTAATGCTATGGCAAGGTTGAATGAATATTTTGGGTCTAGGACGTACATCTTGTCTCAACGGGGCAAACTGACAACGATGAGTCAGTCGCCCACGGAAAGCAGTATTCAATTTGTTAGACGCGTGGTGTCGGCAGCAAAACTCTGTGACTACGGACCAGATGAGGAGATGGAAGCCGTCGTTAGAATAATCACAAAAGGTGCCGACGATTCTAGAGTACGAGTTTTAGCCCATCGAAACTGGGTAAAGCAAGGATCAACGAAGCACTTTTGCAAGTATTTGGAGAAAATATCCAAGCTTTTCTGCAGTCGACTACATATGACACGAAGACTTTTTCCTTTTACGGAAATGCTTGTATCGTCGCAGAATAACGACTTTGTGCAGCCAGCCGGTAATTCAGGAAGATCAGATGTGTATATGTTATACAGGATTGGGCCCAAGATCGAGCCTTGAGGCACACCTGCTTTAACAGGAAATTTATCAGATTTAGAATTCTGATAGACAACCTGTAAAAATCGATCAGTTAAATAATTTTGTAAAATTTTTACAATGCAAATTGGAAAGTTAAAATTTAGCAATTTCGTGATTAAACCTTTATGCCACACACTGTCGAATGCTTTTTCTATGTCTAGAAGAGCAACTCCAGTAGAATAGCCGTCGGCTTTATTAGCTCGTATCATATTAGTAACTCTGAGCAATTGATGAGTAGTGGAATGCCCATGTCGAAAACCAAATTGTTCATCTGCAAAAATGGAATGTTCAGTAATATGTGACATCATTCGGTTAAGAATTATTCTCTCAAATAATTTACTTATGGATGGAAGTAAACTAATTGGCCTATAGCTTGAAGCCTCCGCTGGATTTTTATCTGGTTTCAAAATAGGTGTAATCTTAGCAGTTTTCCATAAGTTAGGAAAATATGCTAATTTAAAACAGTTATTAAATATTTTAACCAAAAGTTGATAAGCGATTTCAGGGAGTTTTTTAATTAAAATGTAAAATATCCCATCGTCACCAGGAGCTTTCATATTCTTGAATTTCTTGATAATTGAACGAACCTCATCCAAGTCAGTTTCAAATACTTCATTAGGTGAGACGTTATAAGTAGAAATTTGATCATATTTTTGAGAGACATCGTTTTCAACTGAGCTCACCACGTTCAAATTTAAATTATGAACATTTTCAAACTGCTGAGCAAGTCTTTGAGCCTTTTGTTCATTTGTTAATAGAATATGATCGCCATCTTTAATTGCTGGAATAGGTTTTGATGGTTTCTTCAGAATTTTTGACAATTTCCAGAAAGGTTTTGAATAAGGCTTCAACTGCTCAATCTTATTCGCAAACTGTTCATTCCTCAAAGCAGTAAATTTTTGTTTTATCTCTTTTTGTAATTCTTTATAAATAATTTTCATAGCAGGGTCTCGAGTTCGTTGATATTGACGCCTACGTACATTTTTCAGCCTAATAAGCAATTGAAGATTGTCATCAACAATTGGAGTATCTAATTTCATTTGGACCTTCGGAACAGAATTGTCCCTGGCTTCAATAATAGCACTTCTCAAAGCTTCCAAAGCTGAATCAATATTGGTTTTACTTTGCAAACTTACTTCATGATTCAAATGATTCTCAATATGAGACCTGTATCTTTCCCAATTGGCCTTGTGATAATTAAACACAGATTTAATAGGGTTTAAAATTGTCTCATGTGATAAACAAAAAGTGATTGGGAGATGATCCGAATCAAAATCAGCATGAGTAATTAACTCGCTGCACGCATGACTTTGGTCGGTTAGAACCAAATCAATTGTAGAAGGATTTCTTGTAGAAGAAAAACATGTAGGCCCATTTGGACTTAAAATGGAATAGTATCCAGATGAGCAATCATTAAAAATAATTTTTCCGTTAGAATTACATTGAGCGTTATTCCATGATCGGTGTTTAGCATTAAAGTCACCGATAATTAGAAATTTTGAGCGATTCCTTGTAAGTTTTTGCAAGTCGCCTTTCAGAAAATTTATTTGTTCGTTTGTACACTGGTAAGGGAGATACGCAGCCGCAACGAATAATATTCCAAGTTCCGTTTGAACTTCAATCCCCAAAGCTTCAATAACTTTTGTTTCAAGATGAGGAAGAGTGCGATGTTTAATTTGACGGTGGATAACAATAGCAACTCCACCGCCAGAATTCTATCGAACCTATGTACCACGTAGTTGGGGTTATATTTTAGTTTGATATTTGGCTTTAAAAAAGTTTCGGTAATAACTGCAATGTGCACTCTATTGACAGTTAAAAAATTGTAAAACTCATCTTCGTTCGCTTTTAATGAACGAGCGTTCCAATTTAGAAATTTTATAGAATTATTTAAAGGCATTGCTGAACTTCAACTTCATTACAATTTCATATGTATAATTTGTTCCAATTCGAATAGCTTCGGTCATGGAACTTGCTTGCAACAAAGAAGTCATTAGAGTAGACATTGCTTGTTGCAAAAATAAAAGTTTATCCTGGGTAATCATACCTAGGTCGTCATTAATGGCATCGTCCCTAGGTGGCCCAGGATTAATGGTTTTTTTGGAACTGCCTGGAATAACAGGTATGTCCAAGTTTCCGGCTAAGACCGAAGCATATGATTTACCTGACCTAGCTTGTACGGGTAGGTAATTCACAGGTTCTGCACTAACTACCGGTGGAATTTGCTCACGCTTAGGATTTTGTTTACCCTGATTTCTTCGCTGTAAAATAGCGATTCTAACAGGGCAATCAAAAGAATTACTTTTATGATTATTACCACAATTTGCGCATTTAAATTGGTTTTGCTCCTTCACTGGACAATCGTCCTTTTTGTGTGAAGGACTGCTGCAAATCATGCACTTGGAGTCCAAGTGACAATTTTTTGTGCCGTGACCATATTTTTGACATGAGCGACACTGAGTTAAATGAGGAATATTTCCTCCAAACTTTTTGTATAGTTCCCACTTTACACGCACGTGAAATAAAACACGTGCCTTTTCTAAAATATTTAAACTATTTACCTGATTTCGGTTAAAATGAACCAGGTAAAATTGCTGTGAAATGCCCCCGGTTTCCCGAATTTGACGTTTTTTCTTCATTTGAATTACTTGGATAGGGGAAACGCCAAGTAATTCCGTTAATTCAAATTTGACCTCATCAACGGATTGATCGGTTGAGAGACCTTTTAAAACAGCCTTGAATGGTCTTTCATTCCGGCTGTCGAATGTATAAAACTTATACAACTTTTCAGTTAAATACTGAATAAGCAAATTAAACGAGTCTTCCGTTTCGGCCAGCACGCGACACTCGCCTCTACGGCCGATTTGATAATTGACCTTAGCGGTAGGAACTCGCAAAGAAAGTTCCTTTCGAAAATTTTGAAATTCGGTAACATATACCACAATAGGTGGAATTTTACCCCTTTTGTTAACGATATTTTTTTCATTAATAATATTAGTATCTCCGGCTTCTTGCTCGGAGAGAACGGAAAATTGATTTTCACTAGCAACGCTAGAATTTAGAGAGGGTATATCCCTCTTTCTCTTCCCGAGGCGAGCTTTCTTACTTCGACCTGACATTTAGAAGAAATAAAATAGTTTTTCAAAAATGGATACACTAAAAATCTTTAGCCTTTCGGTAGCCTTTAGAAAGACTGATTACACACGTGGTGAATTTATAGGTAACCTAACCAACAGGCACCGCAAAAGAAATAATTTTAAACCCTGGGTAAAAACCAGGAGCTAGTAAAATATGCGACCGATCTGAACGACAGCTCGTATCACACTGATGTTTTTGGCCATATCTTTCAAACGAGGTAAAGAAAACGAAATTCAGATTGAAAATGGATGAATGAGAGCAATTTCAAAACTTGGGTCGTTTTCGACCCTTAATGCATAATATGTAACTTTTTACCTTTGTTATACTATAACAAAGGTTTAAAAATTGGTCGAAAAACACGAAATTGATCCGAGGCCCGGAGGGCCAAGTCACATATACCAATCGATAGGGTTCGACGATTTGAGCAATGTCTGTGTGTGTGTGTGTGTGTGTGTGTGTGTGTGTGTGTGTGTGTGTGTGTGTGTGTGTGTGTGTGTGTGTGTGTGTGTGTGTGTGTGTGTGTGTGTGTGTGTGTGTGTGTGTGTGTGTGTGTGTGTGTGTGTGTGTGTGTGTGTGTGTGTGTGTGTGTGTGTGTGTGTGTGTGTGTGTGTGTGTGTGTGTGTGTGTGTGTGTGTGTGTGTGTGTGTGTGTGTGTGTGTGTGTGTGTGTGTGTGTGTGTGTGTGTGTGTGTGTGTGTGTGTGTGTGTGTGTGTGTGTGTGTGTGTGTGTGTGTGTGTGTGTGTGTGTGTGTGTGTGTGTGTGTGTGTGTGTGTGTGTGTGTGTGTGTGTGTGTGTGTGTGTGTGTGTGTGTGTGTGTGTGTGTGTGTGTGTGTGTGTGTGTGTGTGTGTGTGTGTGTGTATGTAATGATTTTTTCTATCGCCTGTTTCTCAGAGATGGCTGAACCGAATCGTTTGCTATTACTTTTGTTTGAAAGGTATTATTGTCTAGTAGATCACTATTGAGTTGCTTCGTGACACGACGTTTCGTTTAAAAGTTATAAACAAAAATGTGAAAAATACGTGACACGGGTTTCTCTAGAACTACATGACCGATTTCAACGATCTTAGTATCAAATGAAAGCCCTTATTAAAGCTAAATTATTCAGAAATTTTTAATTGAAAACAAACAAGTAGTTTAAAAGTTATGCTTAAAAAACCTGTTTTGACAAGGTAATAATTATCGCCTGTTTCTTAGAGATGGCCAAACCGATTTATGCGCTATTAGTCTTATTTGAAAGATAATATATCCTAATAGATCACTATTGAATGGTTTTTTGATTGGACGTTTAATTTGAAAGTTATGAGCAACCGTATACACCACACCAAAATTAACAATAATTTATAATGATTTTAACCAAGATAGTTTACCTAATTTCAATTATTTTAATATCAAACGAGAGGTTTTGACACTACGAATATATATGCAAAATTTCATAAGAATTGGTTGTACCGGTCAAAAGATATTAACCCTCGAACACTCGCGCCAACTTTTGCAACACAGTTACTCGCGCGCACTATAACCCCAAACCAAAGAAAACGTGCGCACTAGAGGTTTGACTGGGAAAACTTGGTTTTAGGTTTATCGAACCTTTAGAATAGTTTCTTGAAATTAAAAGCTCTATCGTCTGGTGGAATCTAAATTTTGACTAATCCCCCTAAAAGTGAAATAAAAAAAAAATATTTTTCTTCAGTGTCAATATAACACATTGATGTGCTCTGCAAAGTTATAGAGCATATTATTACAAGAAATTTTGCTAGAGACAGTAACCAGCTATGATAGAAAAATCTTATTTATTGTATATGAATTTGTAAACTCAGTTTTTATATTTTTACTCTTTTTGTAATTGTTGTATGACTTTTTCATCTATTACAAAATTGTACAAATGATAAAAATACACAACTTTGCTGAATATAGTATACCTCTATGTTTGCTTGTTTAGGAACTGCCCAGATAACACAAAATCGTAATAGAAAGTTCACATTAAATCGTTTTCATGTCAATTTCACATTGGAATTGTATAATGATTAGAGTATGTCAAATCGAAGTGAACAATAAGTTGTTTTGCAGTCGTGCGTGTCTTCATATACAATTCATGACTGTGAATTATAAAGCAGGATAGACAATTGCAATATTTGATTATATCTTAATCATATATTCAGGAGTATTTAGTTGCGTGTTATAAAAACTGCGCAAAATAGAATTACAAATAGTTGTCAAAACTTTCGCACGTATATCGCCTCCACTTTGGTACATATATGTTCTTATATGGCGTGAAATATAACTTTTTCGTTCAGATATGAATTCGTATACCTCAGTTGCAATCGAGATATACAAACCAAATGGTTTACTGGGTGTAGAACTTTGATTATAAAAAAATACCTTAATTTTGACTACGAATTACTCGACTACCAGCAGACGGATACATTTTAAACATTTTACATTGGCTAGTTTTGCTGCATACAGACACCATTTTTCCATATGAAGAAACGAGAGAAAATTCCAGTTGGGGTCAATTGCGGTACACCTCGCATGCTGATTGTTTCGTTTCTGTGATGGCGATTTTCTGTGATTTATGCTGATCTATTTTTCAAACAATTTAAATTATTAATGCATTGAATAATTATGACATTTTGCTCAGAATAAGTTTATTGAAGAATATTCGTTAGTTAAACAACGATTTGTAACTTTATAACAATATGGCGTTGAAAAACCTACACATGTTGTACAAAATACAACAGCGTGAGTAACCGAAGGTTAATAAAAATTGATTAAAATTATTCAAGAAAACTCTATTGATGTGAATCAAATAGAATGGCATTACAGGAAATTATGCATAGTTCAAAAACCTATAAACTAGACCTTTACTAGGCAATGTAGATGTTAAAGAATAAGATTTCCTCTTACAACTTACTTTTATTTGCACTTACTCAAATTAATAACAACTTACTTATCCTTACTCAGCAATTACATGAAAAAAGGATCTATCAAAATTTAAAAGTGTTCCTATTTTGTTCAAAATTTGTAAACTTATTCAATTTTCAAAAATTTTATGTAAACCAACGCATTACGCAACGTTAACCAATAGATGAATTATGTTCCGAAAACGTGTCGATTTCTATCTCAAATACCAAGTAAGACCGTATAACAAAGGTTCCTTTCACCACTAGGTGGATTAAATCGGGTTTTTCTAATGCATTAGGAAGGTTAATTGGGTATTTTAATTTCCCCAAAAAAGTGGATTTTTTCACCTTATTTGATAGCTCGTCGTTTTCTGCATCTAACGGTTCTTTTTTTATTTCAACTAGGTCAATATTTAATGAAAAAATTAATAAAAATAAAAATTAGAATGATTTGCTGTTTGACAGACATCAATGAAGCTGATTGATTGAAATGATGTCAGAAGTTCTCTCCCTCCCTTCTATCTTTCTGATAGAGCTCTTCATTTTGACCGAGCTTTTGACAGCTCTCGTATGAAACCTGTATCGTCCGATGACCATAGTTTATCTATTCACTGTGTTGTCTGAGGTGAGCTGAGAAGAAAAGTGGGTTACTTTTCAGCTATCGTCTTATCCCAAAAAAAAAATTTTATATTAAAAAAATGCTATTTTTATAACATTCACTCTGTAGCAATTAAGGCAAAATATAATAAATTAAAAATAAAAAAAATAAAAAAATTAAATAATTAATAATTATTGAAATGATTATTGAGAAATCAGTGTTCCACCAATCAGCCAGCGACGACGGCAGAGAGATTTTTCTTCACACGATGCTGCAACTATATAAAAGCTTTTCCTCGGTACAGTCCCTCATTCATTAAACGGACGCGAAGGAAGCAGCATCTACTCCAGCAACTACAAGCAGCAGCCAGCAGTGGGAAGATAATCGGACGCGAGCAGTCATCGGGCAGGAAAGCATTTAAAGGTTTTTGAAACATCGTTGGCGTCTTCGTACGCCAGCTATATAATTGCTTTCCCCCGGTGCAGTCCCTCATTCATCGAACGGACGCGAAGGAAGCAGCATCTACTCCAGCAACTACAAGCAGCAGCGGTCGCGAGCAGTCATCGGGCAGGAAAGCATTTAAAGGTTTTTGAAACATCGTTGGCGTCTTCGTACGCCAGCTATATAATTGCTTTCCCCCGGTGCAGTCCCTCATTCATCGAACGGACGCGAAGGAAGCAGCATCTACTCCAGCAACTACAAGCAGCAGCCAGCGGTGGGAAGAAAATCGGACGCGAATCCACGACCAATCAGAGAGCAGTCATCAGGGAGGAAAGCAGTGGAATATCGTCATGGACCAGACATTATCCGGGATCGGTCGCGACAGTGGCGCAGCTGAACCTTCGGCTCATAAGAAGTAAGTATAAAACCAAGTTCGTGGATATACAGACACCGATAGCAGTAGGCGGTGATCTGAAATTGTTGAAGTAATTTCCTCCGTAGTATAGACGGATGGTTAAAATTGTTATCAAGCAGAGTTACGATGAGAGGACGTAACTCAAATATGTTTATTCCGTAGTATAGACGGATCTGAAATTGATGAAATAATTTTGCCCCGTAGTATAGACGGAGGGTTGAAAATTATTATAAAGATAAATAACAAGTAGAGTTACGATGAGAGGACGTAACTCAAACATGTTTATTCCGTAGTTTTAAAAAGCAAATTCTCATGGAGGATTTTTTTTTCTCTGCGTTTCTAGGAGTATATCCAAGAAGAAACTTTTGAGGGAACTTAAAGAAGCACTCGAGAGGAATAATACTTTGCGAGAGCAAGTAACGCAATTGACCATAAGAAACATCGGTGACGGTTACCCTCTTGCACATTCCAGTACTCTACGTGAAGAATCAAATCAAACAAGTAATGAATCCTTGCTTTTATCTAGTATGAGCAATTGGACTTTAAGTACACTAAATATGCCAGAATGTTTGCCATCTGAAGGCGAAAGAGAAATCGACAAGCGAGCTTTTGAATATTGGAAGGAAATTTTGATTTCTTCACTGCAACTCATACAGACCGCAGATGAGCAAACTAAGTTTAATGTTTTTAAAATCAAAGCGGGTGCAAAGCTTCGGGAGTTATTCCTTACTACATCTACGTCTCCAGGGATGCCAGACGAGAACACACAACCTTTCTCTAATGCTATGGCAAGGTTGAATGAATATTTTGGGTCTAGGACGTACATCTTGTCTCAACGGGGCAAACTGACAACGATGAGTCAGTCGCCCACGGAAAGCAGTATTCAATTTGTTAGACGCGTGGTGTCGGCAGCAAAACTCTGTGACTACGGACCAGATGAGGAGATGGAAGCCGTCGTTAGAATAATCACAAAAGGTGCCGACGATTCTAGAGTACGAGTTTTAGCCCATCGAAACTGGGTAAAGCAAGGATCAACGAAAGAGCTGTTGGATGCGGTGCAAGCTCGAGAAATCGAAAAATCTAACGAAGAAGAGTTTCACAGAATTCATGGAGGTGGCGATAACTTATTAGTTGCTGCGATTTCTTCTCAAAACTATCATGCGCAGCAAGCGCAACCAAGTTGGAGAGCTAGAGGAACGCAACGATTTAATCGGGGCGGTAGACGAGGTTCCGGCCGAGGTGGATCACATTATCACGCTCCAACCAATTGCTGGAGGTGCGGCGGAATTTACCACAGATCATCAGATTGTTCAGCTATACAAAAGAATTGTCGAGTTTGCGGTCGTATGGGACACTTGGGACGCATGTGTTCTAGTCAAAATTATCAATCGAGACCTTTAAAACGTGCTCACGATGACGACGATGAACCAGTGGTTGAGAAGAAAGTTGCAGCTATCAAAAGTGCAAATTACGAAGAGGACAAAGAAGAAAAGGTAAATAACGGCAACGAAGAATTAGAATAAATTTAATCGTTAGAGAAAGCAAAAAGAAGACTTAAGACAAAATAAAAAATGTATAAACTCAATCTGATAATCTATTAATACCTTATTTACAGAAAAACCATCAAAACATACTACATCCACTGACTGAAAGTTCTCATGAAAAGGGTTCATATATTACAGCACAAGTTACGGGTGTTGATATTAACTTCTTGATAGATTCCGGGGCTCAAATCAATACAATAACCAAGATTTCTTTCGATACGATTCTTGCTAATAAGAATGCAACATCTCGATTATTCGCCTTGAGCTTTACCTCAGACAAACCACTGAAAGCATACTCTGTGAGCGAGGAGATTAAAGTCATAGCCACTTTTTCTGCTGAGTTATTCATGTCAGAGAATAGACCTTTCATGATAGAAAAATTTTATGTGGTGAATGAAGTTAGATCACTACTGGGATTTAACACCGCTATGAGATACTCAGTTCTCGACGTTGGTTTAGATGTACCAATTCGACAGAATGCCGCTTTTCTGTGCCTGCACGTCGCAGAAATCGAATGTTTGAATGAATTTCCAAAATTTAATGTGCCTCCGGTATCATTAAAGTACGATTCAAGTATGCCTCCCGCAAGACATGTATATACTCACGTCCCAGCAGCATTCAGGCAATTAACTAAGCAAAAATTGATAAATTTGTTATCAGAAGGTATTATCGAGATAGTCACGGAGGAAATGGATCGCTCGTTTTGCTCATCCATGTTAGTAGTACCGAAAGGCAAGAATGACATACGTATCGTTATTGATCTGCGAGGACCGAATCGTTGCATTTACCGGACTCCGTTTAGAATGCCTACACTAGAATCTATACTATTGGAACTTCATGGTGCACAGTGGTTCTCTACCATAGATTTAACTGCGGCATTCTTTCACATAGAATTGGACAAAGATTCACGTCATCTGACGAATTTCTTCGCAGGCGATGCTCTCTATCGATACTGCCGACTTCCTTTTGGGCTCTGTAATGCCCCGGATATTTTTCAAGAAATTATGCAAACTATCGTTCTCTCCGGATGTCAAGGAACTGTTAACTACCTGGACGACATTTTAATATATGGAAAGACTATAGAAGAACACGATAAAAATCTTGCGACGGTAATGAATTGTTTGAAGAACCACAATGTAAAAATCAATCAAGAAAAATGCGCTATCAGAAAAAGGTCTGTAAAATTTGTGGGGTTTACTGTATCTAGCAAAGGTTGGAAGATCGAAGAAAATAAAATAGAGGCAATAAAGAATTTCAGGACCCCAGAATCGTTGGCAGAAATAAAAAGTTTTCTTGGATTAATAAATTTCGTCGAAAAGTTTATTCCTCACCGAGCTACCAAAACTTGGAAACTTCGTGAGCTAGCGAAAGCAGATAAATTTTTTTGGAACCAAGATCTGGAAGATGAATTTAATCATTTGAAAAACAATGCAGGGAAAACAATCTCTACCTTAGGATATTTCAGCCGAGAAGATAGGACAGAACTGTTTGTGGATGCTTCTCCTTACGGATTGGGTGCCGTATTAGTTCAATATGATAACGATTCGAATCCGAGAGTAATTGCTTGTGCCTCAAAAGCTCTAACGACTGTTGAACAAAAATATCCTCATACTCAAAAAGAAGCATTAGCAATGGTCTGGGGGGGTTGAAAGATTGTCCCTCTATCTCATAAACATTGCCTTCACCATAAGAACCGACGCCGAGTCAAACGAATTCATTTTCGGAGGCCTTCACAGAATAGGCAAAAGGGCTGTTAATAGAGCGGAGTCATGGGCTCTACGTCTGCAACCTTATAATTTCAGCGTAAAGAGGATTCCAGGAGACGAAAACGTCGCGGATGCGTTATCAAGATTAGTTGAACAAGCCCAGCCAATTACTTCGTTCGACGATGAAGCAAGCGATAAACATCTGCTTTATTTTTTGGACACTGGTGGAATAGAAATTTCTTGGGATGAAATAGAAATATGTTCCGAAGAAGATGAAGAATTATCAGAAGTTAGAAAGTCGATCGAAACAGGTGATTGGGAACATAATTTAAGAAGATACGAGTCCCAAGCAAAGGATCTCCGCAATTTGGGAAGTTTGGTATTTAAAGGAGACAAGATTATTTTGCCAGAAGCATTGAGACTTCGAGTTATTGAATCTGCTCACCAGGGTCACATCGGTATTGGATCAACAAAAAGAATTTTACGAGAACACTTTTGGTGGCCAGGGAGGGCTGGTACCGAATGGCCGAAACACAAATGGCCGAATCACGAATGGCCGAAATCTAAATGGCCGAATTTCAATAACAGTCACAGAAGGCCGAATCACGTAAGGCCGAATCACGAATGGCCGAATCACGAAAGGCCGAATCACGAATGGCCGAATCACGAAAGGCCGAAATTTTTCGGAATGCCTAAATAATTACTCAATAAAAAACCATGAATTGGCAAGTAGTTAACAAATAACTTTAATCAAACAAAAAACAATCTACTACTATTAAACAAACAAAAAATGCTTTAGGAACGCCTTTGTTTAGCGCTTAATAAAACCGCAACTGCGTCAACAAAATTTTTGCTGCTCATTTTGTGAGCATTAACACATTTCGAGTAGATTTTTTCGTCTATTTCTCGGCGCGAATTCGGAACATCCCTTTGAAGAATTCTAAGGATGTTACTCTCTATCGCCTTTTGCTCCACCCGCAGCTCTGTGATGATCCTGGTCATTGACAGGTGATGGGAACCAACAATAGTTGCGTACATTACCTGCTTGTTTTTATTGAATAGTACCCCATCAATGGAAATCATCGGTTTTCCTCTCTGCGACAACACAATTTTGACGACAGGTGCACTTTCTTCATCGTTGAAACCAGCAACATCGGATGAATCGCCGGATGCACTCATTTTTCACAGGACAACTACCAACTACCGTGCGGAAAGCAAACCGTGTTCAACAACAATGGACACAACTGTTGGCTTTGCTATGTGCGGTCAACAAAGATGGACACGGCGGGATATTGAATGAAATATTTCGGCCGCTTTAGTGATAGAGTAATAAACTTGTTTTTACCTGGTTTTTATCTCATATTTCTTAATTATAAATACATCTTCATTATAAGGTGCGAGATGTATTTACCGTGTTAGTAGCAAATGTTTCCTAGATGATTCAGGGCGAGACGGCCGTAGGCCGCGAGTGTGCGCCGGCGACCCGCCGTCGGAAGCGCCGGCCACTGCGGGGGGGCAGCCCCCCTGCAGAAACCACTACTGTTTAGGTGCATGCATTTTCCTAGGTTTACTGTCTATTAGGGATTATCCCTTGGTTAAGTCCGAACGAGCGGCAGCGAGTAAGGACAGCATGTACCCAATGTTTGCGCAGATTGAAGGCTATGAATATCGGTCGAATATGACATTCGGCCATTCGTGTTTCGGTCATTTGTGATTCGGCCATTCGTGATTCGGCCTTTTGTGATTCGGTCATTCGTGATTCGGCCATTTGGTATATTATGCCATTCGTTATTTCGGCCATTTGTGTTTCGGCCATTCGTGATTCGGCCATTTGTGTTTCGGCCATTCGTAGGTAATCCGCCAGGGATGAGTTCAGCGGTTGAGAGTTTTATAAGCCATTGTGAAACTTGTTTGCTTCTTTCTAAAAAGAATCCACCGATGCCTTTAACTACCAGAGAGCTTCCACACGGGCCATGGGAAATACTGCAGATCGATTTTTTCACCGATAAAGAGTTTGGATTTGGTGAGTTCCTTACAGTAGTTGATACCTACTCACGATACCTACATGTGATTGAAATGAAGAGCATTGACGCCGATTCCACTAACGAAGCTTTGAACACAATCTTCTCTCTATGGGGTTATCCAATGGCAATGCAGAGTGATAACGGACCCCCATTTCGAAGTGATAAGTTCGTCAAAACTTGGGAAAATAAAGGCATTACAATTCGAAAATCCATACCGCTCAGTCCTCAATCAAATGGAGCGATTGAAAGGCAAAACGAAGGCATTAAAAGAGCATTGGCAGCATCGAAACTTGACAAAACCAATTGGAAAAATGCACTCAATAGATATGTTCATGTACACAATAAGGTACGACCCCTTACTCGCCTGGGAGTAACTCCGTTCGAGTTATTAGTAGGCTGGAAATACAGGGGTACATTTCCGTGCCTATGGACGCAGCGATCGGAGGAATTAGACCGCGAAGATATCAGAGAAAGAGATGCTTTTTCAAAGTTGGAAAGTAAAATATACGCAGATTCGAAGAGAAGGGCTGAAGAATCTGATCTCATTGTCGGAGACAGAGTGGTTTTAGCGCAATCTAAGCGGGTAAAAACAGATCCAACATTTGCTCCAGAAAAATATACTGTTATTGGTAGAGAAGGTTCGAAATTGATCGTGAAAAGCGATCGCGGTGTCGTGTATTCAAGGAACGTAGGAGATGCTAAAAGAGCAATCGAAGACAAAATAACCGAAGATCGTACGCAAAACCTAGAGGACAACGAAAGTACTGTGGATATTTCAACCGAAAATTATCCAGCCGAATCAACATCTTCAAATGTAGAAAATCATTGTCAGCCGAGTCATGAGGATACACCGTATGTACGACCACAACGTAATATCAGAAGACCAAATTATTTAAAAGACATGGTTTTATATAACATATACGAGTAAAGAGTAGGGGTGAGATGAATTGTAGCAATTAAGGCAAAATATAATAAATTAAAAATAAAAAAAATAAAAAAATTAAATAATTAATAATTATTGAAATGATTATTGAGAAATCAGTGTTCCACCAATCAGCCAGCGACGACGGCAGAGAGATTTTTCTTCACACGATGCTGCAACTATATAAAAGCTTTTCCTCGGTACAGTCCCTCATTCATTAAACGGACGCGAAGGAAGCAGCATCTACTCCAGCAACTACAAGCAGCAGCCAGCAGTGGGAAGATAATCGGACGCGAGCAGTCATCGGGCAGGAAAGCATTTAAAGGTTTTTGAAACATCGTTGGCGTCTTCGTACGCCAGCTATATAATTGCTTTCCCCCGGTGCAGTCCCTCATTCATCGAACGGACGCGAAGGAAGCAGCATCTACTCCAGCAACTACAAGCAGCAGCGGTCGCGAGCAGTCATCGGGCAGGAAAGCATTTAAAGGTTTTTGAAACATCGTTGGCGTCTTCGTACGCCAGCTATATAATTGCTTTCCCCCGGTGCAGTCCCTCATTCATCGAACGGACGCGAAGGAAGCAGCATCTACTCCAGCAACTACAAGCAGCAGCCAGCGGTGGGAAGAAAATCGGATGCGAATCCACGACCAATCAGAGAGCAGTCATCAGGGAGGAAAGCAGTGGAATATCGTCATGGACCAGACATTATCCGGGATCGGTCGCGACACACTCGTCAAATTTAAAAAAGTCTTCATGTGAAATGAAATAATATGTGAAAATTTATATACCGCTAAAATACCCAATTGTCTATTAGAGTTGTACAACTTTGCTGAACATTGTGGGGAGCTATTTTGAACCATAAAAAACTTTCCACTTAATTTTCGCTGCTGGACCACTGTGCAATGTAGTTTTGAAATCAAAAATAGTCGAACATCGATTATTAATTAAACCAAAAATTTAATACGAAAAAAGCAGGTTGGAAACCTAATTTTTTGTAATTTTTGTTTGTTTGCAGAGTTACATCTATGCAAAAAGATTCGATTTATGTAATAAAAATCTCAATTTTGATAAAAATGGTCAATGACCACTATAATTCGAAACAGCTCAATTAATAGAAGGTTACCAATTCTAAAGCTGCTTCATTAATAATTTTTAATACGTGCTTTTTAATTGTAAACCATATTACATTTTCAAAGGTTTTGGTAACGTGGCTAGCCACGACGGATCAACCTAGTACAGCCTGAATTCGTTAATTGGGCCACGACTGCACTCCAGCTGATTCGCTAATTGGGCCGACTGACAGTTGTTAGAAATTTCTAAACTCGAAAATTCCATACAATTTTGACATTCAAGTTGTCACATAGCCCAATTAGCGAACATCCAATTAACGAACCGCCCAATTAACGAATCACCAATTAACGAAACTTTGCTGTAATCTAATAGCGAATTCATAAATTAACCTGGCTCAGGTCGATTAGCACTCAGTTTTAATCGAAGTGCTGTCAAAGCGTTCATAAATTAACCGAGATTGCATCTCGGTTAAACTAACAGCATTCAGTTTGAAGCGCAGGTTAAAACTGTCTAGCATTACGGTTTACGGGTCGATCTGTCAAACTGCTCGTATCGTTCATAAATTTCGGGATCGAGTTAGCAGTTTCCTTGTCTTGAGTAAAAGCGATGTAGCTGACAGGTTTTCGTTAAATTAGTGATAATAAATTACAAATTACCCAGGTTAATTTATGAATTCGCTATAAGCTAAAACCGACCAAATTGGCTGTTTAGTAGGGTGATGAAATAGAGGCACCTGATGGAACCAGACGAAATAGGTTGATTAATCGGGAGATAAAATTTGTCAATACAGACGAAATAGGTGGATTAATTGGTGTATGCAGTTACCTTGCCCACCAAAGTCAATCAAATCGATGGAGAAATCAAATGACGAAATACACATATCCAACGAAATAGGTGGATTAATCGGTGTAGAAAATTGTGCATCCTACCGAACCAGACGAAATAGGACGATTATTCGGGACATAAAATTTATCAACATAGACGAAATAGGTGGATTAATTGGTATATTGTATTGAACAACCTATAAAACTAAACCTAATAACTGAATAACTCAGATAATATTAAATACAATTAAACATATCATTTTTCTTATATAATATTAAAAATGCTGCGAAAGTGGACTAAGCCTTACTACTCAGTAGGTTACGGTACACGTCGTATGGCCAGAGCCTCTCTTCAACTAACAACTCCTCTTGCATTAGGAACCGAGATGCCCACCGTGCGGGATAGCTCGACCAGTTCCAAAGAGACTTGCGACTTCCGAGAAATTGGTGACGAGCGGCTCAAGACCGAGTTGAACAAAGAAGACTGCTTGAAACAGCACGAGCGACGCCGGCGCTATAACAACCTGTAACAATAAAAAGATACTTAATTGGATTCGTTAAAAAGCTGCTAATTAAAGTAATTTCTATCTCGCAAAAAAAAAATTCGGAGCAAACACGAACATTTACATCATGCCGTATGAATAAACAGTTTGCTTTGCTTTTCCCGTATAAATTTTATGAGAGAAGCAAAATAAACTCTTTTATTCATATGGCCTATTGATTCCTATAATTTCATTACACTAACCTGCTTATCAATTTCCTTCGTGAAGCGAATCGATCAGTTTTTTCCGCAGAACCATTACACTCGCATCGTTACAAAGGAGACGGACTTGTCGCAGAACCTTTTCGATTACATTCCTGGTTGACAGAGGTGCTGATCCAGACGGAGTTCCGTTAAGGAAGATATCAAGCTAGTCAAGAGCAACTTACTACTGGACCTAACCTCCATCTCTGCTGTGCCACTCCAAAATCCGATAGGCAAAAATGGTCGCACGATAAGTTTCAGTACATTATTTCATCTAAAATGGATGTAATAAGTTATAAATTCAATACAGTTATCTTTTTATGTAAAGGATACTTACCTAGCTATTCAAATAAAGATCAGGTAAACTAGAATCACTAGAACTAAACTGATCGTGTTCGATAATCAATCAGTCTAACCTGTCAAAGATCATTCTGTACAGAGTAAGCCGATTTTTCAACTGATTTAATCGTTACCCAACGATAACAGATTAAGTATACCAATGCGTCGGGTGACGAAGACAACCACCCAACGGACGAAGTCGGTTGATTAATTCGCGTTGACGGCATTAAACGATCCCTTGCACACTCATAGAAATGCTCGTATGTACGTGTGGGTGAAAATCTGCCAAAATGTTTCGATCTCTTGCGCTCTTTAAGAAATTCTTATTCCGCTTCACCCCTACAGTCAACTTTTGGAGGTGGCAGCAGCTTACGTTCGTCAACGCGAATAGGTTGATTTCTTTGGCACCCTAATTCGTCGGTCACTGAGAAAAAAACCATGGTAATGCGAAACATGTATGCATGGTCATCTTAACTATATTGCAATATTGTAGCGCTTACCATGATTATTGTCAACTTGAGAAGTTTCGTGGTTAAAACTACTATGACAACAAGCAAATCGCTGACTATTTCCGTGGTTAAATTGACTTTTCTCTCATACTTCTAATGACAATATTTTTGCAGCTTGATATAACAATATTAAATTGTCAACAGGACCATAAAATTGGTAACTTACTAACTGTAAGAATATCATGGTAGTTTTAACATTTTTATGGGTTATCGTAACAGTATAAGTTTAGTGCTTTTCAACCGACTATGGAAACGCGTTTCTTGATGACAATTTTATGTTTATTTTGCCCTTTTTCTTTCTGTCATTTGAAACCGCACCGCCATTACGAAAAATTTGAGTCACAAGTGATGTGCTTAGTTGTGAGTTTTTTTGTTTTTATTAAATTTTTTTTTGATATTATGAACAATTTGTTAGTGCAAAACAAATAATAAAAAAAATCTAATCTTTAAGTGACAAATTGTATTAAATTATTTTCTGTGTACGTGAAAACAGGTTGAATTATTTTACTGTGTAGTGTACTAACAAAAACAAACTGCTAAACTGTTATGGTGTAATCGGTGTTATTTATAGCTTGTCTGTTTTATTTTTTTAATTGCGGATGGTGCTGGACTTCCGCTCTAAACAGTTCAATCGGTGGTTTAGACGTGTCCGTGAAGTGTTTTTGGATAAAACGTGAAATGATGTCCAAATATTTCCATTTAACTTGACTGCGGCGAGGGAGCTGCGGGATAGACTGTTGGAAACGTATATTTGGAACTGTAATAAAGGCAATTTATATATCCTATCTGCATGCAGACCATCATCTATAGGTAGTATTCGATATTTTTGGATTGTATGAATTATTGGTACAGCCTGAATTCGTTAATTGGGCCACGACTGCACTCCAGCTGATTCGCTAATTGGGCCGACTGACAGTTGTTAGAAATTTCTAAACTCGAAAATTCCATACAATTTTGACATTCAAGTTGTCACATAGCCCAATTAGCGAACATCCAATTAACGAACCGCCCAATTAACGAACCACCAATTAACGAAACTTTGCTGTATTATCTTTTCTTTAATATTCGTCAGGTATATTTGGATTACTACACATGAGACGCAAACTACTAGGAGCAAATTGTGATAAATAACTTTTTTAGGAAATGTACTGGCTAAGCTATGGCTTTACGATTGCCAATTGCAATCCTTGAGCGTAAAATATACCCTTGTGAATTAGTCAATGACCTGGTGAGTAACGGTTGACAATTTAATAGTCATAATTTAATTGAAATGTTTTATACAGATCGAGTAATCCTTAAGCGACAAACATGCTCTTGAGTTAGGCCTTAGAGAGATCGCAATATGTGGAGGCGCGAGTGGAAAAGCACTATCGCAAGCGATTGAGCAGAGAATCATTACTGAACATAGATTGCAAATTGCATCAAAAGTTGCGAAACACAAGAATCTTGCAGACAGGTATGCATTTAATGTTTTTATTGTATTAGCTATTAATATGCTTTGATTTCAAATTCTCTTTTATAAAAATTACTCAATCTGAGCAATTACTTTAGATACATTAATTTCTCTTCCATCCAGTAGGTGGTTTGTTGAGTCCTTCAGCAACCGCCAGTTTTAGTTTCATGTATAGCATGTAACCTAACCTAATAACCCAATAACCAACACTCTCTACTTTTAAAAGCCGCAATTACCGTCACCGAGAAAAATTGGAATAATGCGAACGATTGCCATGTCCCCATTATACTATATCTGCTCGATTTTTCGTACTTCTGAGCGATAACACTGATCTTGAATAACTGTCAAGAATTGCGTTATGAAACTCCCTCTTCTGTTGAGTACTCTTACCACTGCGTCCATTATTTTGAACTATTGTGCTATGCCCCGTTTATTTCTTTTACTGTACGCTTCAAGCTTACCTATCACTTGTTAAGTAAGTAATAGGCTCGTAGCTGGAGCGAGACAGGTACCAATCAGGGATGACTTGGTTTTTGAACGTTGTTACCTTGATCGGCGACGCAAAGCAGATCGCCCTTGGCTCTGGTAGACCGTTTTTGGGATACTGCACTCTACGTCGTATTAGTGCTCCACAATTGCAGAGCAAGTGTTCCGAGGTATCACGCTCGGCATTACACAAGCGACAAATGTTATCTTGTACGAAACCGAGATTCCGAAGATGGTATTTATTCGCACAATGTCCTGTCACAAGACCGGTAAGCGTGCTGAGATTTCTTGATGTCAACTTTTGAGTAACCCTAATACACGGCGTTATAATTTTTTTGATTGTTTGAGGGATTGTACGGCCATCCAATTGGCCATGCCTGTTCGGCTCTCCCGTTGTGTCAGCTCACTTTTCAGCACACAGTCAAGGATGCAGCGAAATGGATTTGGAACCGTGAATGGAGGGTTAGATCCACATCTGGCTGGTTCGTCTGCAAGTTCATTCCACTCTCTAGCGCAATGACCAGGAACCTAGTACAATTTTACCGAGTTCACTTGGCTTAGTTGCCGTAAGAAGCAATTGCAATCCCAGACAATTTTTGAGGAGCACTTAAAAACTTTAAAGGCTTTTAGTGCCGCTCCCATACCAATGAAACACAAATTTCCTCGTAACTCGTGAACTAATCAAGCAAGTGGAACAAAATATGACATATAGGTGTTTTTGGAGACAAGAATGTTTTCTATGATGAATTGAAACCTTTCCCCGCTTCAGGAGAGGGGGCTCCTATACAAATGAAATACAAATTTCCTTATAACTCGAGAACTAGTTAATCAAATGGAACCATATTTGGCATGTGGGTGTTTTTGGAGGCATGAATTTTTTCTATGATGAAATTGGACCCCTCTCGGTTTTTAGGAGGGGGGGGGGGGGCTCCCATGCAAATGAAATACAAATTTCCTTATAACTCGAGAAGTAATCAAGCAAATGGAACCAAATTTGGCATGTGGGGGGGTTTTGGAGCCAGCATTCTTTTAATGATGGTTTGAGACCCCTCACCCCTGTGGTAGGGGGATAAGGACTCTCATACAAATAAAACAGAAATTTTTGCGTAACTCAAAAACTAATCGAATTCGAGCAATTTTAGATTCTTTCATAAAACATTAATCTTGTTATTGATTAACCACCAAAAACTATCAATAGTAACATTAGATAATTCAGCGTGCGACGGCCACACGCCGCGAGTGTTGCCGGCGACCTGCAGTCGGAAGCGCCGGCCACTGTGAGGGGCAGCCCCCCGTAGAGATTACCTCTATCTAGGTTTATTTATTTTCCTAGATCTACTGACCTCTATTACTTTCCTTCAGTTGGGTCACCCCTGCGAAATGGTACTTTCTACGAAAAGATTTTCCGTGAAATGGTACATCCCGCGTAAGGTTTTTCGCGAAATATTATTTTGCGAAACTCTATATTCCGCGTTATAGTCAACCGAGAATTGGTGTTCCGCAAAATGGTATTCGGGTAAATGGTTTACAATGATGGCGAATATCTAAATGCTATCCGCTTTATTTTATCAGGCTAAGCAATGGGGGAAGTTTGTCGGGTCAGCTAGTTTGTTATATACTACAAAGTTTTAAATAAACATGTATTTTGTTCTACCAGTTCAATAGGGGCAAGATGGGTTAGACTGAAAAAGACTTGTGTGGCACTCTATGTTTGTCCATATATCTATATTTTTGAGTTTATTTATTGTTGTTATTAAATAAAGCTGGCCCGGCATATATTTTATCCACAAAACAGTTAATGCGGCAAAAGGGTAGTTTTCCGACATTTCACTTTTTGTCTGATATAACTTTTATTTTGTTTCGTTTTATTTATTTTGGTTATTTTAGGATTTATATTATTAGTGATTTATCTAAATAAATGATAAGCTGCTTAAAATTGAATTCGTAGAAAAACGCATCGGGTACTTTCCTTAGGTGACCCGTCTTGCTCCACCTGACCCTATATTCTATTATAGCTGTTATCGCTGCCTGGACGACTGTGGGCCAGTCTCCCATAGCTACAGATATTCTTGTTCTGGGACCGTACACTCCAGCACCCATTTTGACTTCCATTTTTGACCTGTCGGTATAGAACTTGATTGAACCACTGTGGAAGCTAGGTCCCTCCCCAACTCATACCGAACGTGAGGGTTCGTTTAATGTGTATGGGATGTCATAGTTGGTTCTAGCTTCCATCCAATCACTATTCATTTCCGCAGCTGGACCGACAAACAGGTAGAAGATTCAGGATACTCAAGTGACCGGTTTTATCTCCGTCGAGTATTGTCTTCAATCGTTTAAGTGTTAGGACACTTTTCTTAGCCTCTAACTGAACATGTTGGTTCAGGGGTAGTAAGTGGAGGATAGCTTCTAGAACCTTTGAAAGTGTGCTTTTCATTGCTCCAGTTACGGCCATGCATGATAATCGTTGAAGTTTGTTCAAATTTTCAATAGCTGTGGCTTTTATTAGTTTTTGGCCACCATACCTACGAGGCATAAGCTATCTTAGGTCTCACAACGGCGGTATAGACCCACATCACCATTTTTGGTTTGAGGACCCATTTTTTTCCTACCAGTCTAGAACATACCCATAAGGCAGTCTGCCTTGCTAATTATTAAATCTAAGTGTGCGTGCCAAGATAGTTTAGCGTATAGGATTACTCCTGAGACGAGACTCTACATTTAATTTCTTCCTTAAGGTGTAGAGATTGTAATTTCAGTTTCTTCTTCCTAGTGAAACAACACAAACAATTGTTGTTATAGAGGGATTGATGCCCAGGCCTTCTTTACTACACCAAGGCCCTCTGCATTCTATCCGATATCACGTCGTCGAATTTTCAAAGAACCATGATGACCAAATCATCAGCAAAACCCACAAATTCGAAACCTTTTGCCTCTTAGCTTCTCACAAGATCAGGTCCAAGACTTCCTGCCTCATAGCATTCATGAATGTAGGTTCATTGTTTTTACTAGCAATGTCGATATTGTTTAACGAGAGAAATTCTAAAAGGCACTCATCTCGATTGTTGATGTCGGTGCCAGCGAGGTGGTGTGGCTGTCAAATCACATACATTGTCCATGTCCCACTCATTGGTTTTAATACCTTTGGTGCTGGGACCTACTTAAAGGTTGATTCGTTTTAAAACAACTGAAATTAATTAGAAAGCAGTTAAACGTAGCCTTTTAGTTATAATTTAACTATTATTAGTTGTTATTTTCGATACGCTGGCTGGTTCCAAATTGTCGCCATTCATGGATGTTTAGTCCGCAAAATTTTGACAATTTCACACCCCTGGTCGGTGCTTCCCCACAAAATGCGATAGCGTTGGCATCGCAGCCGATAATACAGTCTTTGTTGACTTCTATGCAGAATTTGACGAACGCCGCAACCTCTTGAGTTGCAACCTTAGGAACGTCTCCAGGAAAATGGGGCGATGCTACGATAATATCGGATTTCCCTTGGCGATTGATACCTCAACTCTGATCGCCACTATGTCTCGTTTGATGAACTCTGTAATGGGCAAACAATTAATGTTTGCGTTGGCTAAGACAGCAGCTCTCGAAGGATCATATTTGTCATCATAGAAGAACTTACATGTTCTTGTTTGAATACCTTGTATTCTTGCTTTGTAGACCCAGGGCTCTTGAATCAGGGGTGGTATTGCGATTTTCGTTTCGAGTGATTTTAGTTCGTTTCGCCCATTCATTTAACGTGGTCGAAACGAACCAAAATCACTCGAAACGAGAATCGCAATGTCACCCCAGGGCCAGGTCCACACCGTGTTCGATAAACCTCCTGAAAATTACGCCCGAAACAGCTTTCGCAAGTGGAAGGTTTATCTGCACTGTATTTTTGTGATTTTTCCGCTCACTGGCATTTAGGAGAGACGGAATTACCGGAGGTTTGGCCTCATGGAGGCCGTAGTTTTCTTACTACCAGTAGCCGAACACACTTTGGATCGAGGGGGAGCTGGCTTCGTGTGGTCTCGCCTTTCCCACGTATATTACCGGAGTTTCCTAGAGACCACTTTTTTGGTTCCGCTCGAGGTTTCCACTCCTAGCGCCGAAGTTGCGACCCCGTTGACGACCGAGCGTATCATACTCCACCCGTTTTCGAGGGTCGAAGCATCTAGCTTTAAGCACACGTGTACTGCTATTAGGTAATTGTCCGAGTCGGTATCCGTACCCCGTAGGGAGTGTACGTTGGTGATATTCGAGAAAAACCGGCCCTCGATGTGAATATGGTCGATTTGGTTCGAAGTTCATTGGTCAGGTGATCTCCAGGTGGCTTTTTGGATATCTTTGTGGGAAAAGAAAGTGCTTCTGATCACCATCGCTGGTGATCATGCATCGCTGGCCGTTGTCGTTCGTATCGGTGTGCAGGCTATGGGACCCGATCACCGGCCTATACATTGCTTCCCTGCCGACCTGGGCGTTCATATCGCCGATGACGATCTTGATGTCCTGTCGTGTGCAGCTGTCGTACGTAGCCTGCAGCTGCACATAGAACGCTTCCTTCTCGTCGTCGGGTCTACCTTCGTATGGACAATGCTCGTTTATGATGGTGTAGTTGAAGAAACGGCCTTTTATCCTCAACACACACATCCTCTCGTTGATCGCTTTCCAGTCCATTACGTGATCCTGCATTTTTCCCAATACTACGAAGCCCGTTCCCAGCTCGTCGATCGCTCCACCGCTCTGGAAAAATTTGGCTTTACCGCCACGGATCCTCCACACCTTCTCGCCTTTGCGACAGATCTCTTGCAGTGCCGCGATAAAAATGTGAGCCAAAATATTTCGGGGGATGGGCCAAGGCCGCCAGGCCCTCCTGGCTACGTGGCTGCTCCCACCATTATTATTACGGCAGATAAAATAAAGCTAATAGTATTTAAATATTCACCGTGATTATATAACATTTCGCCGAATTTTCGCGGAAAACTAATTCTCAGTTGACCATAATGCGGAATATAGAGTTAGCGGAATACCATTTCGCGAAAACCCTTTTAGCGAAAAGTACTATTTCGCGGGTGCGATCCTCACTTACCCGCCGTCGCTCGTTCGGACCCAACTGAAGGAAAGTAATAGAGGGCAGTAGACCTAGGAAAACAAATAAACCTAGACAGAGGTGTTTTCTCTGGGGACTGCCCCCCTCGTAGTGGTCAGCGCTTCCGCCGGCAGTACTCGCGACCTGCGGCCGTCTCGCCCTGAATCATCTAGTGTATATAAGCAGTTTTTAGTGATCTTGATATTGACTAATGTTTATGGAAGAATTTTTCTCGAGTTCAATTAGTTTTTGAGTTTTGCAAAAATATCCGCTTTATTTGTGTGAGTACAACCCCTTCCAGAGAAGGGAAAACCCCACCTCATCCAAAATTTGGTTCAATTTGCTTGATTGGTTCTCGAGATATGTAAAATTTGGGTTTTATTTGTATGGGAGCCACCCTGTGTAGTATAGTAAAATATTTATAAACTCTATTATCCGTTGATCTAGTAAACATATATTCTTGGATATACTATTTAATATACATACTGGGAAGTACAAACTTTACAACTGGGCGGCACAGACGTATTTTCATTAGCAGCACTAGCTAGTACAATAAGAACCTTCCCTGGCCCTAAAAACCGCATACAAATTTTCACTCCGATCGGTTTAGTAGTTTCCTAGTCTATAAGGCACATGCAGAACAGACAAAATTCATTTTTCTGTATACCCAACAAACATTTTTGTTTAATAGTATACCTTATTAAAACCATTGTATAGCTAATACCGAGTAGCAAACGCCTGATAAGTTGTTATATAACAAAAATATTTGTTGGGTACAATATTTTCTTTTGACGTAGGACTACGTCTTACGGCAAGTTTTGAGATAGGGTGTCATTCCAAAAAATCAAAAAATGCGAGCGTCACGAAAAATGAAAGGTTTTGAGCGCTAATAGCTCAGCGGTTTTCCGATCGATTTTCAATATTCTTACACCAATCGATCGGAAAATCTTCTAAGAATTGACCCAAATGAAGAAAAGTATGGATTCTTGATGTTGAACTATTGAAAAATTGAAAATAATGAACCTATGTTTTACCAGAATTCTCGCTTCGTGATTGGTTGGAAGATTCTTTACGATGATCTAAACCTATACCAATTTGATATCTGTGCTTGGGAAGTAAGCCAAAACAAGTGACGAAGTCTCCTCATTTCAACAAGATTTCTTATCACCGCGGTTAAACCTAGACCATTTTGATGTCCTTGCTTGGGAAGTACGCCAGAAAGAGTGTCAAAGCCCCCTCGTGCCAACAGATTTCTTACGAACGCGATTAAACCTAGTTCAATTTGATGTCTGTGTTAGGGAAGTGTGCCAGAAAAAATGACACAAGTTCGTTGTCCCAACAGATTGCAAATTCTTTACTGCGAGACGATTAAACCTAGGCGAATTTGATATCTGTGTTGGAAAAATGTGCTACAGCTGTAGTGTTCGGTTACAATACGACTCTGTATGAATACGCATGCTTGCCGTTTCATTATAAGTGTAGTGAAAAGATATGCTGTTGATAAAATAGGATTGAATTGGTAAAATCCCTTCAACGTGGGAAACCATGGGTAATAAAAACAATCTTTAATTTCAGTAAGGTAGCAGGAAAGCAATAGTTTGTGTTGATTTTTTTAAATGGTTTTCAAATGCACAATCTTTTGAGAATTGAACGTATGCAATGTTACTACTTTGATAAATGTTACATACAACGCATGTAGCATGTATATATGTTGCATATAGCATGTATACATGAAGAATCGAATGATTACAAGCATGAATATATGCTACTATCACTACAAAGAGACTTACGTAGTCCTGCGTCACCTATATATGCGGTCGTGTCTTGTACACAACCCCTCTGATTTTTCTTTATATTTTCCGCAACATATTTTTAAGAAAATTTGCATCTGTTACTTGCTTCCGAAATATCGAACATAACCGGATTGCAGCTCTTTACAAAAACTAGGAATGAGCCAACACCATCCAGCAATCACAACATTTAGCCTCTATTGTGTGAACGGTATTGTTGCCGGGTCCAAGATCCACGTCATAGATCTTCTTGATTCGTCGTAAATACAATACAATGATCACGGTTTGCTCACCAACAGATGTTTTATATCGGAATCCACAGGCCAGTGAAATTTTTTATTTTATTAGGCCAGTGAAAAAAAAAGAATCAATCCAAAGTTTTAATCGCCGTCATCATAACTCCATACCGTACGGACTACAGGAAGCACCATTTGTGCTTTAGGTAAAGAAATAGAAAAATCATCTTTTATTATCTTCAAATACACCATAATAACTCTTTTTAGGACCAGCAATGAACTCGATTAGGACTGTTTCAAACGGTTGAGGCTAATATGTTGTTTTCCAGGTACAGTGTTTTACTGGATATTTCAGCAAAAAAAACAGAAGTAAATACGTTTCGACAGAGGAAAGCGGCAATATAGTAGACCGACAGGAATCAAAAGTTAGTACATATTTTTCCTGACCGGTAGAGTGGCAGGTGCGGAACAAGCGTAGCATCCAGATGATCAGACAAACCAGTTCGAACATCCTGCCACACGTACAAACAAAAAGCAGGTTCTGGAACTGCCAACGATGGCTGATTCGTGTCGGGAATTGAGGATTACACTTTCGGTACCTTCAGTCGAATAATTCAAAATGACATCCTATGTAACACCAGCTAGACCAGTGATGGCCAAACTGCGGCTCTTGAATTTGGCCTTTGCGGCCCGCGAACTGGTTTGATAGATGGCGGACGGACACTATAGGTTGAATTTATTAATGTCAGAAGTCATTTAGGGCCGCGGATCTATTGGGGAGATCTGATTTAGCCCGCAATATGCTTGTACCGTGGCCACCACTGAGCTAGACCATCGTCAAACTATTTCCGTCAGCAGACACTGGAGCACAATAGACTTCTAAAACCGATCAGAGTCACAATTAGCAACTCCGAGACTTTGAAATATTTCAATCGTAAAATCTACTTCTATCAGCAGTTATGACGTCCTACTTGATCGGAAGATTTCGGCCGGCCTTTAAACTACCCCGAAACTACGGCATATCCAACGAACGAACGAAGTGAGTATTTAATTTTTGTCGTATTTCAATGTTTATTCAATTTTGTTCATTTCAGTCGTCTGTTATTCAAGTTGCTGACACACTACGAACGGACATAACGAAAACATCGCTCACAGTCGATGGTATTTATTATGTGGTTAATCCAGGATTTGTTGAGCAAAAAGTCTTCATCTCAAAAACTAGAATGGAACGTAAAACGCTTCCGATGCTGGTTCCAAAAATTTAGCGTACCGATTTGACCATAATGATATTTCAGCTGGGAATTAACGATTTCCTGCAGTTTGATTTTATGGATGCTCCGCTAGTTGAATTGGGTCCTAAAATTTGTGATAAAAAGATGATTTTTTTAGAAGGAACGATAAAGCTTCCCATTATGACTACCAGAGTATAGTTTTTTCTTTTTTAGAAAGATGCAGAGCACTAAAAAATTAAAAAACAAAAATATTGTAATTTATTCTCCCTTGACATTAGAGATCTTCCTTGACATAACGAAAATAACACGTTTCTGGCAACAATGATAACTTTTTCTCACTGGCAACTCTGGTTTGACATTAGAGCAGCTGATCGTTTTGACAGTTACTGCTTCGCAGTTGTCTCTTGTGCTTGTCTGCGTATTGCTGGTCGTGAGGAAGTGGAACATCAAATTTGTACTAGTTATCGGATAAAAGTTTTAAGTGGTTTTAATTCGGGCAATGTATTCCAAACCATCGATTCACGGTGCTAGACTTTGTCCAAATCTAGTTTGCGCTAAGAATGACTAAACGATGTCAAACTGATGGCCAATAGTATAATCTCGGTACAATCGACCCCGCAGAACAGTATGAAAAAAAAAAACGCCAACCGAAACTGGCACCGTATTATCAATCAGATTGGTATGTTCTGCTACTCCGATGTGAATCAGCAGTAGGGCGAACGGCAGACCAAAAATTTCTGTGCGTTTCTAACCAAACACGGTCGCATCTCGATGGCGGGTGTTGCATCCGAAAACTGAAGCCATCCACGCTGTGACCAAGGGCAGTCACTACGCTTATTGCTGATTTTGACAAAGGCCTCAATTAAACTGAGATGACCGGAACCGGAAAATGAGCTGTAAACTCAGAAAATGTTTTAGGTCGCGATTGCCAAGCCATTTCCTGACTTTGCAACTTTTGACTTTTTGACACACTATCACATGAGCGTGAAGGTAAACAAAAAGTTTTCCGTTTCAAGACATACTATGGTTTCTTTTTATAATTCGTGTTGTCTAGACACCGCTTGACACAACCATGCACAACTATAGTTTGTCTATATAAGGTTGCCCAAATGTTTATTTTTTGTTAAAAATTTCACAAAATTAAAAAAAAAGGTTTTTAACGGCAATAGCCTAAAAATATAAAATTAAATATTAAAATATGTGTTCCTAACCCTAACCTCATCGTTTCAAGCTAAAAACGACATAGGGCTTTAGGACCCAATTACTGTTGCCTGCTTCAGACCTATTGCACTCTTTATCTGCATTAGACAACGAAAGACAGCCGGCATGATTAGATTGCCGTATGACAGACTTTCGCTTAGAACCGAACATATATAAAATGCTAATTATGTCGGTTGTACCAACCTGTTCTGATGAAATTGATCAGAAACCAATTGTTAAATCACTTGACGGAGATCACCTTTGCTTGCCGTTTATAACAGTTGAAATAACAATATTTTCAATGCATGGTGCACGGTGGAGAATCTTATCCTGTAGTTAATTGGCATCATGGATAGGCTTAAGTTAGACGTGTTGTCTGCAGTCAAGAATACGGCATATGTCCAGAAAACTATTTCCAGGATTATCGATTTTCCCATCCGTACAGGATTCTGCTGCATAATGCCCCCGGGAGATGTTTCCAATTTATTCGAAGTCCCAATAACCGATGATCGTCATTGGATGTGCCATCATGATAAGGATTTTTACAGTAGTAGCTACACGGGCTCGACAACTTTGAGGTAAATATTGGTATGTGTTAGTTTAGCACACGTCTAAAACCGCTTCTCATCCCAAATAGGATAACGTGAAGTCTATGCCACATTCGATTAATGTTCAGGCAGTTCAAACTAATAGGTAGCCAGTGGTTTCACTTCAGTATATTCCAGCTAAATATGCCAGATCTGACCGGCTCTGCTGCAGGCTGAACATCGCAAATTGTGGTTTTAGCCGCGGATGAATCTATACTCGGAATGCAGGTAACCACAGTCAGCAAACCTACACTGCAGAGCCACACCAAAAACGTACGTAAAATTCCTGTTAAAATTATAGTAATCTACGATATATATGTATAGACATAACCGATTGTTTGTTATTTGGATTATGAAATAATGAGAAATCCGTCTAATTTATTTATATATTACCGTTCACATTATGCTTACTTCGAAAGAATCATATGAATCTTTTGCAATAATTGAATGTGGTGCATCTGCAAGTATACTTGAAAGTTTCTCTGCAAGTATACCTGCAGGTGCACCACATTCATTTATTGCAAAAGATTCGTTTGATTCATTCGGAGTAAGTATAACGTGAATGATTATAAAAACTATAAAATTTATAGTTGAGATGACTACGTTCATGGTTATTTCAACAATAGTTAATAACGTCATTTTTACCACGAAATTGTCACGACAACCAACTCGTCCCGTTCATTGCGTGTTTAAGATGACTATTTTCTTGTCAGCAATATCATACAAAACCTGGTCATGATAACAAAACCATTGTCATGATGACAATTGTATAGTTTTAAATTATAGTTGTCCCAACCATACATGGTCATTTTTACCATAAAATTGTCACTGCAACCAGCTAGTTCCGTTTATTTTTTTGTCCAAGATGACTATTTTCTTGTCAGTAAAACTATACAAAAAGTGGTTAAGATAACTAAAGCATTGTAATGATGACAATTTTATGGTATACAGATTATAGTTATGCCTACTATGCGTGGTCAACCGTACCATGCGTCCATTGTTCAAGCTTATAGTCGAAATAACCATGAAAATGTTGTCTAGACCAGTTTTCCCAGTCGGTTGAAAACCACCATACTTTTCTGGTCAAGCTTAGCCCTAAAATGGTAGAATTTACCATGAAATTTTTCTGTGTGTAGATAGACGCCAAAGTAAATTGATATATACCAGGTATATGACAATGCGAGCTGTCATATACACTTTGCACTAACACATTTACACTAGAGTGACTATATACAGAGTGGCGACAAGTCATCCCAAATGTATGCAATGCGGTCAATCCAAGGTTTTTCTTTCTCTTTCCTGCATGCGCGTTGGATAGGTCGTCTGCTCGATTGGAATGACACTGACAGATAATTATCATTCCAATTTTGACATTGTCGCCACTCTGTATATAGTCACCCTAATCTACACTAGTTCTGAGATTTCGAGCATTTTGTATGGAAAATTAGTTAATTTTTTAAAAAAATCGTTGGATACGCAAGATTTGTCTATTTTTTTTCTCACAGTTTTTATGTTTATGCTTAGAACATAATTTCTAGTATGTATTTTCATGAATACAATGAAGTGCAACATTCCAAATTGCAAGCGGAAATTTTTTCGTCAAAACGATATCAAGATGTCTCAAAGAAATGTCGTTATATCGCTTTCCTACAAGTAGTAAAACAAAAAAGATTTTTTTCAATAAGCAGCATGAGCAACATTGTTATCCGCCCGCGATATTTTTCGTCTGATTTCTGGTAGAGTGACTATATACAGAGTGGCGACAAGTCATCCCAAATGTATGCAATGCGGCTTTTCCAAAGTTCTTCTTTCTCTTTCCTGCATACGCGTTGGATAGGTCGTCTGCTCGATTGGAATGACACTGACAGATAATTATCATTCCAATTTTGACATTGTCGCCACTCTGTATATAGTCACTCTAATTTCTGGTAAGCTTTTAAAGTGTTAATTATCTTCTAAGACCGTTTTGTAGCAATCTAAGATTACTTTTTATGGTTTTCTACGTAGTGTTGCGACGGATAAATTTATGATAAAAAGGTATCATCTTGGAACAGTGACTTCAACTTAAGGATTTTCAAGCAGTAGCACAATCTATTCGAATAAAACTATTTTTTAAAAGAAGACATCAAAGGCAGATATTCAAGAGCATCATGCAAGCAAAATGTTGGATGGAACGTGTTTTAATTTAAGCAACCGTATACCGTATTGATCGTGAAGTATTAGAAACATGATTTCATTTTTCAATTGCACATCGAAATAGTTAGTCACCCATGTTCTCAAATTTTTTACGCATAATAAAGAAGGCTACAAGTGCAAATGACTTTAAAATAAATTCCTTACATTTCATTGTAAATGTTCAAATATTTCTCTGGAATAATATAGCTGCATTCATTAATTACAATTAATTTAGTTTTAATTTTCATGCAAGTTCCACCATATTTCAGAACTATTTCTCGCGTCACTTTTCATTTCGTCCAATGTAACAAATGTAAACAAATCCGGTTTATCACAACAAATTATTGCTCTTTTTAAACTCTATGTTATACAAAAACACCTGTTCAAATAGAATTATTTTGAGGTTAAAAAATTAGCATTATCAAAATGTCCAATGTGCACATTCGAATTACGGATGACTGACTGTTACTTCGGTCGTTCTCATCTGATGTCCAAAGTGCAAAACAAATCAAAACAAACCCAATCTGTACATTGGACGTTTAGCAAGTGAAAGTTTTTTTTTCGCATTATTTATGCATTTTAAGTGAAACAAGCAGCCTAATATTGAAAAATAGCCTCGAAAATAGCGTAGCACGGCAGCGCACGTATTTTACGGTGATCTCGCTTAATTTATGTGCAATAGCCTGGAAAAATAAAATCGTCCAAAGTACAGCATAGGATGGTAAACAGTCCAATGTAACTTTTTCCATAATAAACCAAAACTGCTTAGTTTTAATTAGATTTTTAAAATCTCCGTTAAATATTGGATGTTATTATTCATCAACCACGTTGAGTGAATGACTGAAAATTATTTCATTTTGAAACAATTTAAAGTTCAATTCGAAGAACTTCGATCTCGTTTTTCTCAGTATGGTGGAATTGTTACATTGGACGAAATCAAAAGTGACGCGAGATTTCTTCTTCTTTCTACACACACTAATGCAACCCTCGATGGTCACATACCTGGTATATATCAATTTACTTTGCGGGTATAGAGTGACTATATACAGAGTGGCGACAATGTGCTATCCCTATCTTAACGAACGGTGTTTGACAGTCGACTTAACGAAGGGCGCTATGAAGTATTCCACCACGCACACATATAAAGATTTTTTGACATTAGCTGAGGCCCTCGCTGAGGCTGTTTGCAGTAGGAGTAATATCAACAACATCAAATTCCAAACTCCCGGATCCCCTCCTCAACTCTTTGCTCCCCTCTCACTCCTACATAAGCGATCCTCAGCAAATGTCATTCTCGTTGGTGACGAAACCGCAAATTACTTCATTGCAGGAAAAGCGCCCGTCTGACAGGTAAATTTCGAGGGGATGCGCTGTGCTATCCCTTGCTATGTATTTGTCAGAGGATAACATCGCGCTTCCAAAACTGTCAACGCTTCCAAAAGTGTTAAATTTCAATGCAGTATTGTGCTTCCCGAGAAAATATTTCGTTTTTCAACTTTATATATTGTGCGCGCATTCCCTTACTGGACACGACGGTTGAAACAGTCGTGTTTCTGAACGGTCGTAAAAAGGGTCGTTTTTAGCTTTTGACAGATAAAATGTCAAATTGTGTCATCATCGCTGTTTCATTCTTGAAACCAATCGAGCAAAGTAAATAAACCTATCAATTACCGTTCTATCAGAAGAAACAGAATGAAATTCAGCATGAAATAAATTTGTTTTTTTAAAGCCGGTTTGCCGAAATTTCATAGTGAATAAAGCGTAGTTTATCCTTCATTATCGAAACATTGTTTGGCAAACAAGCAATAACAAAGCAATAACGTTCGTATTCGAAAGCAATTTTTTTAATGCTTTTGTATGATTAACACGAAGTCACGATCAAGGTTGCGACAGAAACGCAATGAGCCTGTGTTGCCAATTATGGCGATAAAACATTACGAACTGTGTTGCCAATTTAATCATTTTTTTTATCTTTGGAACGTTTGAAACAGTACCTGAACTGCCCTCGGAATCCATCCATCAAGTGAAAGCACAATAGTTGTGCGCAGAGGTAAATCATGTATTATTGACAGTGTAAGCACGTGTAAGTTTTCTATGTTTATGCTCTTATTCTTTGCTTAGATAATATGAAGTAATTTGCGGTTTCGTCACTAACGAGAATGACATTAGCTGGGGCACGTTTATGTAGGAGTAAGAAGGGAGCAAAGAGTGGAGGAGACGATGCGGGAGTTTGAAATTTGATGTTGTTGATATTATCCTACTGCAAAAAGCGTTAGCGAGGCCCCAGCAAATGTCAAAAAATCTTTATATGTGTGCGTGGTGGAATACTTCATTTGTTTTGTTCTATTACGTACAGACTTACAAACAACACAGTTACAATGTCTTACGTTAACCGAAAATGATAAAATTTAAATGCTGATTGCGTTTGTAAAAAATTGGTCCATGTTTGAACGGACAAACACGAAGCAAGCTACCCTAGCATTCAGGTGATGAGCGAGAGAGAAATATTGTTGCTTTTCTCATCACTCTTGCGTTGACAGTTTCTTACGAGATTTCGTGTGAGTGTAAAAGAGATACTTTGACTGCGAGCAACCAGAACAGAGCTGCGCGCAACTGTTAGGCGCACAACTTAACCTACGAAAGAAAAATTTTAGATAATAATCGCAATAACATAGCGAGAAAAAAAAAGAAAAAAGCAAAACATCGAGTTTCTTTGTTCAATGTTGTACTCGCTGCTCTCGTTAATGGAGCATTCCCTTGGTAAATTTGCTGCCAAAGTGCCAACCCTGCCAACCTTGTCGAGATGTGCTGAGGGCAGGGGCTTGCGATGGGTGCCATGTTTTTGTTGCCAACATCTCAGCGCATCTCGACAAAGGTTGGCAGCAAATTGTCGACCAACATTTGAAAGGGGCGGATAAGCCAACTGTCAAACAGAACGAGCGAGCAGGGGTGTGAAATTGTCAAAATTTTGCGGACTAAACATCCATGGACGGCGACAATTTGGAACCAGCCAGTATACAGAAAATAACAGCTAATATTAGTTAAATTATAGCTAAAAGGCTGTGTTTAACTGCTTTCTAATTAGTATCAGTAATCTCAAAATGAACAAACCTTTAAGTAGGCACCAGAACCAAAAGTACCAAAACCAATGAGTGGGACATGTACAATGTATGTAGTTTGACAGCCACACCACCCCGCTGCGAGCGAGAGTTATTTTTTGCTGGAGCAGCATAGGAAAATTAACTCTCACTCGTTCTGTTTGACAGTTGGCTTATCCGCCCCTTTCAAATGTTGGTCGACAATTTATCTGTCAGGCGGGCGCTTTTCTTGCAATAGCGCCCTTCGTTAAGTCGACTGTCAAACACCGTTCGTTAAGATAGGAATAGCACCCCGCTGGCTGAGGGTGCTGAGCAAGGGTATGTAATCATGCTATCTCTTTCTCATGTAGGAGTGAAGAGAGCATCCTTCAACTAGTTCGCCGGCAATAGAGTGACTATATACAGAGTGGCGACAATGTCAAAATTGGAATGATAATTATCTGTCAGTGTCATTCCAATCGAGCAGACAACCTATCCAACGCGTATGCAGGAAAGAGAAGGAAAAACCTAGGATAAACCGCATTGCATACATTTGGGATGACTTTAATATTAAAGCATTTATTTATTTATTTATTTAGTCGTCAAATCATAGTAGACCTTTTACATCAGTTATTACATTATATTAGTTCTATCACTACAACACAGTCTACAAAGAAAACTGAACAGTGCAACTTTTAAATTACATAATATTGCTTACATTTTTTGCATCTAACGCGTAGAATTAAAGTATTGTTTTAATTTTAATTTAGACATAGTAAAGTCAATATTTTCGTAATGTTGGTTATAGGCGATCATCATCTGATTTAAAGGCCCGAATTTGGCATAGTCTGTGCGACAGTGACTTATGCTAAATATATTTCGGTTTCGCAATTGACGGTTTGGTACATAAAAGCTGAGTTTGGATAAAATTTCCATAGAATCTATACGGTGTGAAACAATATCGTTTACAAATGACACTTTGGCGAACTCACGTCGCTGTTTTAGTGTCTGTATATTTATAAGCGGGCTTCATAAGAGGGAAGAGGAAAGCTTGTCCAATTTAGTTTACGCAAAGCAAACAGCACGAATTGTTTTTGTACTGATTCTATTCGTTCCTGGTGTATTAATGAAAATGGTGACCAGACTATGCTACAGTACAGTGGACCCCCGTTCGTTTGAACGATTCCACATGCAAACCAACGGGGTTACTTTTTAATTTGAACAACTGGTAACCCGAAATATGCTGAAACCTGTGTGAACTGGCCGCCCTGCTCTTTGTTATTGTTTTGGTGGTTTGTTTTAGTTGGCAGTTGCAAGTGCGAATATTGCATTTTCCGATCGGATTTCTCTCTTAATCGTTAGGAAAACGAAATGTGAAACCGATTAAACACGCTAGGTCAGTACAAACGAATCGTGTTTATGTGCATTGTCTGCATAAACAAATGATGTCATGTTGAGAATGACATTTGAACCATTTTTAATTTGCACGTTGTGCAAACCAACGGGGTTCAAATTAAAAAGTGTTCAGATTAAAAATGGTCAAACGAACGGGGGTCCACGGTATTCTAATATTGACCTCACATATGCAAGATATAGTGTTTTTATTGTGTATGGGTCACGGAAGTCGTAGCTAAATCTTTTTATAAATCCTAGCATACTGTTAGCTCTGTTGATAATTGTGTTGTAATGTTCAATAAATGTTAGTTTTGAGTCTAATATAACTCCTAAATCTCTGATTTTTTCACACTTTTCAACCAAATTATTTCCTAGAGAAATTGTAATGTTTGGCATGTTTCTTTTTCTACTAAAGGCTATTGATCTACATTTATGAGTGTTAAGTTGAAGAAGACTTTTGTTACACCAAATATAGAAAACCTGTATTTCGAGCTGGAATACTCTGACGTCCTCCTCGTTTGTTATTTCTAAAAAGAGCTTCATATCATCGGCATATACTAATACCCTAACATTTCTCAGCAAGAAAGATATATCGTTCACAAATAAAATAAACAAAAGAGGGCCTAAATGTGAACCTTGGGGAACTCCAGAGGTTACTTCTAGAGGGTTTGACTTTTTCCCTTCAAATTTGACTATTTGCTGACGATTAGTCAGATAGGATTCGATCCATTTAAGCAGATCTGATTGGACTCCTATTTTTTGTAATTTAAATAATAGCATGGGTATATCAACGCGATCAAATGCTTTGCTGAAATCAGTATATAATGCTTCTACATAGCTCCCTTTGTCCATTGCATTCAGCGAATAACTAACGAATTCAATTAGATTTGTATTAGTTGAGCGGCCCTTAAAAAACCCATGTTGCATATTAGATATTCTATTTTTGACTTGATTGAACAACGATTCATTAATTATTGCTTCAAAAAGTTTGGGAATACAAGAAATAATAGCAATACCTCGATAGTTACTTATATCAGATTTTTTACCGCTTTTAAAAATTGGAATGAGGTATGAGGCTTTCCATGCCTTAGGGAAATTGCCGGATTCTAGTGACATGTTAAAAAGCCAATACAATGGAGCTGTAAGTTCTAATGCTAACTTTTTCAAAAACACGGGAGGAATACCGTCGGGTCCGCAACCCTTGGAGGCATCCAACTTAGTTAAACCTTCTAAAATAACATGTGCTTCGATTTTTTTGATAGTGATATCAGTAGTAAATTCTGGGAGGAAATCGAAATATCTGTAATCCCGATCTGTTTCCGAAAAAGCAGTATAAGTTCCTTGAAAAAAAGTAGAAAATAGATTGCAAATTTCATCTGGGTTATCAGCAACCGTTTCGTTGAGATACATTTCTGTCGGATAATTGTTCGATTTCAATTTAGTTTTTACATAATTAAAGAAATTTTTTGGATGACGTTTTAATTCACTTTCGGTTTTGGAATTATATTGCTCGTATGCTGTATCAATGGCTACATTTAGTTGGTTACAAATATCTAAGTAAAGGGCCAGATTTGCGTTACTGCCATTATTCTTGTACCTTTTATGGGCTTTTTGTTTGCGATTTTTCAAGTTTTTTATTTGTTGGTTAAACCAAATAGGATATTTTGAATAGCCATGTCGTCTTACTTTCTTTAGGGGGACATGCTCATTTATAATTTCATTTAATAATTTGTAAAAGATTTCTACAGAGGTTTCGATACCTTCATCACAATTGAAAAGGGTTTGCCAATCTAATGTGCTAAGACAACATTTAATGATATCATAATTTGCCAAATGAAACTGGTGGACATCTTCATATTCCCAATCAAGGGGTCTCTTATTTTCATGTACGAATATAGAAAATTCAATGGCTGTATGGAATGCTTCGTTTTTCCATAGTGGAGTCAATGATGCGGTTACACAAAAGTCTTCATGCATGTTTGTTAACAATAAATCTAAAAAGCAATTTTGCTGATTCTTCACATGATTGATTTGATTAAGTCCTAAACTAGAAGTTTTGTCAAAAATAAACTGTAGCGTTTCATTTTCGCCTACAATTGGAAGTAAGATGTCCTCATTTTCAGTGTCTGGAATAAAACCGGCATTGCGTTGATTGAAATCACCGTATATATGAATTTTCACTTCCGGGGGAAATTTGGAAAAAATTTGTTCAGCAACCTTGAAAAAGTTTTCATAAGCAGATTTAGTTGCGTTATTTGGAGGGAAGTATACTGAGCAAAAAACGTGTGTTTCGCCCGCTACCAGTACTTTTACCCATATATACTCAAATTCTTTGAATTTCGTGGTAATAAAATGTCGGAATCAAGTTTAGTTGAGACAGCAATTAAAACACCACCACCGGACTTCTTTTCAGAAACCTGAAAGTTTCGGTCATCTCTGTAAACATTATAAGCATTTCCAAAAACTTCTTCACTTCTAACACTTTCATCCCAACTAGTTTCATTCGCCAAAATTATTGGAAAGGAACAACTTAAAATTTTATTACAAATATGTGATCTTAGACGAACCTCTCATGCGGTTGAGGTTTTGACAGTACACTACAATTTCTGTTTCTGATTTTGATTGTACTACTGAGTTCACAAGAGATGGTGTTAAATCTTCCTCTAGGGAGTGCGTCGGATGTTCGTAAAACACGAATGTCGGCAGGAGCATGCCTCACATGCTGTAGGTAGAGAATTCCTTGGGTCGATAAGATTATAAGAGCGCGACGGTAATTCATTAGGTGGATACGGGTTTAAAATTTCACCTCTCTGGAATTGTATTGACGGATGATAGTTAGCTGGCGGCCTGGAAAACTGGTCTTTCGCTGCCGCAAGAAGCTCTCTATCAGGTGGCAGCCACATGTTTCGGTTTTGAATGCCAGTGAAATTAGAGTTACGTTGGTTAATGTAATGGTTTCTACTATTACTGGGTTCGTGGTTACTTCTGTTATTACGATTACCAGTCCTGTAGTTGTTGTTGTTGTTGCTGCTGTTGTTGTTGTTGTTGATGTTATTGTTGTTGTTGTTGTTGTTGTTATAATTGTAATGCCTGTTGTTATTACCGATGATTCTATTATTCCGGTTGTTACTGTTCCTGCTATTCCGATTGTAGTTGTTTCTATTACTCCTGCTGTTATTGTATCTGTAGTTATTGTTGCTTCTGTTGTTGTAGTTGTTATTGTTGCTGTTATTGTCGTTATGGTTAAAAGCGTGATTCTGATTGGAGTTACCGTTATCCACATTATTAGAAACATTGTGTGTATTATTGTTTCTTGCTCTACGCTGCCTTCTGCGTCTTGCATTTATTGCCTGCTTTTGCTGATTTAAACGACGTAATTTACGTGCGTCGTATTCCTCCCAGTTAGCTTTCCATACCCTCTTCGTACCCAAAAATCGCCATCCTGAAGAATCAGTTTTTTCGTTATTGTTTAATTCTGTTGACAAACTGGGGAATGAGTCAGATACCATTGACGGTGGCACAGTATTTTGCATTGCTATGAGGTTTGCTGACAATGACTTTAACTCATCGAGAATTTCCAGCCCTATTGTTGGGTAGTGCTGCATGGTTGATTCAGCCGCCATATCAATCGTCACAGTAGAAAGTCTTTTGATTTCGTCATTGAGTTCCGACATCCCTGACGACATCGATTGCATCGAAGATACTACATTTTTATTCGATGTCTGCATTGCCAAATCGACCAATGACGTCAGGTGGTTTTTTATTCCACTAACTAGGCCAGTGGTAACAGCACTCCTATACGACGTCAGCTCTTTTTTCACGTCACCGAGAAGCGCTTCAATACGATCCATCGCTTCTTGAATTATGTGCTCATTATTTTGCTGACTCGTGCGATGAACGACCTCGGTGTTTGTGTTTATATTTTCGCACAGCTGGGATTGTTGATTTACCAGCGCTTTGATATCAAAATTTAAGGTGATTAACGCTTGGCAAGTGTTGCAGCAAGGCAGGATATATGACAGCGGATCTATAATTTTTTTTTCTCTTCTTCGTAACGAGCCGCGCTGAACCGAAACACCTACACATGCTGCATGAAAGCCACGATTGCAGCCAATGCAAACCCACAAAACTTCTTCAGTGGTTGAGTCTGATTGGCAAATTTCACAGATCATTGTCACTTCACTTCACTTGACTTCACAATCAAATTAATAAAGTTCAAATTTATTACGCAGGTCTGTGTTATCCAAACTTAAACCTTAAGCACGGTGAACGTTCGCGACGGTTATTAAAACAAACAAAATAAAACACGACAAACCGGGAGTGAATTTAAAATGCGACCGTACTGCTTGGCGACTCGAACTGTTGGCGCCACTCTGTATATAGTCACTCTAGCCGGCAATTAGAATTTCCATTGAATAAAGCGTTAGCCGTCACTCGGACCGAAACGTCAGAAAAAACGGTTACACCAGAGCTGCCACAAATACAGATATTTGTGCATGCATAAATTTGGGACCTATCAAATATTTCAGTTGCTGTGATTTCTGGCTCTACTAATGTTCCTGAATTTCAAAGTATTTCATAAACTATTTATGTTATTTAAAAGATTAGATCGAGAAAATAAAATACTCCGGAGAAAACGTGAGGGTCCCAAATTTATGCATGCACAAATATCTGTATTTATGGCAGCTCTGGGTTACACTGCAATCATATGCATTTGACGTTCGTTTCAAACCCCTAGGGGGGATTTTTTATCGGGTGGTGCTGAGATGTTGGCAACAAAAACATGGCACCCATCGCAAGCCCCTGGTAAAAACCGTAAAAACGGTAAAAACATTAAAACAAAAGCAAAAAATACTTCTCTTTTTCTCTTACACAAAAACAAACAAAATCAGCATTGAGCAACTTTGTAGTCGCGATTCGCGAATAGCAAATATTTCAAGAGTCGTTTAAGAGGATTTTTGTTTTCATTATCAGTATCGAGACTGCAAGTTGTGTCCATTACGTTAAATAATAATATAATATTCGTTATATTAGATAAAGTATGGCTGCAGCTGAAGATTTATGGCGTGAATGTGCTGCATGGCTTACTCGTTGTAAAGTAATTCCAGTCGATCATAAGGCAAACCAACCTGAATCTGAAATAAAGACGTTAGCTGTAATCTTACGCGATGGCGTTCTACTGTGTAATTTACTCAATTTTCTGGATTCTAGTCTTTTTGATACAAAGGATTTCAATAGAAAGCCTCAGATGGCACACGTAAGTATTATTGTTTAGCAAGTTTCGTAATTTTTAATTTTTATTTGCGTTGTCAGGATTGATGGTTTGTTATTGTGTTAAAAAGTATTTGCGTTGAATCAATGGTTGATCATTAACCACAATACCATAAAATTAAAAGAGGTTTGTGCGTTCTTGTTTGAATCGTATGTATATGGTTTGGCCACGAGTTGGCGTGTGTTAACTTGCCTTATTAGCTTAATATAATACTAAAACCTACTCTTACGGCTATAGTCGAAGTAGCAACACACCTTTCGACGGACTCTGGAGTTTTATTTGCTACTAAAAATGATAATGAAGTGCTGGTGTCACTTTGTTTGATGACATGAATTTATCGAATCTGATTCAAATGAATACGCAACGAAATTATCTGGGGCGAATTTTGCATTTAGTGTTTTGCACTTTGGGTGCCTTCCGTTGGTCGATCGTTAGCCATCCCGTTGCTTCCTGTCGGCCCTCGTTATCCAGTGCTTGTAATGGTGCAATCCAGTGGTGTCCAGGCATAGGCATGGTGCGGGCCAAATCAGATTGCCCATTAATGCCGCGGGCCGCAATAATCTCTGGTCAGTCCTGTGCATAACAAAATGTAAAATAGGCGACAACAAAAACCATTTTCTAGAAATCACCATAAGATTTAAACCGGAAAGCATTCAGATTCACAACATGCACTAGGCATAACGATTAAACTGAGAGACTCCAATGTCATGAAAAAAATTTCTCCTAAATCCACCATCTTTCAAATTAGTCCGCGGGCCGCACGAATCATCTCAAAGGGCCACATGCGGCCCGCGGGTGGCAGTTTGGCCATCACTGGTGCAATCTGTTTGTGACAATGGCACTGCTCCCGCTTTGGTTGATGAGACAAAACAAACTGAATTTTCCGATCCGCGATCGATTTTCCTGCGCTAGATCAGTACCTGCTTTCTATTGATAGGAGCAATTCACTAGAGTGTAATGATGTGGATGAGATGACTTTGCAGTTTTGCGATACTATTTCGCAGTGGTTGAGCTCGAATGTGCCTTTTGGGAAACGACATGCTACGCCTGCTTGGGGCACACCGCATCTGATACAATTGAAAAGGGACCGCAACCGGGCTCAACGTGCACATCGCAGATTGTAATCAGCGCAGTCTCAACGTGCCTGTAAACAGTCCAGTGATGAATATCGTCGCTTGAATGCCGCTCTGTAATTTGTAATTTATTATCACTAATATGACGAAAACCTGTCAGCTACTCAAGTCAAGGAAAGCACATTTATAAAACATGGTAAACAAATATTAAATAACAGATTAAAATTTATAAAAAAAAGTATAAAAATATTATCTCTAATTGAGGTGTTTTTTAAATAAGGCTAAGGATGGTAATTGCCTAACGGCCAAAGGTATGCTATTCCACATCGTTGTCCCGCTTATGAGCACGTTCCTTCCGCTGAAAGTTTAGTGATGTGGGAGGACCAATGACCTGGCCCGGTCGTTTATCCCTGGTTGAAGATGCTGTAGCAGGTAACTAGGTAGTTCACGTAGGTAGCCGCGACGTAGAAAGCAGCAGACTGTGTGAGTGTTCCGGAACTGAGGAATCACCCAACGCGTAGAGCTATATAGGATTAGGTCTTACGTCTTACCTCGCTGACTGTCCGTTGGAAAAAGAGGCCGATTGAACGGGTGTACTTCCCAGCATGCTGTGCAGCGCATGCTGTGATCCGCGGATTTTCGTGTCGGAGTTACTTTAATGCAGTAACTGCGCGCATACAGTATGCACCCCTTTGTTGGTACATATATTGTCACACAGCTACGGCAGTATTATTGGTTTATCTTTGTGATACCACACATCCCCCTTCCACTTGAAAAAAAATATTGTGCAACTCCAATAAAATCCGCAATGGCATCTGAAACTTATAACAACTTTACTGAAGCTTCTTGAACACGACTTATTTGAATATCTCGTTTACGTTTTCAATCTTCCAAACAAGCCTTTTTACACAGAGAACAGACTACCAGGTAATTGACAAAAAGTGTGTAAAACGTTTTTTTATGTAATCTACGAGTAATCCTTCAATAGAGCACCCCTCGAGCAGTAAGTGGCAAACTAATGTCGAATTTGTTTATTCAATCCGGGTTGAAACTGGATGAATTTTATCTGTCAGATAGGAGCAAATGAACACAAAAAGTTCATCCATTTCCAATCCGGATTGAATAAACAAATTCGACATAAATCTTGATGTCGCTGCCATCGCTACTATGTAACTCCAGCACAAAGAAATATTGATAAAGGTAGGGTCTTTTTCTAATTCCCGTCGTAATAAGGAAAGCCATTCTAATTTTCATCATTTGCTGGATGGATTTAGTGAATACTCCAAAAGTTCTTGTACTGATTTGACTAAAACACACTTACCTTCCGATCCGTGAACTTTGAAATCACTGAAAAGCGACTATTAAAACATATTATTGAAATGACGCAACTGACTTTATTTCTTAAATTCGTCGTACCGTTTTAAAATCCGTCCAACAAAATTTTTCATCGTCCGAACTAAAAATCACAACAATGTTTACGAAGCTAACGCGCATGTATTTGTGTAGGACGGCATGACAAATGTTATTCTACAAAATTTCTGCAGGTCAGGTAAGTTTTTCTGGCTGCAGAATAACGACAATGCCTTGCGTGAGTTATTTTCATTTACGAATGACGGAAATTAGCACGATTAGTCGACATTGTCTTCTTCGTCGCACGAAAAAACGTAGGAAATTTGGCTGGTAGGACTTCTTTAATGATAAAAAGCATTTAAATAGATCTCAGCTCACTTTGATTGATTGCGCATGATAGACAACTAACTAAAATATTAGGGAATAACTAGTTTTGCATTGTGTGTCATAAAAATGCTGATATTTTTAATAATTTGTGTTGGATAGGACGGGAATAGGCAATTACGACGATGTAGCAACATACCCTACATGGATATTTATTTTTTTTTTTTTGGTGCGTTTGGCAAACCATTTCTGGAGGGCGCTACCGACAGATTTTACACACAAAAAATCGATTACTTCCTTCGAGCCTGTTAATCTGTTCTGTATACTTCTTATTCCGTTATGTGTTTTATTTATGATAAACTTAACCAATCATAATCAGTTTCTATTTATACGATTTATTCACTAAAATAGTCGAAAAGTACTATGCAGCTATTTCCAGTGGGATACATTTTATATACGTTATGATATCCATACTAATCAATTAAAAACAAATGAAAGTTATTTTTACAATGTATCATGCCTCTAAAACATTTGATTTGTTACGCTATTTTCAAATATTAGCATGAAGTATTCCACCCGCACACATAAAAAGTTTTTTTTTCACATTAGCTGCACACAAAATTTGCCGAGATTTGGACAGCGGGAGCGACGTCCTAATCCACGTGGTCTACCATCATTTGTTTCTCGTTGCCTCTTGGGTTGTATTCGACTGTCTTCCGGTGAGTCGAACCTGCTTTTTCGTTTGAATCGATCGGTGGATAGGCGCTGCTGGTTCTGTATTACTGCGAATGCCTCCGATGTTTCGACTTCTGCAGATCCAGCCGTATACGCCTCCTCTCGAGTTGCTGATTGCACTATGAAGGTTGTTTCGTATCCGAGCATTCTCGCGTGTTTAGCTAAATCCTTATTTTGCATGCCTTTCAAGAGCTGCATATGAACAAACCGGTCTTCATCTACGCTGCTGTATCTGCATAGGCGTACTTTTTCCATTAACCGTGCATGAAAAGCTATTGTTGGTTCATCTGGACGCTGCTTCAATTTGTGAAACGTTTCATGCTCAGCTGTAATGTCCACCATCGTTTGTAGGTAGGATTCAATGTTCTTTATAAATAAATCATAACAGTTCGGGTCTCGCAGACTTGGACGGAGTCTGGCAGCTCGAACTATTCCTTGAAGTTTTTCCCCCAGTGAAAGAAACAGGAGTTGAGAGCGTTTCACTGAATCGCTAACGTTGGAGATCGATGTAGCGATTTCAAACCGATCAATAAAACGGTTCCATTGTTCCCACATTTGATTCGCTGGGACATCGTTTGGAAAAGGTAGGATGTTCTGCCAACGCAATCCACTAGTACTCGCTATAGGTCCTGCGGGTTCAGCTACGGTATTCCAACTGCGATCGTCCTCGTACGGTATCGAATTAGAGGTACCGTGTACCCCCGTTGGTATGACCTTCTTTAATCTGAACATTTTTAATCTGTACCCCGGTGATATGAATGCGTTCACATTAAAAACCAGTCAAGCGTCACACACAATTGACGTTAAAGTTGACCGGTAAATTAAAAAAAAGCAAAAAATCTTAATGCGTTTCCTCTTGCTTCGGAGCTTTGGCAATATAGCTCATACGCAACTTACCTCTCTCCAGCACTCAAAATAGACCATTTGAGTTGAAACTGCCGAGCCAATTTCGTCTTCTACAAATCAAACCTTTAGAATTCGCGCATGTTTGAAATGTTTTCAAAACGTTTGTTTTCGTCAAATCAAAACAACAAGTTCATAGGGTGCGCGTCTTGCGCGTATGTGAAAATGAATAGAGTTACTAAATATTCAGATTAAAAATGAACTCGCCCAATCTGAACGAGCTGTTTTTCATATTAGCGGGGGTTGAGTGTATTGAGGGGTTGACCCGAACCTAACTTTTCCACCAACTGGTTCAGGTATCAGGTATCAGCATTTGTGGCTCGAGCAGCACGTTCTTCGCGATTGTATGGAAGATTTGTACCTTGCCCATCTTGCCCGTGTCATCATTTACCTGATGAGGACGGGAAAGGAAAACAGAGGGAATAGGAGGGGGTGGATAAGGGAATTTGACAACACAAACACACATACCAAGTAATTTCTGCACCCCCAAGGGGGTGCGTAATCCTTGGTAGTTAACTTATCAATAGTATACCCCCTAGGAGGTGTACACATGATAAATAGGAGCTTATAGCTTTATACCGCTGGCGGTAGGAAACATCAAAATGTCACGCAATTTCAGTTTCCTGAAATCCGATTCATTTAAGATGTAGCATTTAAGGAATCCGCTATGCTAGAATCCTACAAGATACGTGGCATATACAATGCCTTTATATCGCCGTTTGCAGTTATAAAAAGGATTGGAAAATGATCGAGCATTCTATTTGAAAACTTGACCATTTTCAAACCCGTTTTTAACCCTGTTGACGAAATTTTCCGAAAACTGCAGTTAAACCGGAATACTCAACAAACCATGTCACCCAAAATCTCAATGCCCTGCCCGTTGAAAGTTGGCACAAAGGAGTTTGAAGAAACGGTAAATAGAGACACATAGAGGTCGCTCCAAAGAGCATCTATTTAAAATACTGTAGAAGGTAAACGTTGAAGAGCGCGTTGCCTGTTTAACTAGTGCTACGAGGTCACAATCGCAGCAAAAGCCTGTATTAGAATAAAATTATTATATATAATATTTTATACTAACTCTATGATTGACCACATTTGCACTGTACTCGTATTTTCATACTTGTGTAAGTGTAAAAAGAGTTCATCATGAAAAAGAAAAAAACCCTTAGACCGATTTTTCTACTAGATGAATAATCTCGGTATACCGCCCGCTCGCCCAATCTGAACGAGCTGTTTTTCATATTAGCGGGGGTTGAGTGTATTGAGGGGTTGACCCGAACCTAACTTTTCCACCAACTGGTTCAACATGCTTTCCATTTTCTCCATTCTGCGAAGGTACTCCCGGTTTTCGTTTCGAAGGGCTGATACATTGTTAAGGTTTTCGTCTTTCGCTTCTTCCTGATCACCAACGTTATCCTCAATTACCTTGTCGAAACTTATCTCTGAGAAACGTGGATCGCTATCACAGACATCTAAATCGCTGGTTGCCTCATCAGATCCACTGCAAGGAACATCTGAGTCGCTGTGGAGCTCTGGTGCACGTACATATTTCCCGTCGCTTGACATTTTCGATTTTGGATTTGACAACACTCGAATTGATAATCCTGTAGAAAACAGTTGAGAGGAATAAAAGCTGCTTATATTGCCCCTAGTCGATCTTAAACAAAGCGTTTTTTTTGTAGCTTCTGACAGCAAGTCCCAGGCGGTTATCCCGGGCCGCTTTCGATATCCAAATGCGGTCATCCCGAACCGTTTCCTTTAGAAACTACGCACGCGGTCATCCCGAGCCGCTCTCAAATTAAAATACGCTCATTCCGATTTGCATCCGATGGCAAACCAAATAGGTGATCATCCCGAAATTGAATTGCGGCCATCCCGAACCACTTCAAATACCAAACAAAGCGCACCCGCTTTGTTTCCAATTGTCAAATAAGCATGCGGTCATCCCGAGCCGCTACTGATTTCAATCCCAGCAGGCGGTCATCCCGAACCGCTTCCGATTACTAAATAAGTATGCGGTCATCCCGAACCGCTCTAAGACCAAAATACCAACAAATACGAACTGCGGTCATCCTGAGCCGCTCCCGATATCGAATTGCGGCCATCCCGAACCAGTTCAAATACCAAACAAAGCGCACCCGCTTTGTTTCCAATTGTCAAATAAGCATGCGGTCATCCCGATCCGCTGCTGATTTCAATCCCAGCAGGCGGTCATCCCGAGCCGCAACTGATTTCAATCCCAGCAGGCGGTCATCCCGAACCGCTTCCGATTACTAAATAAGTATGCGGTCATCCCGAACCGCTCTAAGACCAAAATACCAACAAATACGAACTGCGGACTACCTAGTGATGGTAAGGATACGTCAAAAACTATCTGTTGTGAACAACATACGATACCGCCGCCCGCCACGGTATAATCTAGCGCGACTGAAGCAACCAGAGGTCGCCGAAAACTACGCGTTATCTCGAAACCGCGCTGCCGGAAGAGGGAGAGCTGGATGAAGCCCCTCTTGAAGACTGTTGGAATGCCGTGAAAACAGCCATTAACAGCGTAGCGGAGAACGTCCTAGGCAGTGTGGCACCGAATCGACGTAACGAATGGTTTGACGAGGAATGCCTGCAGATATTGGATGAGAAGAACGCAGCGCGGGTACAAATGATGCGTAGAGCCACCCGTCAGAATGTGGCGCGATACAAACAGAAGCGGAGGCAGCAAACCCGACTCTTTAAGGAAAAGAAGCGCCACCAAGAGGAGAAGGAGTGCGAAAAACTCGAACAGCTGTACCGCTTTCACGACTCACGGAAGTTCTATCAGAGACTCAACGGATCTCGCAAAGGCTTCGTGCCGCGGGCCGAAATGTGCAGAGATAAAGATGGAGGTATCTTGACTGATGACCGTGCGGTGGTCGAAAGGTGGAAGCAGCACTACGATGAACACCTGAATGGCGTGCAGGCGAAAGACCATGATAGCGGAGGAAGTGACCACATTGGTGCAGCAAGCGACGAAGATGTGCCACCCCCATCGATAAGGGAAGTTAAAGAAGCCATCCAGCGGCTGAAGAACAACAAAGCAGCGGGAAAGGATGGCATTGGAGCGGAACTTGTTAAAATGGGCCCGGACAAGTTGGCCGGCTGTCTGCATCAATTGATTGTCTAGATTTGGGATACGGAACGACTACCGGAGGAGTGGAAAGACGGGGTTATCTGCCCTATCTACAAGAAAGGTGATAAGCTGGATTGTGAGAACTACCGAGCCATCACTATCCTGAATGCCGCCTACAAAGTGCTGTCCCAAGTCCTCTTTCATCGACTATCGCCAATAGCCAATAGATTTGTGGGAAGTTACCAGGCCGGCTTCATGGAGGGTCGGTCTACAACAGACCAAATCTTCACCCTGCGGCAGATCCTCCTAAAGTGCCGCGAATTCCGAGTCCCCACGCACATCCTGTTCATCGATTTCAAAGCCGCATATGATAGCGTAAACCGACAAGAGCTATTGAAAATTTTGGACGAAAACGGCTTTCCGGGTAAGCTTACTAGACTTATCATGGCTACGATGGATGGGATCCAGTGCTGTGTGAGAATCTCGGGTGGATTGTCGGACCCATTCGAATCTCGCAGGGGACTTCGACAAGGAGATGGTCTTTCCTGCCTGCTATTCAACATTGCGCTTGAAGGTGTTATAAGGCGAGCGGCGATCGAAATGCGGGGCACGATTTTCAATAAATCCAGTCAATTTATCTGCTTTGCTGACGACGTGGATGCTGTCGGCAGAACATTTGAGGCGGTGGAAGATCAGTACACCAGACTGAAACGCGAAGCAGAGAAGATTGGATTGCAGATAAATACGTCTAAAACGAAGTATATGCTGGCGGGCGGGACCGAGCGCGACAGGGCTCGCTTGGGCAGCACCGTGGTAATCGACGGGGATGAGTTCGAGGTAGTCGACGAGTTCGTATACCTTGGCTCGCTGGCAACAGAGGACAACAATACCAGCCGTGAGATTAAAAGACGTATTATCAGCGGAAGTCGGGCCTACTACGGACTCCACAAACACTTGCGGTCGAACAATCTGAGCCCCCGTACAAAGTGCACACTGTACAAAACGCTAATTAGACCGGTTGTCCTCTACGGGCACGAAACGTGGACATTGCTAGACGAGGACCTACGAGCGCTCGGAGTTTTCGAACGGCGGGTGCTAAGAACCATCTTTGGCGGAGTGCAAGAGAACGGTGGTTGTTGGTACATATATTGTCACACGGCTGCGGCAGTATTATTGGTTTATCTTTGTGATACCACACAGACTCGTAGTCTTTTTTTTGGATTGTTTATGCAGGGAGAAAATCTTCATAGACAGCACCTTCGCGGTGCCGAATAGGATTCACATGGTGCCAACTTGCGCCTACCTACTAAAAACTATCCTGCTGCCCGTTCCTGAACCCCTCCCGGAACTACCGTTAGGTTTTACTTCAGGAGGGAGGACGTGCCGAAGCACTCCGACTTGTCCGTTGCGTGTGTGGGTTCACACAACACCCTTGCCCTTGCGTACCGCCACTACCCTTCACCTAGGGCCTGGGCTGCCCAATCAGCCCATTACTGACCCTAGCAAGCTATGTCAGGCCCTGTCGTTGCAAACGTTCTAGCCGTTGCAATTCCGTTAGCACCGACGTTACCGCCCTGTCGACGGCACCCCATGCGCGCTGCTCAGCGCACATTCTCTGCACAATGTTGTCGGCGTTGGTGTCTTCCTCAACGACCGCAAGCATCGCCCGCCGAGTGGACGTAAACCGCGGGCAGTGAAAAATCACATGCTCCGCCGTTTCGGCTACCGTGCAAACGGGGCAAAAGGGTGAATCTACCCGCCCGCGTGTATGTAGATACTTCTTGAAGCATCCATGACCCGACAGAAACTGGGTAAGGAAAAAGTTTACCTCACCATGACCTCTGCCGATCCAGGACGATATGTTCTGGATCAGCCTATGGGTCCACCTACCATGGTCGGTGCGATCCCATTCCGCCTGCCAACGCCTGATAGAGTCCAGCCTAACGCTGTCCCTAGCGCCCCTAACGTTCCTCTGCCTATGGCACTCGATATCCTCACCTAGGAGTATGCATATTGGAATCATGGCTGCAATAACCCCGATCGCGTCCAACGATATGGTGCGGTAGCCGCACGCAACGCGCAATGCTAACAGCCTGAACACCTTGTTCAGACATGCCTGATTGCGCTTACTCTCCAAAGCCGGGGCCCACGCCGGTGCACCATATCGTAGCACCGACATGGCAACGCTGGCCATCAGGCGTCTCTTACTGCTGCTAGGACCGTAGCCGTTCGGCATGATCTTAGACAGCGCAGTGACCGCCGTTGACGCTTTATCACAAGCATAATCCACATGGCTGGTGAAGTTCAGCCTGTTGTCTGTCATGACACCCAGGTACTTCACACTTCGTTTGGAGACAATCACCTGTCCCCCCACGATTATTTTTGCCTCTAGGGCCGACTTTCGGTTGCTGACCATCACAGCTTCCGTCTTATGGTGGGCCAATCGCAGATTGACGCCCGCCATCCAACCCTCTATTATGCTTATGGCGTCTGATGCCAGCATTTCCACCTCCTCCAGAAACTCGCCTACCACTGTAAGGACGATATCATCGGCGAAGCCAGTGATATCGACCCCAATGGGTAGCTCGAGCCTCAGCACCCCATCGTACATAGCATTCCAAAGCGTGGGGCCGAGAATCGAACCCTGTGGAACACCCGCTGTCACTCTGTACCTCTTCGCCCCGTCCGCCGTGTCGTACACTAGCGTTCGGTTCTCGAAGTAACTCTTAAGCAACCTGCATAGATGATCCGGTACCCTCATCCTATGCAACGCTAACGCAATTGCACCCCAGTTAGCGCTGTTAAAGGCGTTTTTGACATCGATTGTGACTATGGCACAATACCTGTCGCCTCGCCTTTTCCGTTTCATAGGCTTCTCGGCCCTCTCCACTACGGACTTTATGGCATCTACAGTGGACTTCCCCTTACGGAAGCCAAACTGCGTGTTTGCCAGTCCGACATCACTTTCCGTCACAGGCGTTAGCCTGTTTAGGATTACCCGCTCTAGCAATTTGCCTAGCGTGTCCAGTAGGCAAATTGGCCTGTACGACGAGGGATCACCCGGCGGTTTCCCCGGCTTTGGCAGCAGTACCAATCTTTGGACTTTCCATTTGTCTGGAAATTCGCATACCTCTAGGCAACTCTGAAGCGTCTCTCTAAACATATCGGGATATGCTTGGATCACCGCTTTGAGTGCCTCGTTCGGAATCCCGTCAGGACCGGGCGCTTTCTTCGTTTTTAGACCCCTGGCAATTGCGATGAGTTCCTCATTCGTGACCGGATTGAGGACATCATTCGATTGACCGTACGGGGTCGGAGGCCACCAAACTGGATCGTGTTGCGGAAAGAGCCCTTCCACGATGACTTTCAGCTTTTAAGGGCAGGTTTCCTGCGGCGCAGATGTACCCTTCATCTTTTTCATTACCACCTGGTATGCACCACCCCAGGGGTTTGAATCCGCATCGCGACATAGCTCCTGGAAACAGGATTTCTTGCTACGCCTAACCTCCTTCTTAAGCGCCGACCTTGCCGCTCTAAGATCAACTCCCCGAGCTTCAGCATCTGCATCGGTCCGGGCCCTCTGCACTAGCCTTCTCGCTCTGTGGCACCTGGAACGGAGCTGGGCAATGGTATCACTCCACCAGTATACCGAGCGACGACCGTTCATTGGCTGCCCCGTCCTAGGCATAGTGGTATCACATGCCCGTACTAGGACGTTGGTCAGCTCACGAGCACTCAGGTTCGAGCGGGTGCTCTCTGCACTGAGTGCTTCAACGAACAGGTCTTTGTCGAAGGACTTCACTTTCCACCTCCTCCCTGTCAACTTCACCCCGCGTGGCCGTAGCGCCCGTCGTTCAATCGTGTACCGTATAGCTTGGTGGTCGCTATGCGTGTACTCATCTGACACCCTCCAGCCCATGTTGGCAAGCAACGTTGGGCTGCAGAAGGTGATGTCGATGATCGATTGTTGTACCCCCCTACAAAAGGTACTGACGGATCCCACGTTAGCCAGACTTACATCTAGCTTGGACAGAGCTTCCAGCAAGCTTTGCCCCTCGGAGTAGTGCACCTGCTACCCCATTCGACAGCCCAAGCATTGAAGTCTCCTCCAATGACAACGGGCTTGCGGCCCGTGAGTTCGTCGGTGAGCACGTCTAACATCCGGTCAAACTGCTCCGGCGACCACCTAGGTGGAGCGTAGCAGCTACAGATGCAGACGCCATCGACCACCGCGATCACGAACCCCTCTTGGTCGGACGACACCACCTCCTGGATCGGGTATCTACCCATCACGGCGATCGCTGCCATCCGACCCTTGTCGATAACCCAGTTTGTGCCTCCACGGGGGACCCGAAAGGGATCCGCGATAATGGCAATATCGCACCCCGTTTCGGCTGCCGTTTGCCAAAGCAACTCCTGTGCCGTTTCACAGTGGTTTAGGTTAATCTGTATAACCTGCACCCTTATCGTTGCAATGCCCGCCTATAAGCCGCACACAGTGGGCCACCTGTGGCATGCTTATTTCCCGCATCGACTGTGCAGAGCAGGCACCTGGGGGGTTTGCTACATCCCCTGGCGAAGTGGCCATCTTCGCCGCACCGCCTGCACAGCTTGGACCGATCGGGGGCCTTACACTTGGCCGCCCGATGGCCAAAGCCCATACACCTGAAACAGCGTTCGATACGCCGTTTCGACACCAGTGTAACACTGACCATCCTACCTTAATTTTGCCAGACGCCAACATCTTGTTGGCGATTGTTTCTGGCACGTTTAAGGTCGCAGTTTGCATATCACCGTATGCCTTCCTCAACCGGATGTCTGCGGGTGCCACATCAACCTTGAGCTGATCCCGCAGAGCATCACTCAGGTCAACTGCCGTCATAATCTCGTCGAGGTTTCTACACTCGACCAGAACACGCTGCGACAGCGCCTTTACCTGGCCCGCTTCGCCCAGGGACTGCTCAACCAGTTTCTGGTAATTCGAACTCTGGACCGTGGGGTCCTTTTTTAGCTCGAAGAGCATTTCCCCTGCCTGGGTTCGGCGGGTCTTCACTACGTTGGCCCCAAGCTCCTGCAACTTGGGGTCCACCCTAACCTTGCGCAGTAGATCCGCGTACGACAGCTCACCTGTCAGCTTCACTACTAAGGCGTCGCCCTTATGGACGCGCCTTGGCTTTGGCTTTGCAGCCGCAGCCTCGCTCGGTTTCGGCCTCGGCGGTTTAGGCGGTTCACGCCTAACCACCTGCCATTCCTCCTCCCCGGTACCGGAAGCACCATCCGGGACCGCCTCCGCGCGTTCGCTGGTAGAGGCGCGAGCCGAAGTCCGCTGCCTCTTGGCTACCAGCGTAGGTCTATGGTCGGGCGTAGCCGCCTTGCGCTTGGCAAGCGGCGTACGCGCCTGACTAGGCATGGCCACAGCCTTAGCGGCTATGACCAGAGCTTCGGCGATTTCGCATCGCTGCAGAAGCTCTTAACTCTCCACCTCGGCAGCTATGACGGTAGAGCGGAGGCTCACCGCCAGCTTTTTAATGTCGAGGTGGACATTCGACCTAGAGTTGATGAACGAGTACAACTCGTCCACCAACCTTTTGGCTTCCTCCGGCTTGCAACTGGCTGGAGGAAGCCCAACTTCGCCCTCAAGAGGGTGCACCACGCCCTCCGTTGACATTTGCTTACCGCTGTCGCTCGGCCTCTTGGATGAGCTAGCAGCGGTGGCCACCTGCGTTCTAACTGGGGTGTTAGACTTTGGTGGAGTCAACTTCCTCTTCGGTATCGCCCCCGTTTTCGGGGGGCTTCCCTGTATGGGCTGTGCCCCCGATTTCGGCGGACTTCCCTTCTTGGGTCGCGCCCCCGATAACGGGGGGCTACCTGTCTTTGCTGTTGGTGACCTGGCCAACTTACTACTTTTGGCAAAGATATCATCTTTGCCACTAGTAGCACCCGTATTCGCTCCCTCTTTAAAGTTTAAAAATTTGTCCATTCGAAAGGGTCCCAACTCTAGGCCGCTATCTCCACTCGTAGTTGTGTAGTCGCCTTAACGATCCCATGGTGATCTATGCAAGCAGGGAGGCCATGGCTAGGGACACTCCCCCCTACCCTTCATGGGGGCAGGGATGTCAGCATCCGATCAGCGTTAGTCAGGAATGTATCATCTGAGCCTACACCACCGCACTTTGACGTGAGTGACGAGCTTTGAACGTACCTAGAGACCAGCCACGGTTTTAACGGGACGGAAGGCAGCTGTACCATTAGCCTACTCGCCGTTTCAGGAAGGTATCATCCTTCCTTACATAAGGTAGTAGAATAGCACAGCCGTCAGCCCTGTAGCGCCAAATCCAAACGTTTATTCCCGCCCGTCCAGTACACCGTAATTAGGATCTTCCTGGAACCGATCCTAATGTGCCCATGGCACTCCTGACCCGGCTTTTTTGCTTAAAGTCCTGAGCTCTAACAGGACGCTACTACGTCCGCAGCTGGCTCATAGGAATTGAGCCCCGCTCGCCTCTTTACACCACTGCGCCACGCTAACCGCAAACACTACGGCGCCCGCAGCTGGCTTATAGGAGTTGAGCCCCGCTCGCCTCTTTACACCACTACGCCACGCTACCCTCAGGCACAACGTGCCCCCCTTTCCCTGTTAGCACACAACTGAGGGTGCAACCAAAGACTGGTATTTGGTCGACCCTAGGCCCAGTTGCGTCCCGGCCGGTACCGCGTGGAGGTAGGGATAAGAGTTCCCGCTCCCATCTTAGTGGCTATACAGAGTCGCGCAAAGTCGAATGCGACTTTGTTCGGCGCCTTAACCTCGGTGGGTTAGGGCCTTAACCGGCCAGACTCGTAGTCTATAATTATCTAACAGGTCTCTTCCTAAAATCGTATGACGAACTTCCGCTGTGGTATCGCGGCGACGTAGGTTGTAGACGAAACGCACGACTGATTTGAAGCTTCGAAGAAGCTGCTGTTTCAGGTTCATTGTTAATCCTGGGAAGTACACTACATCACAGTAAGTGTATAAGGGCGCGATAACAGCTGGGGCCAGCTTTTTCCTAGTAGCTGTGGATAGCACACTCTGGAATCGACGAAACGTCCGGAGAGTATTATAAACTTTCTTCACGATATTATTAATTTGAGGGGTCCATTTCAGGTCTTTATCCATAATGAGCCCCAGATTAGTCACATTGTCTGAGAGCTGAATCGATTCTCCGCAGAAAATGATGTTATTTTGTGGACAAAAAACATTTTGCTTGCAATAATTGCTTGAGTTTTTTTTTTTTTTTTATTTATTTACTAACTAGTCTTCGATGGTATCGCACAGACAGTTCCTAATTCTAATACATACTTATTCTAAATTTAAAAGTCATTCTACTAATATTAAAATCATAAGAGTCAGACACTACATTGAATTCACGGCAACATACGTCAATAGGATTGTTCTGGCCAAATAGAGTGCGATGCATTGGAAGCCGAAAAAAGTCCGATTGACGGGTAAGCCTGGGTGGTACGTTGATTTGAAGCCGCTCCAGCAGCTCCGGGCAGTCAATATTGTTTCCAAGAAGATCAAAGACAAATAAACGTTGCAGCAACCTTCTCCTATTCGCCAGCGTGGGTAGCCGTATAAGAGCGCATCGATGTTCATACGGAGGCAATCGAATTGAATCATCCCAGGGTAGCGTTCGCAAGGCGTACCGAATGAAGAGTCGCTGGATTCGTTCAATCCGGTTGATCTGGACAGCATGGTAAGGTGCACATACTATCGCTCCGTACTCCAAAATACTACGTACTATCGCGCAGTAGAGTGACTTCAGACAGTAGACATCATCGAACTGCTGCGTATTTCTTTTGATGAAGCCTAGTAACGCATATGCTTTGGCAGTTGTAATTGCAACGTGCTGAGCGAAACATAGTTTGCTATCAAGGAGAATTCCTAAATCTTTTACAGAATCGACCCGGCTGATGCTGACTGTTTGCATTCTATAATCAAACAAAGTAGTCTGTCTGTTCCTGCAGAATGAGATCACATTGCATTTCTGTATATTAACTTCCATGCCATTCAATGTACACCAATTCAACAGCGAATCAATATCGGATTGTACAGCGCAGCAATCAACTGGCGATGCTACTACCCGGTAAAATTTTAGGTCGTCAGCGAACATCAACTTTGGAGATTTTATAGTGGAGCACAGATCGTTCACAAAAAGATTGAACAGCAGTGGGCCAAGGTGGCTTCCTTGGGGCAAACCTGATTTTATCTCAAAATGGAGGGAGCTAGTTCCATTAACTCGCACAAAGGCATCGCGGTCGGTAAGATACGACAGTATCCACCGTGTCAGCCACTCAGGAAATCCCAACCTTACCAGCTTCGTTACCATCAAAGAATGCGGCACCCTATCGAACGCTTTAGCAAGATCCACATAGACGGCATCGATCTGCTGACGCTTCTCAAGTGCATTCGTCAGCGTAGAAACATATGACATCAAGTTAGTAATCGTTGAGCGCTTTTTCACAAACCCATGCTGATATTCCGAGATCGTATGATGAACCTTTGGGTAAAGCGAATCGTGGATAAGGCTTTCGAAAACCTTCGGCAAGCAGCTTAGAATCGAAATACCACGATAGTTCTTGACGTCATGTGTACTCCCTGCTTTATGGACCGGTGTAATAGCGGCAGTCTTCCAAACACTCGGGAAAATTCCTTCCGACATTGATAAATTAAAAATAATCGTTGCCGGAATAGCGAGTGTCGCAGCACAGTTTTTGAAGAGAAGCGGTGGCAGTCTGTCCGGCCCAGCGCCTTTCGATACATCAATTGATTGCAACTTGAACATCACATCACTCCGAGAAAAGTTGAACAACGGCATATTTAAATTGTACAACGGTAAACTACTCAGATACGCTTCAGACGAAGGTGGTCGGTTATTACTTTGCACACTTCGAAAGAAGGATGAGAATAGGTTTGCTGACTCCAGAGGTGACTCCGCCGAGCTATCGTTGTAGTGCACACGTTGAGGGATTCCACCTTGCTGGTTCCGATTCTTTACATACGTCCAGAACGATGCGGGGTCATGCTTAATGTTGTCTTCCATGCGACGAATGTAACAGCTAAAACAATGCGCATGCAAAGAGTTATATTCGCTCTCTATGTCACGCAGCAAAGCTTTGTGTCTTTCATCTTTCCATCGAAAAAACTTTTTCCTTGCTTTACGGAGTCGATTTCGCAGACGCTGAAGCTGATTATTCCACCACGGCTTTTTATAACCACGCACACAAAATTTTTGCTTCACTGGCACAACATCCCTTAATATACCATATATGCGCTCATATAATCGTGATACAGCTTCATCAATATTGCCACCAGCAAGAAATTCATCCCAACGAGTATCCGCAATTAGATTGTTAAGTATGTCAAAATTGCATCGCTTAAAGTCAAAATCAAGTGGGTCCGCGCTATCAGAAATATTTATCTTCTCGTCAGCAAGTTCAAATATTATTACAAAGGGGCGATGGTGCTGGTCGATTGCAAGCAGCGGTAACGGTGGCTCCAACAATTCCACTCGACTGTTATCACTAATGAAGGCTAGATCGAGAAGCCTGCCATTGAAGTTAGTTATATTGTTTATTTGAAATAGCCCATTTGACAAAATTGATTCAACAATAACAACTTCTTGTACGGAGGAGGCATTAATCGGGAGCAAAGAATTTAAATTTTCATCATGTGCCCAACATAAGTGTGGAAGGTTGTAATCTCCAACCACCAATACTAGATTGCGATCACCGGCTAATTCATTCAGTTTTTGCACACACATTGCATGCCGCTCATATAGTGAAGGTTCACTATTAGGTGGTAGATAAACGCAACAGACAAGCACATCAAAATTCAGCAGTGAGACCCGAACAATTGTTTGCTCCAGCTGATCGGTGCCTTCAATACAAACAGCTGTGCTATGAAGCTCGCTACTCACAGCAATGAGCACTCCTCCGCCGCGCCTGTGCCGGCTGGTCCGTGCGTTTCTGTCGCATCGATAAATAGTATAATTGTTAGCAAGTTCAGAATTGTGGATATCGTCGTTCAACCAGGTTTCTGTCAAAGCGATGACGTCATAGTCACTTTGAGATAGGGCTAGCAATAAATCATTAGTTTTTGTACGTAACCCACGAACATTTTGTTGATAAAAGGTGAAACTTCGAAAACTGTTAGCGGAATTAATTTGACTTCGTCTATTTTGTATCAAAGTGCGGCTAACAGGAGATGGTGTACGATTGTGCAAAGATACTGACAGTCGTTCGTGGCTGGCGATAGAATTTTCTGTGCGGTGATAGGCGGACAGTGGCACTGTTGCATTATTGCGATTGATTTGTTCCTGGTGTCGGTAGGAAACGAAACGGAGCGCGTGTGTTCGAAGTGTGTTGGAAGTCAAATTCTCGGAAAGTAATTCCCTTCTGCCAAGTCGATTTAGATAGTGCTAATTCCTTCAAATGAATCTCAACGCCAGCTTTAAAAGATACAAATGTAAGCTCATCGAGAGATTTTCCCTTCGGTACCAGTTTAACAACTTGCACAGTCTTGTCAGTGTTCAGATTGTTTTTGACAAGTTTTTCGACCTGCTGTACTGTTGCCTGCGGATCGAAACCAGAAAGATACAGCCAGAAGAGTTGTTCTTTACGGGCAGCAGCCAACGGTATTGCATCATCTGGTTCAATGTCTTTGGTACCTTCATAAGTATTTTCACGCTGTGGCGGTTCATCCGGAATCAACAGACGGGGTCTTTTTCGCAGATTTAGTGTGTGTTGCGATCTTGGCAGTCTTGGTGTAGATGGCAGCGGCGTTCGCTCGAGTATAGTGTTTATTTTACTTGTGTTGAGGGCGACTTTTGTGGATTGGGAGATAATAAATTTTGTTTGGTCCAGACTTCGATAGCATTAAGGTCTTGATTTATGTCAACTAGCACCATTACAGTACATTGTTGTTTGTCGAGGTTGCTGTAAATGTTATGCGTTATTTCTGCAAGTGCGCTTGTAGTGCTATATCCGCGTCGAAAACCTGACTGATGTTCGGCTATCAAGTGTGGATTAGAGACGTCTAGATGATCGGCAATTTGTGTAAGCAAAATCTTCTCTAGAATCTTTGAGATCGCCGGAAGGACGCTAATGGGTCGAAAATCTTTGAGAGTAGTAGTATTATTCGATTTTGGAATTGGTGTTACAACCGCTTTTTTCCAAGATGATGGAAATACTTTACACGCGATGATGGCATTGAATATGTGTTTCAGTAATGGGAGAATGAACGGGCTCAACATTTTCACAAACGAAATTGGTAAATCATCGCTTCCGATAGCATTGGACGAAATCTCGGTCATTTTCTTGACCACTTCAGTAACACTGGTAGGCCGAAAGAGAAGTTCTTGAGGAATAACTATGCGTTGAGTTTCGATATGCGTTGAGGGCGGAATATTGCGTCTGTTTTGCAGCAATAGATGTCCTTCAGTAAAAAACTGGTTAAGTTAATCACCATCAAAATCGTTGGGGGATTTGTTCTTTGAATTTGTGTGTATTCCTTCTCTCTTCAGGTTGTTCCAAAGTTGTTTGGCTGGGAGATCGTGTGCAAAATTTCTGTCAGCATATTGCTTTTTAGCGTTAAAGATCAGCGATTTAACCCTATCGCGATTTTGTACATACTCCTGCCATTGCGGTGAGTTTCTGGAGCGGTTGGGATTTATTACATATAGCGTATAGGCGAGGTCTCTTACTGTTATAGTCTTTTCAATGTCTCGATTAATCCAAGGGGTACGCTTGTCCCGAACTTGAATAATTCTGCTCGGGGCGTGAGCTTCCAAAAGGGACTGCAATTTTGCTGTTGCAAGCTCAACTTTGCGGTTAACATCAACCGTGTCGTATATCTCTCGTAAATCAGTTGCTTGGAAGTCTGCTTGCAGTCGAACAGTATTAATGCTGAAACTGGTTCGTGGTATCCAAACACCGTTCGATGGAAAATTGGTTGTAATAACGTCGTATTCCGAAGAGATCTACCTGGTATGCGAAAATTCAACATTGAGAGCAGTTCGGGGGCATCAATTTCACTATTAATCAATTTCGCAATAAACAGTGACTGCTGAAGTTTCCGTCGTCGTTCTAGAGTATCTAAGCCCAATAACCGGCATCTATCAGGATACGGTGGCAAATTATTAGGATCTCGCCAAGGCAAATTTTTTAGCGCTAAACGAATAAACCGTTTCTGAACACGTTCAATCCTTAGACACCATGTAACTTGGTAAGGATGCCATACGATACACGCATTTTCCAAAATAGGACGAACGAAACCACAGTACAGCGACTTCCAACAATATGGGTCCAAAAAATCCTTCGCTATCCTGGCGACAAAACCTAACTGTCGTAATGCTTTCGATATGATTGTTGAACATTGTAAGTTGAACGACATTTTTGAGTCAAGCACAATTCCTAAACCTGTCACTTTTGTAACTCTAGTAACAGTAACGCCGTTGATATTATAGTCGAACAAAATTGGATGTACCTTGCGATGGAACGTGACCACTTGACATTTTTCCACACTGATAATTAATTTGTTTCGTTGACACCAATCAGCAAATGATATTAGCGAGTTTTGTAAGCGCCAGCAATCTTCCAGTGTGTGTACCATTACGTACAGATTCAGATCATCTGCATAAACCATTTTGAGACTTCCATTCAGAGCAGCATCGTTAAAAAGAAAATAAACAACAGTGATCCCAGATTGCTACCCTGTGGTACTCCAGAATTATTTGTAAAAGGTCGTGACATACAAGCACTCCAGCACACAAAATAGACCATTTTCGTCGAAACTGCCGAGACAATTTCCTCTTCTACAAACCGGACGTTTAGAATTCGCGCATGTTTGAAATATTTTCAAAACGTTTGTTTTCGTCAAATCAAAACCACAAGTTCATAGGGTGCGCGTATGTAAAAATGAAATGAAGAGTTACCAAATATTCAGATTAAAAATGACCTCGGCCAATCTGAACCAAGTGTTTTTCATATTAGCGGGGGTTGGGTATATATATATATATATATATATATTCGATATGCCAAGAGCCGCACTCTGCGCGGATGGATTGTACACCCTGCGCTGGGTCAGTTGAAACGGTGTGATTGAAAAAAAAACATTTTTACTGTTGCGTCGCCTGATCCGTACTAACTTAACATAGACCATATTAGTTGTTCAGTGCAGCGTGTATTTACTTTTTTAAAAGGGCAGAAAATTTGTAAATACAAAACAATTTTATTGCGTCAATTCCGCACAGAGTGTGGCAAACGGCAGCACCAAGTGCTGTTTGGATGATCACTCACCGGGCGATTTTCACCGAGTGCTGTCATGCGCTCCCACTCTGGTTTCGCTCGTACGCTGTGTGCATATTAGCTGTAGAGGTGTGTTGCCGAATCGCTCTGTGCGACAAGGCATAATATTATTATTTCTTATTATTATTTATATTATTATCTTCAACTTAGAGTTGTACAGACAATTTGTTTTAGTCTAATAGTTGTATCCTACGCTTATAAATAGTTTTGCTAATGTCGAAATCGTACACTTCACTAGTATCATTGAAGACACGGCAGCACATGGCCCAAGGTTCGTTGTACCCGTAGTTTGTACGATGAGAAGGCTGCCACAGAAGGGAATGACTCCGGAGTTGCCTTCGGGGGACACGGATGTTCACTTGGTTTAAAAGAGAGCTGCAATCAACATCTCCCTTTAGTAGTCCGAAAACAAAAAGTCTTTGCAATAATTTCCGTCTCGCAGCTAACGAATGCAGGTCGATCAGTTTACAGCGTCCCCCATAGGCTGGTAGATTTATAGGATCATCCCAGGGCAGAAAACGCAGAGCGTATCTCAGGAAATTTTTTTGGATAGCCTCTAATCTATTGATATGCACAGCATGGTATGGAGCCCATACAACAACAGCGTATTCCAGAATGCTGCGGACAAGTGCACAGTACAACGATTTAAGTGCGTATATATCCTGGAATGCTTTAGTGTTTCTTTTCACGAAACCTAGAATTGCGAAAGCCTTAGCTGTTATTGTAGAGATGTGATTATTGAACCTGGCTTTACAATCAATAGTAACGCCCAAATCCTTAGTAGCCTGTACTCGACTTAATGGTTTTGCCCGATAGTGTAATCGTTTTGCAGGGGGTCGCGTAGACGGCTAAAAGATATGACGCAACATTTCGTGACGTTAACTTCCATGCCGTTCAGAGTGCGCCATCGTGAGAGAGAATTAATATCGCCTTGAAGAGCGCACCCATCAAGTGCGGACTTAATTTCGCGGAATATCTTCAAGTCGTCTGCGAACATAAGTTTAGAACAGCTCAAACGACTGCACAGCTCGTTAACAAAAAGTAAAAATATCAAGGGTCCTAGATGACTGCCTTGAGGCACACCGGATGGCACCTCGAAACAAGCCGAATTAGTACCATTGATGCTGACAAAAGCAGAGCGTTTGGTAAGGTATGATTGGATCCACTGTGTTACCCAGGTTGGTAACCCCATACACCGCATTCTTTCTACTGCCAGTGCGTGTGGAACTTTGTCGAATGCCTTGCTGAAGTCGATGTATATCGCATCGACCTGTCTTCTTTTTTCAATGCTCGTGATCAGTGAGTTGACGAATACCATCAAATTCGTGGCTGTAGACCGTTTTCTCATAAAACCGTGTTGGTGTTCCGAAATTATTGGGTGTACTGCATGATACACAACATCGTAGACCATCTTTCCAAGAACCTTGGGGAGACAGCTCAGAATTGAAATTCCGCGATAGTTCTCAATGTCGTGGACATTTACAGTCTTGTGTATAGGAGTGATGGACGCGACTTTCCACATCGTTGGAAAAATACCACAATCTAGTGAATGATTGAAGATGATTGACACGGGTGTAGCGAGGGATGTGGCAAATTGTTTAATGAACGATGGTGGCAGACTGTCTGGACCAGGACCTTTTGAGGAATCTACGGACGAAAGTGCTTGTTTCACATCCTCGATGGACACGATCAAGTGTGGCAGGTAGATGTTGTAATGCGCTATGCCGGTCAGCCAATCCCGATGTTCATCCGGCGTATGAGTAGGATGAATGTTCGAGAACACACTCTTGAAGAACTTAGCAAAAAGTTCAGTAGCAGCTACCGCGGAGTCCGTGCGAGCTTCTTTCAAGAAAACGTCGTGCGGAATACCGCCATTTCGTCTAAGCTTCTTCACAAAAGTCCAAAAAGTCGATGGATCCCGTTTTGCGTTCGCCTCATTGCGCAACACGTACTCATGGAACACTGTGTTTAACCGGCTGGAGTAGAACTCTTCCATGTCGCGAAGTAGACGCTTGTTTTCCTCTGATCGTAGTTTAATAAACCGTTTTCTGACTTTTCGTAATCTGTTTCTAAGATTTCGCAACTCAGGGGTCCACCAAGGTTGGCTGAATTGCACTCGCGGCAGTCTTTGTCTAATAGGGATACAGTCGTGGATGATATCGAAGATCACATCATAAAACCGGAGAACAGCGTGGTCAACATTACAATCTGCTAAAACTGTTGCCCAGTCTAAGGATTGAAGGCGTGTATGAACTGCAGCTTTATCGCAGGAGTCATAGTCATAGTAATAGCGAACTGTAGCGAAGTCTTCAGTAGCCCGAATGTAGTCAATTTTAACAATAAAAGGTCTATGATGAGCGTTAAGTTTTAAAATTCCACTGGGCGGTTCGAAGAGTTCAATTTTGTCAGTGTCGCTAACGAAAGCCAGGTCAAGTAGTCTGTCATTCACATTACGAATATCCTGAATCTGTTGTAACCCACATGCTAGAATGGATTGAGTTAGGACTATTTCTTGTTCAGACAAGGCGTTAATTGGAATATAACAATGCATGTCGGCGTCAAATTCCCACGAGAGCATAGGCAAGTTGTAGTCACCCAATGCAATGACTGTATCAGTCGATTTAGCGATAATATTGGAACATGGGGCGCATAGTGTGAGCGAATGACAGCCCTGGCTTCCATACAAATGAAATACAAATTTCCTTATAACTTGAGAACTAATCAAGCAAATGGAAACAAATTTGGAATGTGGGAGATTTTGGAGTCTTGAATTTATTTTATGATAGTTAGATACCTCTCACCCCTATGGTAGGGGGATATGGACTTTCATACAAATAAAACAGAAATTTTTGCGAAACTCAAAAACTAATCGAACTCGAGAAATTCGAGACTCTTCCATAAAACATTAGTCAATAACAAGACCACAAAAACTATCTATAGTAACTCTAGATCATTCAGGACGAGACGGCCGCGAGGCAACTCCCCGCAGAAATCACTACTGTTTAGGTTTATTTGTTTTCCTAGGTCTACCTGGGTTTCCTGAAACGAGCGACAGCGCGTAAGGAGAGGATCGCGAAATGGTACAGTCCACAAAAAGGTTTTCCGTGAAATGGTACATTCCGCTTAAGGTTTTTCGCAAAATGATATTCGGCGCAATGTTGTACAATCATGGAGAATATTACTACCCGCTTTCTGGCTATGCAATGAGGGGACAGGGAAGTTGTTTTCTACTTTACTGTGAGGAAAAATTGCAAATTTGTATATTAAACTACCCATTCCTGGTAACTAATAAGCATTAACATAAGCAGCAAATTAGCGTATCTGGCATTTTATACTGCACGTTGTTGTATATTAGCTTTTTGACTGCATAGATGTTGTAAATTGGCATCCAAAATTGTATTCAAATTCTTCGTGTCGGTAATTAGCTGTAAATTAGCATTGTCAGCACTATAAGAAGGTTATCAGTAAAGTAACTGTATATTTTGCCAAAATAGCATTTAAGGCGACTTAAATGCTTATTGGCCTACATTTGAATAGCATTGGAGATGCTTATTGGTTACCTGGGATGCTTTCATAGTTACGTAACTGGTAAAATGAATCACCTAAGGTTGAACTCCTCAGAAACTTGCAAAACTCGACGTGACAAAGATCATCCGAGATTCATGATTTATGTACAACACAGGTTAGTTTGTCGGGTCAGCTAGTATATATATATATATATACTTCGTATTGCCACAAATTAACCTGTGTTGTACATAAATCATGAATCTCGGATGATCTTTGTCACTTCTCGAGTTTTGCAAGTCCCCCAGTGGGCGGCGCTTCCGACGGCGGGTCACCGGCAACACTCGCGACCGGCTCTTCCTGAATGATCTAGTGTTACTATAGTTTTTGTGGTCTTGTTATTGATTAATGTTTTATGGAAGAGTCTCGAATTTCTCGAGTTGGATTAGTTTTTGAGTTTCGCAAAAATTTCTGTTTTATTTGTATGAGAGTCCATATCCCCCTACCACAGGGGTGAGAGGTCTCTAACTATCATAAAATAAATTCAAGACTCAAAAATCTCCTACATGCTAAATTTGGTTCCATTTGCTTGATTAGTACTCAAATTATAAGGAAATTTGCATTTCATTTGTATGAGAGCCCACCCTCTTAAAAGGGAAAGGGGTCGTAATACACCACAGAAAAAAAATTCTGCCATCTAAAACTCTCACATGCCAAATTTGGTTCCATTTGCTTGATTAGTTCTAAAGTTATGAGCAAATTTGTATTTCGTTTGAATGGGAGCCCCCCCCCTCCTAAAAAGGTAAGAAGTCCTAATTCATCATGGGAAAAATGGCTGCCTCCAAAAACACCCACATGCCAAATATGGTTCCATTTGCTTGATTAGTTCTCGAATTATGAGAAAATTTGTATTTCATTTGTGTAGAAGCCCCCCCTCTTGAAGTGTGGAAGGATCCTAATTCACCGTAGAAAATATTTTTGCCTCCAAAAACCTCCACATGCCGAATTTGGTTCTATTTGCTTGATTAGTTCTCGAGTTATGGGGAAATTTGTATTTCATTTGTATTGGAGCCCCCCTCCTAATGTGGGAAGAGGTCCTAATTCATCACAGAAAAAATTCTTGCCTCCAAAAACACCTACACGCCAAATTTGGTTCCATTTGCTGGATTAGTTCTCGAGTTATGAGGAAATTTGTATTTCGTTTGTATAGGACCCCCCCTCCTAAAGTGGGGAGGGGTCCCAATTCATCATTGAAAAAAAAATTGTCTCCAAAAACACACACATGCCAAATTTGGTTCAATTCGCTTGATTAGTTCTCGAGTTATGAGGAAATTTGTATTTCATTTGTACAGGAGCCCCTCCTCTTAAAGTGGGGAGGGGTCCTAATTCACCATAGAAAATTTTCTTGCTCTCGAAAACCTTCACGTGCCAAATTTGGTTGCATTTGCTTGATTAGTTCTCGAGTTATGAGGAACTTTGTATGGAAGTCCCCCCTCTTAAAGGGGAGAGGAGTTATAATTCCTCTTATAAAGAGGAGAGGGGTCTCAATTCACCATAGAATAAATTCTTGTCACCGAAAGAAACACCCACATGCCAAATGTTGTTCTATTTGCTTGATTAGTTCTCGAGTTAGGAGGAAATTTGTATTTCATTTGTACCGGAGCCCCCCCTCTTAGAGTGGGGAGGGGTCCTAATTCACCGTAGAAAATTTTCTTGCCCTCGAAAACCTTCACATGCCAAATTTGGTTCCATTTGCTTGATTAGTTCTCGAGTTATGAGGAAATTTGTATGGAAGCCCCCTCTCTTAAAGGGGAGAGGAGTTACAATTCCCCTTATAAAGAGGGAGGGGTCTCAATTTACCATAGAATAAATTCTTGTCACCGAAAACACCCACATGCCAAATTTGGTTCTATTTGCTTGATTAGTTCTCGAGTTATGCAGAAATTTGTGTTTCATTTGTATGGGAGACCCCCCTCTTAGTGGGGGGAGGGGTCTCTAACCATCACTAAAACCTTTCCTGGCCCCAAAAACCTCTACATGCAAATTTTCACGCCGATTGGTTCAGTAGTTTTTGATTCTATAAGGAACACAGGACAGACAGACAGACAGACAGAAATCCTTCTTTATAGGTATAGATATATATATATATATATATATATACTTGAGCTTGTCGTCGACCATGACTCCCAGAAGTTTTAAGGACCGCGTTGACGAAATAGTGCAGTCCCCGACGCTGATCTTTGCTTGCTGTACCGACTTGCGGTTGTTCACCACGATAACCTCCGTTTTATGATGCGCTAGCTCCAGTTTCCTGGATCGCATCCAATCTTCAACAATGCTTATAGAGTGGGCAGCCGTCAACTCAACCTCTCTGATAGATTCACCATAGACTTCCAGGGTGATATCATCCGCAAAGCCGACAATCACCACCCCTACCGGGAACTTTAGCTTCAACACCTCGTCATACATGACGTTCCACAACACCGGGCCCAGTATGGAACCTTGCGGAACCCCTGCGGTGATTGGAACGCACTTCTGACCCTCCTCCGTGTTGTAGCATAGCACACGATTCTGGAAATAATTTTCCAGGATCCTGTACAGCGACACCGGCACTTGGACGTTCCGAAGCGAGTTGGCTATGGAGTCCCAGCTAGCGCTATTAAACGCATTTCTCACGTCAAGCGTGACAACTGCGCAATAGCGGATACCTGTCCTCTTGCGCTGGATTGCCACCTCGGCTGTCTTAGTGACAGACAAGATTGCATCCACCGTAGATTTGCCTTTTCGGAAGCCGAATTGATTCCTTGACAGACCGTTTGTACCCTCCGTGTACTGTACGAGTCTGTTAAGGATAACCTTCTCCAGCACCTTACCGGCAGTATCGAGCAGACAGATCGGCCTATATGACGAGGGAACACCCGGAGGTTTTCCCGGCTTCGGCAACAGCACGAGGTTCTGTCGCTTCCATCTGTCCGGGAAGTGGCCAGCTTCCAGGCATCTCCTCATTACTGCTCCAAATAACTCGGGAGCCTCTAACATAGCCGCTTTAATGGCCATATTCGGGATTCCGTCTGGCCCCGGTGCCTTGCTCACCTTTAGGGATTTAGCGATCTCAATGAGCTCCTCATTCGTAATCGTCACTTCGTCCCCGACCGCCAAACCGCCGTCGCCCACGTTATTTTGGATGTTCGGCTGGGAGGCCGACCATCCTACGCTATGGTCTGAGATACTGGAACGTCGGCCGTGGGACGACTCAGCGGCCTGGGGCCAGGGCCTTGGCTCGTGGCGCGGAAAGAGGCCCTCGATGATCCGCTCCAGCATCTCTGGCGATTGCTCTGAGGGCGCCATCACTCCCTTGGTCTTTGCCATTACGACCCTGTAGGCATCACCCCACGGGTTCGCATTGGCACTAGCACATAACCTTTCAAAGCAGGCTCGTTTACTAGCTTTTATCCCACTCTTAAGCGCTGCGCGTGCAGCAGCAAGTGCTACTCGACATTCAGCCCTGCCTTCGTCCGAACGAGCTCTTTGCATAATTCTCCTCGCACGAAAGCAGGCTCCGCGGAGTTCCGCAATTTCATCTGTCCACCAGTAAGCCGGTGACCTGCCATACCTATGTCGACCTTTCCTAGGCATGGTAGCGTCACATGCTCGCGACAGTACCTCAACCAAATGATCAGCGTTCGGATCGGGCATACCACGATCACCGCACTCTCTTCGGATTGCTTCCACAAATACTTCGGGATCGAAGTATGAAGTCTTCCATCCACGGGTGGTTGGAGTGTCGGCTCTACTCGCCGCCTGCCGTCTCGTTATCTGACCGACACCATAGCGGACCGCCTGATGGTCGCTGTGAGTGTAGCCATTGTCTACCCTCCAGTCTCCTATCAGACCAGGACTGCCGAATGTCACGTCGATGATAGACTCCGCACCGCTCCTACTGAAGGTACTTGTGGTGCCGACGTTGACCAGATCTACGTTGAGCTTTGCCAGAGCTTCAAGCAGAATCCGGCCCCTGTGGTTCGTGCGACGACTTCCCCACTCTACCGCCCAAGCGTTAAAGTCGCCCGCCACAACCAACGGCCTTAGACCAGTCAGCACAACTGATACTCGGTCTACCATCCGCGTGAACTGCTCGATAGACCAACTCGGCGGAGCATAGCAGCTGCAGTAGAACACTCCACCCACTTTGGCAACCACGAATCCCTCGTCTGCAGTTGACACAACATCTTGAACCGGGAACCTGCTTGTCGTCCATATAGCCGCCGTCCCGGACCTATCCGACACCCAGTTACCGTTTCCGGCAGGGATGCGGTATGGGTCCGAGATGATTGCAATGTCCGTCAACGACTCAGTAACTGCTTGGTACAACAGCTGCTGAGCCGCGTGGCAGTGGTTCAAGTTCAGTTGCGTTACCTGCACTACGCCCGGGTTTTAGTCGCCAGCGCGCCTGCCGGGCACTTCGGGCCTCCTGTTGTGTGCTTAGCGTCCCGTTGGCCGGTACATATCAGGCACTTGGGTGGCGCAGTACAGTCCCTCGCTATATGACCCGTACCGCCACATCTCCTACACAAGTGGCTTCGGTCTGGCCCCTTACAGCTCCAGGACCTGTGCCCTCTCTCAAAGCACCGGAAGCAGGCCTCCGGCTGCTGGAACACGCTCAGTGGGCACACGGACCATCCCACCTTCAGCTTAGCCACTTTCAGGGCTGCATTTCCGTCTTCCAGTGGAAGTCTTATAGTTGCTACCTGGGTTCCCGCCGGTCCCTTACGCAGACGAACTGCCTCGGTAGTCACCACCACTTTGCATTGCTCGTTGAGAGCTCGTGCTAGTTCGCCCGCTTGGGTGATCTCGTCCAGGTTTTTAAGCTGGAGAGTCATCTCGGGCGTTAGTGCGCGGATCTGCACGCTATCGCCAAGGACCTTTTCTGCCAGCACTTTGTAAGCGGAACCCTTTTCAGTGGCGTTCTTTTTGAGTTCAAGAATCATGTCGCCTGTGCGAGAGCGGCGGATACTCCGCACATCCGCGCCAAGACCCTTCAACTGATCATGCCCTCTCATGGCCTTTAAAACTTCCGCATATTTCGGCCCCTCAGTTTTGAGGATAAGGGCATCGCCTTTGCTCCTTTTTTTCCTAGCCACTTTCGGTGGAGCTCGATCCTCCTCTTTCTTCCTGGCCTTCTTCTTTTTGACCAACTCCCACTGGTTGTCGGACGCTAACAGCGTCTTGTTACCCTCAGTAGGTTCTTCAGTTGGCTTACGACCCTCTGCTATCATGCGCTTCTTTGGACCCGTGGGGGTTTCTTCCCCTGGGGACTGCCTTGCGCGTTTGGCGGATGCCTTGTCGTTAGACTGCTCCGTAGTCGCGAGTGCCACGGAATGGTCGGTCATTGACGGGCAGGCATCTGTTTGTGCAGACCTTGATACAAGCGTCTTCTCTTTCTCTGCAACTTTTACTCGCGCTTCGAGTTCGCTGTGCTCCTTCGTCGCAGCACGCATGGTGCTCCGAAGCATGAGCAGACTTTGTTTCAGGTCCTTCGCTAAGGTGCTGCGACCTGCCACGAACTCGATAATGGCATCGAGTTGATGAGACGCCGCTACCACTCTTGGTAGCATGTCTCTCTTGCCTGCCACTGCTTTTATTAGCGACGGGCCGTTCATTGCTGCGTCCGGCGTAGATGCAGTTGGAGCGACAGGTGTGCCGTTTCCTTTTCCGCTTACGCTGGCGCTTCTACTGGTATCCATCGGCGGAGACCTCTGGATACCACTTCTTGCGAACGGATTGTCTAATCCGTCCGCGCTCACTGAAGTTATTATTTTATTTTGATTGCTCATATAGAATCCCACGAGTTGAGGGGAAAGAAGAGTCCGCCGCATCAGAGCCCCTCATGATGCGGTAAGGGCTGTTTACTGTGGAGGGCGCTCTGGTACTCCACAGGCTCCGTTTGAGGCTGAGTATTTATGAAACCCCCCCCACCATTCATCCCTCGGCACGGGTCGCATGACACCTTGGATTAGGGGTTTATCCATTCTTGTTTTTACTTTTAGCCATGGATAACAGCTATTAAAACCATCCTCCTTTGGGGGCTTTGGACCCTCTGCTCAGGTTCTCAGTATTTTGAGGTTCATCGAACATGCTTCTACTGAGATCCGTCATTTGCAGGCGGAGAGTTTACACTCAGCCTTCGCGTGAGTGCCCCCTTCTCTGTCCGCATACGACCCTAGTTTCCACCGGTTGTCCGATTTCCACTAAGGAACGTATCCCGGATGGTACCACGGGGAGGTAGAGAGAGGAGTTGCTAAATAAGAGGCTGTGGAACTTCGTGGTAGTTCTGGAGCGCATTATTCAACCATTTACCATCCCATATATATATAGTATAGATATATATATATATATATATATATATATATATATATATATATATATATATATATATATATATATATATATATATATATATATATATATATATATATATATATATACTAGCTGACCCGACAAACTTCGTATTGCCACAAATTAACCTGTGTTGTACATAAATCATGAATCTCGGATGATCTTTGTCACAATCTCGAGTTTTGCAAGCCCCCCAGTGGGCGGCGCTTCCGACGGCGGGTCACCGGCAACACTCGCGACCGTCTCGTCCTGAATGCTCTAGTGTTACTATAGATAGTTTTTATGGTCTTGTATTGATTAATGTTTTATGGAAGAGTCTCGAATTTCTCGTAACTATCTCTAACTATCGTAAAATAAATTCAAGACTCCAAAATCTCCCACATGCCAAATTTGGTTCCATTTGCTTGATTAGTTCTCGAGTTATGAGCCCCCCCTCTTAAAAAGGTAAGGGGTCCTAATTCATCATAGAAAAAATGGTTGCCTCCAAAAACAACCACATGCCAAATATGGTTCCATTTGCTTGATTGGTTCTCGAATTATGAGGAAATTTGTATTTCGTTTGTGTAGAAGCACCCCTCTTAAAGTTGGGAAGGGTTCTAATTCACCATAGAAAATATTTTTGCCTCCAGAAACCTCCACATGCCAAATTTGGTTCTATTTGCTTGATTAGTTCTCGAGTTATGAGGAAATTTGAATTTCATTTGTATAGGAGCCCCCCCCCCCTCCTAAAGTGGGTAGGGGTCCCAATTCATCATAGGAAACATTTTTGTCTCCAAAAACAACCACGTGCCAAATTTGGTTCCATTTGCTTGATTAGTTCTCGAGTTATGAAGAAATTTGTATTTCGTTTGTATAGGAGCCCCCCCTCTCAAAGTTGGGAGGGGTCCTAATTCACCATAGAAAATATTCTTGCCCACGAAAACTTTCACATGCCAAATTTGGTTTCATTTGCTTGATTAATTCTCGAGTTATGAGGAAATTTGTATTTCATTTGTATAGGAGCCCCCCCTCCGAAAGAGAGGAGGGGTCCCAGTTCATCATAGAAAAATTTTTGTCTCCAAAAACACCCACGTGTCAAATTTGGTTCCTTTTGCTTGATTAGTTCTCGAGTTATGAGGAAATTTGTATTTCGTTTGTATAGGAGCCCCCCCTCTTAAAGTGAGGAGGGGTTCTAATTCACCATAGAAAATATTCATGCCCTAGAAAACTTTCACATGCCAAATTTGGTTCCATTTGCTTGATTAATCCTCGAGTTATGAGGAAATTTGCATTTCATTTGTATAGGAGCCCCCCTTCCTAAAGTGGGGAGGAGTCCCAATTCATCATAGAAAAAAATTTTGTCTCCAAAAACACCCACGTGCCAAATATTGTTCCATTTGCTTGATTAGTTCTCGAGTTATGAGGAAATTTGTATTTAGTTTGTATAGGAACCCCCCCTCTTAAAGTGGGGAGGGGTCCTTATTCACCATAAAAAATATTCTTGCCCTCGAAAACTTTCACATGCCAAATTTTGTTCCATTTGCTTGATTAGTTCTTCAGTTATGTGGAAATTTGTATTTCATGTGTACAGGATCTCCCCCTCCTAAAACGGGGAGGGATCCCAATTCATCATAGAAAAAAATTTTGTCTCCAAAAACACCCACATGCCAAATTTGGTTCCATTTGCTTAATTACTTCTCGAGTTATGAGGAAAATTGTGTTTCTTTGGTGCAGGAGCCCCCCCTCTTAAAGTGGGGAGGGGTCCTAATTTACTATAGAAAATATTCTTGCCCTCGAAAACCTTCACATGCCAAATTTGGTTCCATTTGCTTGATTAGTTCTCGAGTTATTAGGAAATTTGTATGGAAGCCCCCCCCTTTTAAAGAGGAGAGGAGTTATAATTCCCCTTATAAAGAGGGGAGGGGTCTCAATTTACCATAGAATAAATTCTTGTCACCGAAAACACCCACATGCCAAATTTTGTTCTATTTGCTTGATTAGTTGTCGAGTTATGCAGAAATTTGTGTTTCATTTGTATGGGAGCCCCCCCTCTTAGTGTGGGGAGGGATTTCTAACCATCACTAAAACCTTTCCTGGCCCCAAAAAACCTCTACATGCATATTTTCATGCCGATTGGTGCAGTAGTTTTCGATTCTATAAGGAACATACGGACAGACAGACAGACAGACAGACAGACAGACAGACAGACAGACAGAAATCCTTCTTTATAGGTATAGATATATCTTCTATACCTATAAAGAAGGATTTCTGTCTGTCTGTCTGTCTGTCTGTCTGTCTGTCTGTCTGTCTGTCTGTCTGTCCGTATGTTCCTTATAGAATCGAAAACTACTGAACCAATCGGCATGAAAATATGCATGTAGAGGTTTTTTGGCGCCAGGAAAGGTTTTAGTAATGGTTAGAAACCCCTCCCCCCACTAAGAGGGGGGGCTCCCATACAAATGAAACACAAATTTCTGCATAACTCGACAACTAATCAAGCAAATAGAACAAAATTTGGCATGTGGGTGTTTTCGGTGACAAGAATTTATTCTATGGTAAATTGAGACCCCTCCCCTCTTTATAAGGGGAATTATAACTCCTCTCCTCTTTAAAAGGGGGGGCTTCCATACAAATTTCCTCATAACTCGAGAACTAATCAAGCAAATGGAACCAAATTTGGCATGTGAAGGTTTTAGAGGGCAAGAATATTTTCTATAGTAAATTAGCACCCCTCCCCACTTTAAGAGGGGGGGCTCCTGTACCAAAGAAACACAATTTTCCTCATAACTCGAGAAGTAATTAAGCAAATGGAACCAAATTTGGCATGTGGTTGTTTTTGGAGACAAAATTTTTTTTCAATGATGAATTGGGACCCCTCCCCGTTTTAGGAGGGGGGGATCCTATACACATGAAATACAAATTTCCTCATAACTGAAGAACTAATCCAGCAAATGGAACAAAATTTGGCATGTGAAAGTTTTCGAGGGCAAGAATATTTTCTATGGTGAATTAGAACCCCTCCCCACTTTAAGAGGGGGGGCTCCTATACAAACGAAATACAAATTTCCTCATAACTCGAGAACTAATCAAGCAAATGGAACCAAATTTGACACGTGAGTGTTTTTGGAGACAAAACTTTTTTCTATGATGAATTGGGACCCCTCTCCACTTTAGGAAGGGGGGCTCCTATACAAATGAAATGCAAATTTCCTCATAACTCGAGAATTAATCAAGCAAATGGAACCAAATTTGGCATGTGAAAGTTTTCTAGGGCATGAATATTTTCTATGGTGAATTAGAACCCCTCCCCACTTTACGAGGGGGGCTCCTATACACACGAAATACAAATTTCCTCATAACTCGAGAACTAATCAAGCAAATGGAACCAAATTTGACACGTGGGTGTTTTTGGAGACAAAATTTTTTTCTATGATGAACTGGGACCCCTCCTCACTTTGGGAGGGGGGGCTCCTATTCAAATGAAATACAAATTTCCTCATAACTCGAGAGCTAATCAAACAAATAGAACCAAATTTGGCATGTGAAAGTTTTCGAGGGCAAGAATATTTTCTATGGTGAATTAGGACCCCTCCCAACTTTAAGAGGGGGGGCTCCTATACAAACGAAATACAAATTTCCTCATAACTCGAGAGCTAATCAAGCAAATGGAACCAAATTTGGCACGTGGGTGTTTTTGGAGACAAAAATTTTTTCTATGATAAATTGGGACCCCTATCCACTTTAGGAGGGGGGCTCCTATACAAATGAAATTCAAATTTCCTCATAACTCGAGAACTAATCAAGCAAATAGAACCAAATTTGGCATGTGGAGGTTTCTGGTGGCAAAAATATTTTCTGTGGTGAATTAGGACTCCTCCCAACTTTAAGAGGGGGTGCTTCTACACAAATGAAATACAAATTTCCTCATAATTCGAGAACTAATCAAGCAAATGGAACCATATTTGGCATGTGGGTGTTTTTGGAGGCAACCATTTTTTCTATGATGAATTGGGACCCCTTACCTTTTTAAGAGGGGGGGCTCTCATACAAACGAAATACAAATTTCCTCATAACTCTAGAACTAATCAAGCAAATGGAACCAAATTTATCATGTGGGTGTTTTTGTAGGCAAGAATATTTTCTATGGTATATTTTCTATGGATTTCCCCACTTTAAGAGAGAGGGGGCTCCTATACAAATGAAAAACAAATTTCCTCATAACTCGAGAACTAATCAAGCAAATGGAAACAAATTTGACATGTAAGTGGTTTTGGACGCAAGATTTTTTTCTATGGTGAATTGAGACCCCTCTCTTCTTTAGAAAGCGAGTTATGGGCTGTCTCCCCTTTAAGAGGGTGGGCTTCTATACAAATGAAATTCAAATTTCCTTATAACTTGAGAACGAATCAAGCAAATGGAACCAAATTTGGCATGTGGGAGATTTTGGAGTCTTGAATTTATTTTACGATAGTTAGAGACCTCTCACCCCTGTGGTAGGGGGCTATGGACTCTCATATAAATAAAACAGAAATTTTTGCGAAACTCAAAAACTAATCGAACTCGAGAAATTCGAGACTCTTCCATAAAACATTAGTCAATACAAGACCACAAAAACTATCAATAGTAACACTAGATCATTCAGGACGAGACGGTTGCGAGTGTTGCCGGTGACCCGCCGTCGGAAGCGCTGCCCACTGGGGGGCTTGCAAAACTCGAGATTGTGACAAAGATCATCCGAGATTCATGATTTATGTACAACACAGGTTAATTTGTGGCAATACGAAGTTTGTCGGGTCAGCTAGTATATATATATATATCTATACCTATAAAGAAGTATTTCTGTCTGTCTGTCTGTCTGTCCTGTGTTCCTTATAGAATCAAAAACTACTGAACCAATCGGCGTGAAAATTTGCATGTAGAGGTTTTTGGGGCCAGGAAAGGTTTTAGTGATGGTTAGAGACCCCTCCCCCCACTAAGAGGGGGGGCTCCCATACAAATAAAACACAAATTTCTGCATAACTCGAGAACTAATCAAGCAAATAGAACCAAATTTGGCATGTGGGTGTTTTCGGTGACAAGAATTTATTCTAGGGTAATTTGAGACCCCTCCCCTCTTTATAAGGGGAATTATAACTCCTCTCCCCTTTAAGAGGGGGGGTTTCCATACAAATTTCCTCATAACTCGAGAACTAATCAAGCAAATGGAACCAAATTTGGCATGTGAAAGTTTTCGAGGGCAAGAAAATTTTCTATGTTGGATTAGGACCCCTCCTCACTTTAAGAGGGGGGGCTCCTGTACAAATGAAACACCAATTTCCTCATAACTCGAGAACTAATCAAGCAAATGGAACCAAATTTGGCATGTGTGTGTTTTTGGAGACAAAATTTTTTTCTATGATGAATTGGGACCCCTCCCCACTTTAAGTGGGGGGGGGGCTCCTATACAAACGAAATACAAATTTCCTTATAACTCGAGAGCTAATCCAGCAAATGGAACCAAATTTGGCATGTAGGTGTTTTTGGAGGCAAGAATTTTTTCTATGATGAATAAGAACCTCTCCCCACTTTAGGAGGGGGGCTCCTATACAAATGAAATACAAATTTCCTCATAACTCGAGAACTAATCAAGCAAATAGAACCAAATTTGGCATGTGGGTGTTTTCGGTTACAAGAATTTATTCTATGGTAAATTGAGACCCCTCCCTCTTTATAAGGGGAATTGTAACTCCTCTCCCCTTTAAGAGGGGGGGCTTCCATACAAATTTCCTCATAACTCGAGAACTAATCAAGCAAATGGAACCAAATTTGGCATGTGAAGGTTTTCGAGGGCAGGAAATTTTCTACGGTGAATTAGGACCCCTCTCCACTCTAAGAGGGGGGGCTCCGGTACAAATGAAATACAAATTTCCTCCTAACTCGAGAACTAATCAAGCAACTAGAACAACATTTGGCATGTGGGTGTTTTTTTTTGGTGACAAGAATTTATTCTATGGTGAATTGAGACCCCTCCCCTCTTTATAAGAGGAATTATAACTTCTCTCCCCTTTAAGAGGGGGGGCTTCCATACAAATTTCCTCATAACTCGAGAACTAATCAAGCAAATGCAACCAAACTTGGCATGTGAAGGTTTTCGAGAGCAAGAAAATTTTCTATGGTGAATTAGGACCCCTCCCCACTTTAAGAGGAGGGGCTCCTGTACAAATGAAATACAAATTTCCTCATAACTCGAAAACTAATCAAGCGAATTGAACCAAATTTGGCATATGTGTGTTTTTGGAGACAATTTTTTTTTCAATGATGAATTGGGAACCCTCCCCACTTTAGGAGGGGGGGTCCTATACAAACGAAATACAAATTTCCTCATAACTCGAGAACTAATCCAGCAAATGGAACCAAATTTGGCGTGTAGGTGTTTTTGGGGGCAAGAATTTTTTCTGTGATGAATTAGGACCTCTTCCCACATTAGGAGGGGGGGCTCCAATACAAATGAAATACAAATTTCCCCATAACTCGAGAACTAATCAAGCAAATAGAACCAAATTCGGCATGTGAAGGTTTTTGGAGGCAAAAATATTTTCTACGGTGAATTAGGATCCTTCCACACTTCAAGAGGGGGGGCTTCTACACAAATGAAATACAAATTTCCTCATAATTCGAGAACTAATCAAGCAAATGGAACCATATTTGGCATGTGGGTGTTTTTGGAGGCAACCATTTTTCCCATTATGAATTAGGACTTCTTACCTTTTTAGGAGGGGGGGGGGCTTCCATTCAAACGAAATACAAATTTGCTCATAACTTTAGAACTAATCAAGCAAATGGAACCAAATTTGGCATGTGAGAGTTTTAGATGGCAGAATTTTTTTTTCTGTGGTGTATTACGACCCCTTTCCCTTTTAAGAGAGTGGGCTCCCATACAAATGAAATACAAATTTCCTTATAATTTGAGTACTAATCAAGCAAATGGAACCAAATTTAGCATGTAGGAGATTTTTGAGTCTTGAATTTATTTTATGATAGTTAGAGACCTCTCACCCCTGTGGTAGGGGGATATGGACTCTCATACAAATAAAACAGAAATTTTTGCGAAACTCAAAAACTAATCCAACTCGAGAAATTCGAGACTCTTCCATAAAACATTAATCAATAACAAGACCACAAAAACTATCTATAGTAACACTAGATCATTCAGGACGAGCCGGTCGCGAGTGTTGCCGGTGACCCGCCGTCGGAAGCGCCGCCCACTGGGGGGCTTGCAAAACTCGAGATAGTGACAAAGATCATCCGAGATTCATGATTTATGTACAACACAGGTTAATTTGTGGCAATACGAAGTTTGTCGGGTCAGCTAGTATATATATATATATATATATATATATATATATATATACTATATATATATGGGATGGTAAATGGTTGAATAATGCGCTCCAGAACTACCACGAAGTTCCACAGCCTCTTATTTAGCAACTCCTCTCTCTACCTCCCCGTGGTACCATCCGGGATACGTTCCTTAGTGGAAATCGGACAACCGGTGGAAACTAGGGTCGTATGCGGACAGAGAAGGGGGCACTCACGCGAAGGCTGAGTGTAAACTCTCCGCCTGCAAATGACGGATCTCAGTAGAAGCATGTTCGATGAACCTCAAAATACTGAGAACCTGAGCAGAGGGTCCAAAGCCCCCAAAGGAGGATGGTTTTAATAGCTGTTATCCATGGCTAAAAGTAAAAACAAGAATGGATAAACCCCTAATCCAAGGTGTCATGCGACCCGTGCCGAGGGATGAATGGTGGGGGGGGTTTCATAAATACTCAGCCTCAAACGGAGCCTGTGGAGTACCAGAGCGCCCTCCACAGTAAACAGCCCTTACCGCATCATGAGGGGCTCTGATGCGGCGGACTCTTCTTTCCCCTCAACTCGTGGGATTCTATATGAGCAATCAAAATAAAATAATAACTTCAGTGAGCGCGGACGGATTAGACAATCCGTTCGCAAGAAGTGGTATCCAGAGGTCTCCGCCGATGGATACCAGTAGAAGCGCCAGCGTAAGCGGAAAAGGAAACGGCACACCTGTCGCTCCAACTGCATCTACGCCGGACGCAGCAATGAACGGCCCGTCGCTAATAAAAGCAGTGGCAGGCAAGAGAGACATGCTACCAAGAGTGGTAGCGGCGTCTCATCAACTCGATGCCATTATCGAGTTCGTGGCAGGTCGCAGCACCTTAGCGAAGGACCTGAAACAAAGTCTGCTCATGCTTCGGAGCACCATGCGTGCTGCGACGAAGGAGCACAGCGAACTCGAAGCGCGAGTAAAAGTTGCAGAGAAAGAGAAGACGCTTGTATCAAGGTCTGCACAAACAGATGCCTGCCCGTCAATGACCGACCATTCCGTGGCACTCGCGACTACGGAGCAGTCTAACGACAAGGCATCCGCCAAACGCGCAAGGCAGTCCCCAGGGGAAGAAACCCCCACGGGTCCAAAGAAGCGCATGATAGCAGAGGGTCGTAAGCCAACTGAAGAACCTACTGAGGGTAACAAGACGCTGTTAGCGTCCGACAACCAGTGGGAGTTGGTCAAAAAGAAGAAGGCCAGGAAGAAAGAGGAGGATCGAGCTCCACCGAAAGTGGCTAGGAAAAAAAGGAGCAAAGGCGATGCCCTTATCCTCAAAACTGAGGGGCCGAAATATGCGGAAGTTTTAAAGGCCATGAGAGGGCATGATCAGTTGAAGGGTCTTGGCGCGGATGTGCGGAGTATCCGCCGCTCTCGCACAGGCGACATGATTCTTGAACTCAAAAAGAACGCCACTGAAAAGGGTTCCGCTTACAAAGTGCTGGCAGAAAAGGTCCTTGGCGATAGCGTGCAGATCCGCGCACTAACGCCCGAGATGACTCTCCAGCTTAAAAACCTGGACGAGATCACCCAAGCGGGCGAACTAGCACGAGCTCTCAACGAGCAATGCAAAGTGGTGGTGACTACCGAGGCAGTTCGTCTGCGTAAGGGACCGGCGGGAACCCAGGTAGCAACTATAAGACTTCCACTGGAAGACGGAAATGCAGCCCTGAAAGTGGCTAAGCTGAAGGTGGGATGGTCCGTGTGCCCACTGAGCGTGTTCCAGCAGCCGGAGGCCTGCTTCCGGTGCTTTGAGAGAGGGCACAGGTCCTGGAGCTGTAAGGGGCCAGACCGAAGCCACTTGTGTAGGAGATGTGGCGGTACGGGTCATATAGCGAGGGACTGTACTGCGCCACCCAAGTGCCTGATATGTACCGGCCAACGGGACGCTAAGCACACAACAGGAGGCCCGAAGTGCCCGGCAGGCGCGCTGGCGACTAAAACCCGGGCGTAGTGCAGGTAACGCAACTGAACTTGAACCACTGCCACGCGGCTCAGCAGCTGTTGTACCAAGCAGTTACTGAGTCGTTGACGGACATTGCAATCATCTCGGACCCATACCGCATCCCTGCCGGAAACGGTAACTGGGTGTCGGATAGGTCCGGGACGGCGGCTATATGGACGACAAGCAGGTTCCCGGTTCAAGATGTTGTGTCAACTGCAGACGAGGGATTCGTGGTTGCCAAAGTGGGTGGAGTGTTCTACTGCAGCTGCTATGCTCCGCCGAGTTGGTCTATCGAGCAGTTCACGCGGATGGTAGACCGAGTATCAGTTGTGCTGACTGGTCTAAGGCCGTTGGTTGTGGCGGGCGACTTTAACGCTTGGGCGGTAGAGTGGGGAAGTCGTCGCACGAACCACAGGGGCCGGATTCTGCTTGAAGCTCTGGCAAAGCTCAACGTAGATCTGGTCAACGTCGGCACCACAAGTACCTTCAGTAGGAGCGGTGCGGAGTCTATCATCGACGTGACATTCGGCAGTCCTGGTCTGATAGGAGACTGGAGGGTAGACAATGGCTACACTCACAGCGACCATCAGGCGGTCCGCTATGGTGTCGGTCAGATAACGAGACGGCAGGCGGCGAGTAGAGCCTACACTCCAACCACCCGTGGATGGAAGACTTCATACTTCGATCCCGAAGTATTTGTGGAAGCAATCCGAAGAGAGTGCGGTGATCGTGGTATGCCCGATCCGAACGCTGATCATTTGGTTGAGGTACTGTCGCGAGCATGTGACGCTACCATGCCTAGGAAAGGTCGACATAGGTATGGCAGGTCACCGGCTTACTGGTGGACAGATGAAATTGCGGAACTCCGCGGAGCCTGCTTTCGTGCGAGGAGAATTATGCAAAGAGCTCGTTCGGACGAAGGCAGGGCTGAATGTCGAGTAGCACTTGCTGCTGCACGCGCAGCGCTTAAGAGTGGGATAAAAGCTAGTAAACGAGCCTGCTTTGAAAGGTTATGTGCTAGTGCCAATGCGAACCCGTGGGGTGATGCCTACAGGGTCGTAATGGCAAAGACCAAGGGAGTGATGGCGCCCTCAGAGCAATCGCCAGAGATGCTGGAGCGGATCATCGAGGGCCTCTTTCCGCGCCACGAGCCAAGGCCCTGGCCCCAGGCCGCTGAGTCGTCCCACGGCCGACGTTCCAGTATCTCAGACCATAGCGTAGGATGGTCGGCCTCCCAGCCGAACATCCAAAATAACGTGGGCGACGGCGGTTTGGCGGTCGGGGACGAAGTGACGATTACGAATGAGGAGCTCATTGAGATCGCTAAATCCCTAAAGGTGAGCAAGGCACCGGGGCCAGACGGAATCCCGAATATGGCCATTAAAGCGGCTATGTTAGAGGCTCCCGAGTTATTTGGAGCAGTAATGAGGAGATGCCTGGAAGCTGGCCACTTCCCGGACAGATGGAAGCGACAGAACCTCGTGCTGTTGCCGAAGCCGGGAAAACCTCCGGGTGTTCCCTCGTCATATAGGCCGATCTGTCTGCTCGATACTGCCGGTAAGGTGCTGGAGAAGGTTATCCTTAACAGACTCGTACAGTACACGGAGGGTACAAACGGTCTGTCAAGGAATCAATTCGGCTTCCGAAAAGGCAAATCTACGGTGGATGCAATCTTGTCTGTCACTAAGACAGCCGAGGTGGCAATCCAGCGCAAGAGGACAGGTATCCGCTATTGCGCAGTTGTCACGCTTGACGTGAGAAATGCGTTTAATAGCGCTAGCTGGGACTCCATAGCCAACTCGCTTCGGAACGTCCAAGTGCCGGTGTCGCTGTACAGGATCCTGGAAAATTATTTCCAGAATCGTGTGCTATGCTACAACACGGAGGAGGGTCAGAAGTGCGTTCCAATCACCGCAGGGGTTCCGCAAGGTTCCATACTGGGCCCGGTGTTGTGGAACGTCATGTATGACGAGGTGTTGAAGCTAAAGTTCCCGGTAGGGGTGGTGATTGTCGGCTTTGCGGATGATATCACCCTGGAAGTCTATGGTGAATCTATCAGAGAGGTTGAGTTGACGGCTGCCCACTCTATAAGCATTGTTGAAGATTGGATGCGATCCAGGAAACTGGAGCTAGCGCATCATAAAACGGAGGTTATCGTGGTGAACAACCGCAAGTCGGTACAGCAAGCAAAGATCAGCGTCGGGGACTGCACTATTTCGTCAACGCGGTCCTTAAAACTTCTGGGAGTCATGGTCGACGACAAGCTCAAGTTCGGGAGCCACGTCGACTATGCCTGCAAGAAGGCTTCCACAGCTATTTCGGCATTGTCTCGTATGATGTCTAATAGCTCTGCGGTATATGGCAGCAAGCGAAGGCTATTAGCCAACGTGGTCCAGTCTATACTTAGGTATGGCGGACCGGTGTGGTCATCGGCGTTAGGTACCAAAAGCTATCTAGCCAAGCTGGAAAGCACCTATCGTCTCATGTGCTTGAGAGTGGCGAGTGCGTATCGCACAGTTTCACATGACGCAATCTGCGTCTTAGCAGGTATGATGCCTATTGGCATTATCATCAGCGAAGACGTAGTGTGCTTCAACCAACGTGGAACTAGAGGCATACGGAGTACCACAAGATCGGCCTCGATGACCACATGGCAGCGGGCATGGTCTAATTCCACAAAAGGTCGGTGGACACATCGACTTATCCCGGAACTATCTGGGTGGGTCAACAGGCGCCACGGCGAAGTCAACTTCCACCTGACACAGATTCTGTCAGGGCATGGTTGCTTCAGACAGTATCTGCATAAGTTTGGGCATGCGGAGTCCCCCGCGTGTCCCGAATGCGTGGATGTTGAGGAAACGGCAGAACATGCTTTCTTCATATGCCCTCGTTTCGCGGGCGCGAGAAGCAGCATGATGGCAGTGAGCGGACAGGACACTACCCCGGATAACCTAGTCCAAAAGATGTGTTCCAGCTCGGACATCTGGGGAGCGGTCAATGCGGCTGCTACCCAGATTGTACTCGAGCTACAAAACCACTGGAGAGCCGATCAACGGCGAATAAACAGCCTATCTACCATAGTCCAGTAGTTATCTAAGCGAGTGCATTAAGCACAATAGCCCCTCCCTGAAGTAATACCGATAAGGTGGTGCCAGGGGGGATTGAGGCTGGAGACTCGAGTAGGGTTTTAGTGGGTCGGGATCCTCACGCCCCATTAGGGGGGTCGGGATACCTAAACCCCACTCCCTGAGGTATCTTTTCAGGTGTCTGATGGTACCGTATCTTCTAAGGTGCTCAGCAGATTTCCCAACTCGTAAAAAAAAAAAAAAAAAAAAATACTATATATATATCTATATATAGTATAGATATATATATATATAGATATATAGTATAGTCTATATATATATATATATATATATATATATATATATATATATATATATATATATATATATATATACCTATAAATAAGGCTTTCTGTCTGTCTGTCTGTCTGTCTGTCTGTCTGTCTGTCTGTCTGTCTGTCTGTCTGTCTGTCTGTCTGTCTGTCTGTCTGTCTGTCTGTCTGTCTGTCTGTCTGTCTGTCTGTCTGTCTGTCTGTCTGTCTGTCTGTCTGTCTGTCTGTCTGTCTGTCTGTCTGTCTGTCTGTCTGTCTGTCTGTCTGTCTGTCTGTCTGTCTGTCTGTCTGTCTGTCTGTCTGTCTGTCTGTCTGTCTGTCTGTCTGTCTGTCTGTCTGTCTGTCTGTCTGTCTGTCTGTCTGTCTGTCTGTCTGTCTGTCTGTCTGTCTGTCTGTCTGTCTGTCTGTCTGTCTGTCTGTCTGTCTGTCTGTCTGTCTGTCTGTCTGTCTGTCTGTCTGTCTGTCTGTCTGTCTGTCTGTCTGTCTGTCTGTCTGTCTGTCTGTCTGTCTGTCTGTCTGTCTGTCTGTCTGTCTGTCTGTCTGTCTGTCTGTCTGTCTGTCTGTCTGTCTGTCTGTCTGTCTGTCTGTCTGTCTGTCTGTCTGTCTGTCTGTCTGTCTGTCTGTCTGTCTGTCTGTCTGTCTGTCTGTCTGTCTGTCTGTCTGTCTGTCTGTCTGTCTGTCTGTCTGTCTGTCTGTCTGTCTGTCTGTCTGTCTGTCTGTCTGTCTGTCTGTCTGTCTGTCTGTCTGTCTGTCTGTCTGTCTGTCTGTCTGTCTGTCTGTCTGTCTGTCTGTCTGTCTGTCTGTCTGTCTGTCTGTCTGTCTGTCTGTCTGTCTGTCTGTCTGTCTGTCTGTCTGTCTGTCTGTCTGTCTGTCTGTCTGTCTGTCTGTCTGTCTGTCTGTCTGTCTGTCTGTCTGTCTGTCTGTCTGTCTGTCTGTCTGTCTGTCTGTCTGTCTGTCTGTCTGTCTGTCTGTCTGTCTGTCTGTCTGTCTGTCTGTCTGTCTGTCTGTCTGTCTGTCTGTCTGTCTGTCTGTCTGTCTGTCTGTCTGTCTGTCTGTCTGTCTGTCTGTCTGTCTGTCTGTCTGTCTGTCTGTCTGTCTGTCTGTCTGTCTGTCTGTCTGTCTGTCTGTCTGTCTGTCTGTCTGTCTGTCTGTCTGTCTGTCTGTCTGTCTGTCTGTCTGTCTGTCTGTCTGTCTGTCTGTCTGTCTGTCTGTCTGTCTGTCTGTCTGTCTGTCTGTCTGTCTGTCTGTCTGTCTGTCTGTCTGTCTGTCTGTCTGTCTGTCTGTCTGTCTGTCTGTCTGTCTGTCTGTCTGTCTGTCTGTCTGTCTGTCTGTCTGTCTGTCTGTCTGTCTGTCTGTCTGTCTGTCTGTCTGTCTGTCTGTCTGTCTGTCTGTCTGTCTGTCTGTCTGTCTGTCTGTCTGTCTGTCTGTCTGTCTGTCTGTCTGTCTGTCTGTCTGTCTGTCTGTCTGTCTGTCTGTCTGTCTGTCTGTCTGTCTGTCTGTCTGTCTGTCTGTCTGTCTGTCTGTCTGTCTGTCTGTCTGTCTGTCTGTCTGTCTGTCTGTCTGTCTGTCTGTCTGTCTGTCTGTCTGTCTGTCTGTCTGTCTGTCTGTCTGTCTGTCTGTCTGTCTGTCTGTCTGTCTGTCTGTCTGTCTGTCTGTCTGTCTGTCTGTCTGTCTGTCTGTCTGTCTGTCTGTCTGTCTGTCTGTCTGTCTGTCTGTCTGTCTGTCTGTCTGTCTGTCTGTCTGTCTGTCTGTCTGTCTGTCTGTCTGTCTGTCTGTCTGTCTGTCTGTCTGTCTGTCTGTCTGTCTGTCTGTCTGTCTGTCTGTCTGTCTGTCTGTCTGTCTGTCTGTCTGTCTGTCTGTCTGTCTGTCTGTCTGTCTGTCTGTCTGTCTGTCTGTCTGTCTGTCTGTCTGTCTGTCTGTCTGTCTGTCTGTCTGTCTGTCTGTCTGTCTGTCTGTCTGTCTGTCTGTCTGTCTGTCTGTCTGTCTGTCTGTCTGTCTGTCTGTCTGTCTGTCTGTCTGTCTGTCTGTCTGTCTGTCTGTCTGTCTGTCTGTCTGTCTGTCTGTCTGTCTGTCTGTCTGTCTGTCTGTCTGTCTGTCTGTCTGTCTGTCTGTCTGTCTGTCTGTCTGTCTGTCTGTCTGTCTGTCTGTCTGTCTGTCTGTCTGTCTGTCTGTCTGTCTGTCTGTCTGTCTGTCTGTCTGTCTGTCTGTCTGTCTGTCTGTCTGTCTGTCTGTCTGTCTGTCTGTCTGTCTGTCTGTCTGTCTGTCTGTCTGTCTGTCTGTCTGTCTGTCTGTCTGTCTGTCTGTCTGTCTGTCTGTCTGTCTGTCTGTCTGTCTGTCTGTCTGTCTGTCTGTCTGTCTGTCTGTCTGTCTGTCTGTCTGTCTGTCTGTCTGTCTGTCTGTCTGTCTGTCTGTCTGTCTGTCTGTCTGTCTGTCTGTCTGTCTGTCTGTCTGTCTGTCTGTCTGTCTGTCTGTCTGTCTGTCTGTCTGTCTGTCTGTCTGTCTGTCTGTCTGTCTGTCTGTCTGTCTGTCTGTCTGTCTGTCTGTCTGTCTGTCTGTCTGTCTGTCTGTCTGTCTGTCTGTCTGTCTGTCTGTCTGTCTGTCTGTCTGTCTGTCTGTCTGTCTGTCTGTCTGTCTGTCTGTCTGTCTGTCTGTCTGTCTGTCTGTCTGTCTGTCTGTCTGTCTGTCTGTCTGTCTGTCTGTCTGTCTGTCTGTCTGTCTGTCTGTCTGTCTGTCTGTCTGTCTGTCTGTCTGTCTGTCTGTCTGTCTGTCTGTCTGTCTGTCTGTCTGTCTGTCTGTCTGTCTGTCTGTCTGTCTGTCTGTCTGTCTGTCTGTCTGTCTGTCTGTCTGTCTGTCTGTCTGTCTGTCTGTCTGTCTGTCTGTCTGTCTGTCTGTCTGTCTGTCTGTCTGTCTGTCTGTCTGTCTGTCTGTCTGTCTGTCTGTCTGTCTGTCTGTCTGTCTGTCTGTCTGTCTGTCTGTCTGTCTGTCTGTCTGTCTGTCTGTCTGTCTGTCTGTCTGTCTGTCTGTCTGTCTGTCTGTCTGTCTGTCTGTCTGTCTGTCTGTCTGTCTGTCTGTCTGTCTGTCTGTCTGTCTGTCTGTCTGTCTGTCTGTCTGTCTGTCTGTCTGTCTGTCTGTCTGTCTGTCTGTCTGTCTGTCTGTCTGTCTGTCTGTCTGTCTGTCTGTCTGTCTGTCTGTCTGTCTGTCTGTCTGTCTGTCTGTCTGTCTGTCTGTCTGTCTGTCTGTCTGTCTGTCTGTCTGTCTGTCTGTCTGTCTGTCTGTCTGTCTGTCTGTCTGTCTGTCTGTCTGTCTGTCTGTCTGTCTGTCTGTCTGTCTGTCTGTCTGTCCGTATGTTCCTTATAGAATCGAAAACTACTGAACCAATCGGCATGAAAATATGCATGTAGAGGTTTTTTGGGGCCAGGAAAGGTTTTAGTGATGGTTAGAAACCCCTCCCCCCATTAAGAGGGGGGGCTCCCATACAAGTGAAACACAAATTTCTGCATAACTCGACAACTAATCAAGCAAATAGAACAAAATTTGGCATGTGGGTGTTTTCGGTGACTAGAATTTATTCTATGGTAAATTGCGACCCCTTCTCTCTTTATAAGGGGAATTATAACTCCTCTCCTCTTTAAAAGGGGGGGGCTTCCATACAAATTTCCTCATAACTCGAGAACTAATCACGCAAATGGAACCAAATTTGGCATGTGAAGGTTTTCGAGGGTAAGAATATTTTCTATAGTAAATTAGGACCCCTCCCCACTTTAAGAGGGGGGGGCTCCTGAGCCAAAGAAACACAATTTTCCTCATAACTCGAGAAGTAATTAAGCAAATGGAACCAAATTTGGCAAGTGGGTGTTTTTGGAGACAAAAATTTATTCTATGATGAATTGGGACCCCTACCCGTTTTAGGAGGGGGGGATCCTATACACATGAAATACAAATTTCCCCATAACTGAAGAACTAATCAAGCAAATGGAATAAATTTGGCATGTGAAAGTTTTCGAGGGCAAGAATATTTTCTATGGTGAATTAGGACCCCTCCCAACTTTAAGAGGGGGGGCTCCTATACAAACGAAATACAAATTTCCTCATAATTCGAGAACTAATCAAGCAAATGGAACAAAATTTGGCACGTGGGTGTTTTTGGAGACAAATTTTTTTTCTATGATGAATTGGGACCCCTCCCCACATTAGGAAGGGGGGCTCCTATACAAATGAAATGCAAATTTCCTCATAACTCGAGAATTAATCAAGCAAATGGAACCAAATTTGGCATGTGAAAGTTTTCTAGGGCATGAATATATTCTATGGTGAATTAGAACCCCACCCCCCCACTTTAAGAGGGGGGGCTCCTGTACAAACGAGAAACAAATTTCCTCATAACTCGAGAACTAATCATGCAAATGGGACCAAATTTGACACGTGGGTGTTTTTGGAGACAAAAATTTTTTCTATGATGAACTGGGATCCCTCCTCACTTTAGGAGGGGGGGCTCCTATAAAAATGAAATACAAATTTCCTCATAACTCGAGAACTAATCAAGCAAATGGAACCAAATTTGGCATGTGAAAGTTTTCGAGGGCAAGAATATTTCTATGGTGAATTAGGACCCCTCCCAACTTTAAGAAGGGGGGCTCCTATACAAACGAAATACAAATTTCCTCATAACTCGAGAACTAATCAAGCAAATGGAACCAAATTTGGCACGTGGGTGTTTTTGGAGACAAAACTTTTTTCTATGATGAATTGGGACCCCTACCCACTTTAGGAGGGGGAGGCTCCTATACAAATGAAAAACAAATTTCCTCCTATACAAACAAAAAACAAGCAAATGGAACCAAATTTGACATGTAAGTGGTTTTGGACGCAAGATTTTTTTCTATGGTGAATTGAGACCCCTCTCTTCTTTAGAAAGCGAGTTATGGCCCATCTCCCTTTTAAGAGGGTGGGCTTCCATACAAATGAAATGCAAATTTCCTCTTATCTCGAGAACTAATCAATCTAAAACATCAAACCGCATTGCGCGGTTTGCGCTTTACCAACCCAGCAGCAAACATTCTTTTATTTCGTTCAGTAAGAAGATCGTTGAACGCAATCATTTGGATTCGCAATCATGGTTCGCAGATGATTCTTTCCAACACAATCTTTTGATTCAAACGATTCTAAATGAACCTCGATACAACAGTTCCGATCTTGTTTGAATCATTCGCATTCTTTCTGCTGTGGGTCGGCGATTCATCGGTGAATTCACTTTGTAGGGTTCTGTTCGAGAGCCTGCATGCGAGCGAGAATGATTGAAAGCAATACTTCGAAGCAAGCAATATATTCACCAAAAATAATGTGAGTGAATGAATTTTTCCATGCTTGCTCCACCCACTTTGGCAACCACGTATCCCTTGTCTGCAGTTGACACAACATCTTGAACCGGGAACCTGCCGCCGTCCCGGACCTATCCGACACCCAGTTAACGTTTCCGGCAGGGATGCGGTATGGGTCCGAGATGATTTCAATGTCCGTCAACGACTCAGTAACTGCTTGGTACAACAGCTGCTGGGCCGCGTGGCAGTGGTTCAAGTTCAGTTGCGTTACCTGCACTACGCCCGTGTTTTAGTCGCCGGCGCGCCTGCCGGGCACTTCGGGCCTCCTGTTGTGTGCTTAGCGTCCCGTTGGCCGGTACATATCAGGCACTTGGGTGGCGCAGTACAGTCCCTCGCTATATGGCCCGACACATTTCCTACACAAGTGGCTTTGGTCTGGCCCCTTACAGCTCCAGGACCTGTGCCCTCTCTCAAAGCACCGGAAGCAGGCCTCCGGCTGCTGGAACACGCTCAGTAGGCATACGGACCATCCCACCTTCAGCTTAGCCACTTTCAGGGCTGTATTTCTGTCTTCTCGTGGAAGTCTTATAGTTGCTACCTGGGTTCCCGCCGGTCCCTTACACAGACGAACTGCCTCGGTAGTCACCACCACTTTACATTGCTCGTTGAGAGCTCGTGCTAGTTTGCCCGCTTGGGTGATCTCGTCCAGGTTTTTAAGCTGGAGAGTCATCTCAAGCGTTAGTGCGCGGATCTGCACGCTATCGCCAAGGACCTTTTCTGTCAGCACTTTGTAAGCAGAACCCTTTTCAGTGGCATTCTTTTTGAGTTCAAGAATCATGTCGCCTGTGCGAGAGCGGCGGATACTCCGCACATCCGCGCCAAGACCCTTCAACTGATGATGCCCTCTCATGGCCTTTAAAACTTCCGAATATTTCCGAAGTTTTGACGATAAGGGCATCGCTTTTGCTCCTCTTTTCCCTGGCCACTTTCGGTGGAGCTCGATCCTCCTCTTTCTTCCTGGTCTTCTTCTTTTTGACCAACTCCCACTGGTTGTCGGAAGCTAACAGCGTCTTGTTACCCTCAGTGGGTTCTTCGGTTGGCTTACGACCCTCTGCTATCATGCGCTTCTTCGGACCCGTGGGGGTTTCTTCCCCTGGGGACTGCCTTGCGCGTTTGGCGGATGTCTTGTCGTTAGACTGCTCCGTAGTCGCGAGTGCCACGGAATGGTCAGCCATTGACGGGCAGGCATCCGTTTGTGCAGAACTTGATACAAGCGCCTTCTCTTTCTCTGCCACTTTTACTCGCGCTTCGAGTTCGCTGTGCTCCTTCGTCGCAGCACGCATGGTGCTCCGAAGCATGAGCAGACTTTGTTTCGGGTCCTTCGCTAAGGTGCTGCGACCTGCCACGAACTCGATAATGGCATCGAGTTGATGACACGCCGCTACCACTCTTGGTAGCATGTCTCTCTTGCCTGCCACTGCTTTTATTAGCGACGGGCCGTTCATTGCTGCGTCCGGCGTAGATGCAGTTGGAGCGACAGGTGTGCCGTTTCCCTTTCCGCTTACGCTGGTGCTTCTACTGGTATCCATCGGCGGAGACCTCTGGATACCACTTCTTGCGAACGCATTATCTAATCCGTTTTATCTAATCTAGCCGAACGGCTATTGTCCTGCTCGTAACGAATTGCAATATTATAATCTTACTGTTAATATATATTTAACGGTTTATGGGTTTTTTAATCGAATTTCAGGATTTGCGCGATTTTTCACTCGAATTTAGAATCAGGTAATTATCTCCAAACGAAGTGTAAAGTACCTGGGTGTTATGGCAGACAACAGGCTGAACTTCACCAGCCATGTGGATTATGCTTGTGGTAAAGCGTCAACAGCGGTTACTGCACTGTCCAAGATCATGCCGAACGGCTATGGTCCTAGCAGCAGTTAGAAACGCCTGATGGTCAGCGTTGCCAGGTCGGTGCTACGGTATGGTGCTTTGGAGAGTAAGCGCAATCAGGCATGTCTGAGCAAGGTGTTCAGGCATTGCGCGTTGCGTGCGGCTACCGTACCATATCGTTGGATGCAATCGGGGTTATTGCAGTCATGATTCCCATATGCATGCTTCTAGGTGAGGACATCGAGTGCCATAGGCAGAGGAACGTCAGGGGCGCTAGGGATAGAATTAGGCTGGACTCTATTAGGCGTTGCCAGACGGAACGCTGAGCATGGCAGGTGGACCCAAAGGCTGATCCAGAACATCTCGTCCTGGATCGGTAGAAGGCATGGTGAGGTAGACTTTTTCCTTGCCCAGTTTCTGTCGGGACATGGATGCTAGAAAATATTCTCTATTCACCATAGAAAAAAATCTTGCGTCCAAAACCACTTACATGTCAAATTTGGTTCCATTTGCTTGATAAGTTCTCGAGTTATGGAGAAATTTGTTTTTCATTTGTATAGGAGCTCCCCCCTCTTAAAGTGGGGAAATCCATAGAAAATATACCATAGAAAATATTCTTGCCTTCAAAAACACCCACATGATAAATTTGGTTCCATTTGCTTGATTAGTTCTAGAGTTATGAGGAAATTTGTCTAGAGTTATGAGGAAATTTGTGAGAGAGCCCCCCCCCCTCTTAAAAAGGTAAAGGGGTCCTAATTCATCATAGAAAAAATGGTTGCCTCCAAAAACACCCACATGCCAAATATGGTTCCATTTGCTTGATTAGTTCTCGAATTATGAGGAAATTTGTATTTCATTGGTGTAGAAGCACCCCCTCTTAAAGTTGGGAGGGGTCCTAATTCACCATAGAAAATATTTTTGCCTCCAGAAACCTCCACATGCCAAATTTGGTTCTATTTGCTTGATTAGTTCTCGAGTTATGAGGAAATTTGCATTTCATTTGTATAGGAGCCCCCCTTCCTAAAGTAGGGAGGGGTCCCAATTCATCATAGAAAAAAATTTTGTCTCCAAAAACACCAACGTGCCAAATTTTGTTCCATTTGCTTGATTAGTTCTCGAGTTATGAGGAAATTTGTATTTCGTCCTAAAGTGGGGAGGGGTCCTTATTTACCATAGAAAACATTCTTGCCCTCGAAAACTTTCACATGCCAAATTTTGTTCCATTTGCTTGATTAGTTCTTCAGTTATGAGGAAATTTGTATTTCATGTGTATAGGATCCCCCCCTCCTAAAACGGGGAGGGGTCCCAATTCATCATAGAAAAAAAATTTGTCTCCAAAAACACCCACATGCCAAATTTGGTTCCATTTGCTTAATTACTTCTCGAGTTATGAGGAAAATTGCTTTTCTTTGGTACAGGAGCCCCCCCTCTTAAAGTGGGGAGGGGTCCTAATTTACTATAGAAAATATTCTTGCCCTCGAAAACCTTCACATGCCAAATTTGGTTCCATTTGCTTGATTAGTTCTCGAGTTATGAGGAAATTTGTATGGAAGCCCCCCCTTTTAAAGAGGAGAGGAGTTATAATTCCCCTTATAAAGAGGGGAGGGGTCTCAATTTACCATAGAATAAATTCTTGTCACCGAAAACACCCACATGCCAAATTTTGTTCTATTTGCTTGATTAGTTGTCGAGTTATGCAGAAATTTGTGTTTCATTTGTATCACTAATACCTTTCCTGGCCCCAAAAAACCTCTACATGCATATTTTCATGCCGATTGGTTCAGTAGTTTTCGATTCTATAAGGAACATACGGACAGACAGACAGAAATCCTTCTTTATAGGTATAGAAGATTTGTATTTGTTCATCTGACCTCTGTGGGTCTTAATGAAACTTAGGAGGTTAGGAGTGGGGAAAAGCCCACTTAAGGTCGACCCTCCAGTGCGCGTAAAACCCCACTATCTTTTAACACTGTTACAAATCTGGCGTACATGCTACATACAATTACAATATCAACATAGTACAACTTAGCTTAACATTGACACATTTCTAACTTAGCATATTATATTATTTGCCTTAGTCTATTTTTAAAACTATCACTCGATAAATCGAAGTCAAACAATTCAAATACGTTATTAAACACGACACACATCGCCCTAAGGGGTTCGTTTTGGCCATAATATGTGCGGTGGAATGAAAGGCGCAGGAAATCGGTTTCTGGAGGGCACATTCAAAAAAATTGCTTGAAAAATATTTCGTCTCTTTGCCAGTGTGTCAATTCCGAGCAGTCGACAACGGTCAGCATAAGGCGGCAAATGGTTGGGGTTTTGCCACGGTAAAAACCTCAGAGCGAAACGTAGGAATCTGGCCTGTACTGCTTCAATCCGGTTGCTCCAAATTTCGGTATAGGGACTCCATATTATGGCCGATGTCTCCAGAGTGGAGTTTTGATAAGAAAAAGCACTTGGTTGTCAAATAACAAATCAAATACCCAAGTAGCACTTGTAACTAATCATAAAAATAAAAAAATACAAAAAGGTTGCACAGCAGTTACATTTAGGATACTTGTAACGAGTTAGGTTACATAAAATTAAAAATAGTTACTTTTTAGTTTTCTAGTGACAAAAATCTCAAAATGTTACCAGGTAGTTACCAAATGACCAAATTGAAACCTTTTTTTCGAACTGTCAACAACTTGGTCGTCGCAAAACAGTCACCTTTCAGTTACGAGTTACCAAATAGTTATCAAGTGACACAAATGAAACCTTTTTCCAAACTGTCATCAACTTGCTGGTCGCAAAACAGTTAATTTTCCGTTACGAGCAGTTACGAAGTCAAAAAAAGTCGGCTAGTAACATTTTCGCAACAATTTGTTCACTGTTCCTTGTAAACACAACGGATTAAGGAAAAACTAGACCTGAAGAATATTGCTAATGGTAAAGATAAACAATTGGTACACGGGTTGTGAAATGCTCTTGTAAATGCGTTTATTTACTTAATTGATGGTACTTGGAATCTTCTCCGCCCAGACATTGGTATTAAGTAAACAAATGATGATTATTCTCAAACGTCAAAACGATCAAGTTACATCGAAACGAAACCGGCAATGAAAATAGGTTACAGTGTAACTTAGAAATGACGACATAAGAAATAAGTGACTACAACAGATTTAATATTGGTTACCGTATAACCGATACCGTAACCAGGTCGAAGGCTAAGGTTACGTACAACTAGAATGTAACTGAAATGTAACCTTCTATGATTAACACTGGTGGTAACTGTTTTATTCAAACTGAAACTATTCTTTGATATTAAATTAACACTTTCTTTTCACAACAATCACTAAAAAATACCTTTTCCCGATATCAACAATGTGAACAATGAACAATGGCTGCTTAAAATCATTTCATGCCATATGCCGAAAACGATACAAAACTTCAAGGACGATGGTGTAGTAGTTAGAACCAAAGGCAAAATGGCTATGAATTTTACTGTGATAGAAGTGATAGCGAAAACAACTTGATTTTTAATGGTTTCTAGGTGAATGCTCCACTAATTCATTATTGCTAAGAATAAATTTAAAAAATCAAAAAATTAATATTTAAATTTTTATATTTGATTTACAAAACATCAATTTTTCAAAGAAGTAAGTAATGAAAAGCTATATTAAATAAGAGCGCGTGAATTTTTCAAAGCTAGAATCATGCATTTCACCATAAATTTGAAACTGCATTAAAATTTGTGTTGAAATAATAATTTATACACTCTTCTATATTCAACAGTTAAATTTACTGCTTGACGTTGACAGCCATAGATTGAAATAATAAACCTGCTACATTTTCGCTATGCAATAAAAGTTACAAGATAACTAATTTGCCACCAATTGAAAGTCAATTTACAGTTTATGTGTAACTTCAATAGTAACCATTTTGTAACTATACATGTTACATATTGGTTATTGAGTAACTGTTAATGCAACCAGATTTAGTTACATAAGTTGCGCTATTTCGGTTACACAACTGTTATATTTTAGGTTACTGTAACCGAAGTTTTACATTTAAATTTGTCGCATATCAGCCGCTGCGACTCAATTGTGATAACGTGTGCTACTTGGGATATAAACTAATCACTTTAAACCGGATTGGCCATTCCAGAATTGGGTATTGTCAGCTCACAGATGGTCAATTGTGTGCCTAAGCCAATTTTAGAATTGGTTTAGCGTATCTTTTTAGACACTTTGAACTGATATGGCAAGTTTAGTTCTGATTGATCATTTCGGAACGGATAGGTATACATTTGAATCTGTTCCGATAACGTTAAGCATTATCTTGAATCCTAAGCTATCATCTGTGATCATGTAGTGACCACTTTCGAAATAACCAATCAAAATACTTCGAAATGTAAAAAAAATCACCTGCCGAATCAATTCCAAGAACTTTGATACCCATATTACTAGGTTTTACCTTAAATCTTAGACTAGCCACTCATGACCCCGCAAGAACCTACTTCGGAACCTGATTAATCTCATTATAAAAAGGCGAAAGATTTATTCGACATTTGAAGAGAGACCAAAGTTTTGGATGTTGAATGGCTGATCATCTCCGTTGCCACCCTATCGACGGCACCCCATGCGCGCTGCTCTGCGCACATTCTCTGCACGATGTTGTCGGCGTTGGTGTCTTCCCCAACGACCGCAAGCATCACCCGCCAAGTGGTCGTGAAACGCGGGTACTGAAACATCACATGCTCCGCCGTTTCCTCGGCTACCGTGCAAACGGGGCAAAAGGGTGAGCCCGCCCACGCATATGTAGACACTTCTTAAAGCATCCATGTCCCGACAGAAACTGGGTAAGGAAAAAGTTCACCTCACCATGTCCACTACCAATCCAGGACGATATGTTCTGGATCAGCCTATGGGTCCACCTACCGTGATCGGTGCGATCCCATTCCGCCTGCCAACGCATAATAGAGTCCAGCCTAACTCTGTCCCTAGCGCCCCTGACGTTCCTCTGCCTATGGCACTCGATGTCCTCACCTAGTAGCCGCACGCAACGCGCAATGCCAACAGCCTGAACACCTTGTTCAGACTTGCCTGATTGTGCTTACTCCCCCCATCACCAGGTGGTTTCCCCGGCTTTGGCAGCAGTACCAGTCTTTGGACTTTCCATTTGTCTGGAAATTCGCATACCTCTAGGCAATTCTGAAGCGTCTCTCTAAACATATCGAGATATGCTTGGATGGCCACTTTGAGTGCCTCGTTCGGAATCCCGTCAGGACCGGACGCTTTCTTCGTTTTTAAACCCCTGGCTATTACGATGAGTTCCTCATTCGTTACCGGAATGAGGACATCATTCGATTGACCGTACGGGGTTGGAGGCCACCAAACTGGATCGTGTTGCGGAAAGAGCCCTTCCACGATGACTTTCAGCTTTTGGGGGCAGGCTTCCTGCGGCGCGGATGTACCCTTCATCTTTTTCATCACCACCTGGTATGCACCGCCCCAGGGGTTTGAATCCGCATCGCAGCATAGCTCCTGAATACAGGATTTCTTGTTCGACCCCCCGAACCTCAGCATCTGCATCGGTCCGGGCCCTCTGCGCTAGCCTTCTTGGTCTGTGGCACCTGGAGCGGAGCTGGGCAATGGTATCACTCCACCAGTATACCGAGCGACGACCGTTCGTTGGCTGCCCCGTCCTGGGCATAGTGTTATCACATGTCCGTACTAGGACGTTGGTCAGCTCACGGGCACTCAGGTTAGAGCGTTTGCTCTCTGCGCTGAGTGCTTCAACAAACAGGTCTTTGTCGAAGGACTTCACTTTCCACCTCCTCCCTGTCGACTTCAACCCACGTGGTTGTAGCATTCGTCGCTCAATCGTGTACCGTATAGCTTGGTGGTCGCTATGCGTGTACTCATTTGACACTCTCCAGCCCATGTTGGCAAGCAACGTTGGGCTGCAGAAGGTGATAACGATGATCGATAGTTGTACCCCCCTACAAAAGGTACTGACGGATCCCACGTTAGCTAGACTTCTATCCAGCTTGGACAGAGATTCCAGCAAGCTTTGTCCCCTAGGGGTAGTGCACCTGCTACCTCATTCGACAGCCCAAGTCTCCTCCAATGACAACGGGCTTGCGGCCCGTGAGCTCATCGGTGAGCACGTCTAGCATCGGGTCAAACTGCTCCGGCGACCACCTAGCTGGAGCGTAGCAGCTACAGATGCAGACGCCATCGACCACAACAATCACGAATGGTAAATGGTTATCACGAATGGTAAATGGTTGAATAATGCGCTCCAGAACTATCACGAAGTTCCACAGCCTCTTATTTAGCAACTCCTATCTCTACCTCCTCGTGGTACCATCCGGGATACGCTCCTTAGTGGAAATCGGACAACCGGTGGAAACTAGGGTCGTATGCGGACAGAGAAGGGGGCACTCATGCGAAGGCTGAGTGTAAACTCTCCGCCTGCAAATGACGGATCTCGGTAGAAGCATGTTCGATGAACCTGAAAATACCGAGAACCTGAGCAGAGGGTCCAAAGCCCCCAAAGGAGGATGGTTTTAATAGCTATTATCCATGGCTAAAAGTAAAAACATGAATGGATAAACCCCTAATCCAAGGTGTCATGCGACCCGTGCCGAGGGATGAATGGTGGGGGGGGGGGGGGTTCTATAAATACTCAGCCTCAAACGGAGCCTGTGGAGTACCAGAGCGCCCTCCACAGTAATCAGCCCTTACCGCATCATGAGGGGCTCTGATGTGGCGCACTTTTCTTTCCCCTCAACTCGTGGGATTCTTATGGAAGACAAAATCAAAAATACAACAAGTGTGGATACGGTGGAAAACCCGTTCGCTAGAGGAGGCATCCAGCGTTCTCCACCAAGGGTGGAGAAGGATGCAACTAGGAGCGCTAGTGTGGGTGGCAAAGGCAGCGGTATGCCTACCACGCCGGACACAGCGATGAACGGCCCATCGCTTATCAGGGCGATGGAGAAAAATAGAGACGCTGTACCTAAAGTGGTAGCAGCGTCACAGCAGCTCGATGTAATAATCGAGTTTACGTCAGGTCGCGGCAATTTCTCCAAGGACCTGAAGCAGAGTGTGCTCATGCTTCGGAGAACGTTGAATGCAGCGACCAAAACGCACAACGACCTCGTAACGCGTGCAGGAGAGGCCAAGAAGGTGACCGTGAAGGCGTCGAAGGCAGTACAAACGGACGCTTGCCCGTTGACGGAGTGTCGTAACGCGGCCCAGGAGGCTACGGAAAGCGCTACCAGCAGCGGTAAGGCATCCGCCAAGCGCCCGAGACAGTCCCTGGGGGATAGCACCCCTGGCGGACCGAAAAAACGCCTGATCGGTAAAAGCCCTCAGGCTAGCGGGTTGGCAGAGCTAACCGATGAACCAGCGGGAAGCTCCAAGACAGGTGGCCCGTGGACCGAGGTTAGGGCCAAGAGAAAAGGCGGAGGAGGCTCCAGTAAAAAAACTGCTCCACCTAAACCGGCAAGAAAGCGAGCGAAGAAGGGCGACGCTCTTATCCTGAAAACCGACGGGTCGAAATACTCGGAGGTTCTGAAGGCCATGAGAGGAGACGCCCTACTCAAGGATCTGGGCGCGGACGTACGGAGCATCCGCCGCTCACGCACGGGCGATATGATCCTCGAGTTAAAGAAGGACGCCACAAAGAAGAGTTCCGCATACAAGCCCATAGCGGAAGGAGTGCTCGGGGACGGAGTGCAGTTACGTGCTCTCACACCAGAATAGAGATGCCAATACCGGGAGGTATTTTGTAAACCGGTTTTTCGGTATTGATAAATGCAATACCGGTAAAACCGGTAAAAAACCGGTAAAAGTTAACTCTTGAAAACTATATTTAAAAATCATATGATTTGAAGAAGATCCTTCCATAATCAACGATACTCAGTTGCTGTCGAATAGTTAATTGACTAGTTCATTGAAAAATAATATTTAACAATGCGAAAAGAATTTACCGTGTCATCTTTAAAACGAGAACAAATTTCAATGAAAAATTTCCGGAGGCAGAGAATCTTCATTCGGTGTCCACAGCGAAAAAAAGAACAATTCCTAGTGATAAATTAGAAATGTAGCGTAGGAAAACCCTTGTTCAAGAGCTTTTAATAAGCTGCTTAGATACTTAAAATTAAAAAAGAAGAAAACTTATCCAATTTAATTCTACTATGTATATTTTATTTACGACAGATGCGTATTTCGCCTACGACTTGCAGGCTTCCTCAGTGTCTGTTTTCGAACGTCGTGAATAAAATATACATAGTAGAATTAAATTGGATAAGTTTTCTTCTTTTTTAATTTTAGGTTTCGTATTCTACTAAGACGCTCCAAAAACTTCAGTGCTTAGATACTGATATTTATGATAAATTATAACTAAAGATTCAGTTGATTGGGTTCCTCTGCCTGCTCGGTTTCTGAGTTTATTCCATTGACTTTTAAAATAATAAAATCTTGTAGAATTTTATTATTAAAACATCCTTGATGCCTTAAAAAATATTACAAAGCCATTACAAATAGTGCAGCTAATTATAAAACGAATAAATTTAAATATACGACCTCTCTCTGAAATTCTACCAATAAAGTAACTCGAACAGCAGTTGTGGAATACCTGAAAGGTGTTTCGAGAGCAGTTTTAGAGTTCGAAGTTCGTAGAACGAAAACAGTTCTCTTCAACGACCCTATCGACACCAGTAACAAAGGAGCTCAACATGCAAGATGGCACGATCAGATCGATAGTGATTTGCGACTTCTGAGACGACTGAGAAATTGGCGACGAGTAGCCCATGGAGTGGAACAACTTGAATGGAGACGACTGCTTAAAAAGCATGAGGCACTCCGGCTCTATACTGACAGCGGTGAGGTATTTCAGGGTTTTCCCTTTGGAAGAACTACACAATTGAGTTATTATTAGTAGAACCTTCAATCATGAATTTAAGGTTCCCCGTGCTTTAAAATTTTTACCAGCGATTCATGCTTCTTGAGTTGTTATTTCATCATGCAAAAAAATACCGAAAATACCGGTTTTTGGTCTTGGAAAAACCGGTAATTCGGTATTGGAAAATAGCCCGGTAATACCGGTAAAACCGGTTTCGGTAAAACCGGTATAGCATCCCTACACCAGAAGTGACTCTCCAGCTTAAGAACCTGGACGAGATCACCGAAGTGCGTGAGGTCGTACAAGCTCTCGAAGAGCAAAGTGGAGTGGTGGTGGCAACCGAGGCGGTTTGCCTACGCAAGGGTCCGGCCGGGACCCAGGTAGCCACCATACGACTTCCGCTGACTGACGGAAACAAAGCCCTGAAAGCTGCTAGGCTAAAAGTGGGGTGGTCGGTATGCCCACTGAGCGTGTCCAAGCAGTCGGAAGCTTGCTTCCGGTGTTTCGAGCACGGACATAAAGCCTGGAACTGCAAGGGGCCAGATAGGAGCCAGTTGTGCAGGAGATGTGGTAGTGCTGGCCATAAAGCAAAGGACTGCGCGGAGCCTCCCAAGTGCCTGATCTGTACCGGTAAACGGGACGCAAAGCACGTAACGGGAGGTCCAAGGTGCCCGGCCGGTGTGCCGGCGACTAAGCCACGTTCATAGTGCAAGTGACACAACTCAACCTGAATCATTGCAGCACGGCTCAGCAGCTGTTACACCAAGCAGTTTCTGAGTCAGCAATGGACATTGCCATAGTCTCGGATCCATATCGCGTCCTTGCCGGAAACGGCATCTGGGTCTCGGATAGGTCTGCGACGGCGGCTATATGGACAACAGCTGACTGGTTTAAGGCCGTTGGTTGTGGCGGGCGACTTTAACGCTTGGGCGGTAGAGTGGGGAAGTCGTCGCACGAACCATAGGGGTCGGATTCTGCTTGAAGCTCTGGCAAAGCTTAACGTAGATCTGGCCAACGTCGGCAACACAAGTACCTTCAGTAGGAACGGTGCGGAGTCTATCATCGACGTGACTTTCGGCAGTCCTGGTCTGATAGGAGACTGGAGGGTAGATAATGGCTACACTCACAGTGACCATCAGGCGGTCCGCTATGGTGTCGGTCAGATAACGAGGCGGCAGGCGGCGAGTAGGGCCAAAAAAAATGATGAAAGACATCATACTTCGATCCCGAAGTATTTGTGGAAGCGATCCGGAGAGAGTGCGGTGATCGCGGTATGCCCGATCCGAACGCTGATCATTTGGTTGAGGTACTGTCGCGAGCATGTGACGCTTCCATGTCTAGGAAAGATCGACTTAGGTATGGCAGGTCACCGGCTTACTGGTGGACAGATGAAATTGCGGAACTCCGCGGAGCGTGCTTTCGTGCGAGGAGAATTATGCAAAGAGCTCGTTCGGATGAAAGCAGGGCTGAATGTCGAGTAGCACTTGTTGCTGCACGCGCAGCGCTTAAGAGCGGGATAAAAGCTAGTAAACGAGACTGCTTTGAAAGGTTATGTGCTAGTGCCAATGCGAACCCGTGGGGTGATGCCTACAGAGTCGTAATGACAAAGACTGTGATGGCGCCCGCTGAGTAATCGCCAGAGATGCTGGAGCGGATCATCGAGGGCCTCTTTCCGCGCCACGAGCCAAGGCCCTGGCCCCAGGCCGCTGAGTCGTCCCACGGCCGACGTTCCAGTATCTCAGACCATAGCGGCCTCCCAACCGAACATCCAAAGTAACGTGGGCGACGGCGGTTTGGAGGTCGGGGAGGAAGTGACGGTTACGAACGAGGAACTCATTGATATCGCTAAATCCCTAAAGGTGAGCAAGGCACCGGGGCCAGACGGTATCCCGAATATGGCCATTAAAGCGGCTATTTTAGAGGCTCCCGAATTATTCGGGGCAGTAATGAATAGATGCCTGGAAGCTGGCCACTTCCCGGACAGATGGAAGCGACAGAACCTGGTCCTATTGCCGAAGCCGGGAAAACCTCCGGGTGTCCCCTCGTCATATAGGCCGATCTGCCTACTCGATACTGCCGGCAAGGTGCTGGAGAGGGTTATCCTTAACAGACTCGTACAGTACACGGAGGGTACAAACGGTCTGTCAAGGAACCAATTCGGCTTCCGAAAAGGCAAATCTACGGTGGATGCCATCTTGTCTGTCACTAAGACAGCCGAGGTGGCAATCCAGCCCAAGAGGACAGGTATTCGTTATTGCGCAGTTGTCACGCTCGACGTGAGAAATGCGTTTAATAGCGCTAGCTGGGACTCCATAGCCAGCTCGCTTCGTAACGTCCAAGTGCCGGTGTCGCTGTACAGAATTCTGGAAAATTATTTCCAGAATCGTGTGCTATGCTACAACACGGAGGAGGGTCAGAAATGCGTTCCAATCACCTCAGGGGTTCCGCAAGGTTCCATACTGGGCCCGGTGTTGTGGAACGTCATGTATGACGAGGTGTTGAAGCTAAAGTTTCCGGTAGGGGTGGTGATTGTCGGCTTTGCGGACGATATCACCTTGGAAGTCTACGGTGAATCTATCAGAGAGGTTGAGTTGACGGCTGCCCACTCTATAAGCATTGTTGAAGATTGGGTGCGATCCAGGAAACTGGACCTAGCGCATCATAAAACGGAGGTTATCGTGGTGAACAACCGCAAGTCGGTGCAGCAAGCAAATATCAGTGTCGGGGACTGCACTATTTCGTCAACGCGGTTCTTAAAACTCCTTGGAGTCATGGTCGACGACAAGCTCAAGTTCGGGAGCCACGTCGACTATGCCTGCAAGAAGGCTTCCGCAGCTATTTCGGCATTGTCTCGTATGATGTCTAATAGCTCTGCGGTATATGGCAGCAAGCGAAGGCTTTTAGCCAACGTGGTCCAGTCCATACTCAGGTATGGCGGGCCGGTGTGGTCATCGGCGTTAGGTACCAAAAGCTATCTAGCCAAGCTGGAAAGCACCTATCGTCTCATGTGCTTAAGAGTGGTGAGTGCGTACCGCACAGTTTCACATGACGCAATCTGCGTCTTAGCGGGTATGATGCCTATTGGTATCATCATCAGCGAGGACGTAGAGTGCTTCAACCAACGTGGAACTAGAGGCATACGGAGTACCACAAGATCGGCCTCGATGATCACATGGCAACGGGCATGGTCTGATTCCACAAAAGGCCGGTGGACACATAGACTTATCCCGGAACTATCCGGATGGGTCAACAGGCGCCATGGCGAAGTCAACTTCCAACTGACACAGATTCTGTCAGGGCATGGTTGTTTTAGACAGTATCTGCACAAATTTGGGCATGCGGAGTCCCCCGAGTGTCCCGAATGCGCAGACGTTGAGGAAACTGCAGAACATGCTTTCTTCATATGCCCTCGTTTCGCGGGCGTGAGAAGCAACATGATGGCAGTTAGCGGACAGGACACTACTCCGGATAACTAGTCCAAAGGATGTGTTCTAGCTCGGACGTCTGGGGTGCGGTCAATGCGGCTGCTACCCAGATCGTACTTGAGCTACAAAACCGCTGGAAAGCCGATCAACGGCGAATAAACAGCCTAACTACCATAGTCCAGTAGTTATCTAAGAGCGTGCGTTAAGCACAATAGCCCCTCCCTGAAGTAATACCGATAAGGTGGTTCCAGGGGGGATTGAGGCTGGAGACTCGAGTAGGGTTTTAGTGGGTCTGGATCCTCACGCCCCAGTAGGGGGGTCGGGATACCAAACCCCACTCCCTGAGTTGTCTTCCCAGGTGTCTGATAGCAGATTTCCCTACTCGTTAAAATAAAAAAAAAACAGCAATCACGAACCCTTCTTGGTTGGACGAAACCACCTCCTGGATCGGGTATCTACCCATCACAGCGATCGCTGCCATCCGACCCTTGTCGATTACCCAGTTTGCAGTTTGCGCCGCCCCGGGAGACCCGGTAGGGATCCGCGATAATGGCAATATCGCACCCCGTTTCGGCTCGCATTTGCCAAAGCAACTCCTGTGCCGTCTCACAATGGTTCAGATTAATCTGTATAAGCTGCACCTTTATCGTTGCAAAGCCCTCCTATAGGCCGCACACGGGCCACCTGTGGCATGCTTATTTCCCGCTTCGGCTGTGCAGAGCAAGCACCTGGGGGGATTGCTACAACCCCCTAGCAAAGCGGCCATCTTTGCCGCACCACCTGCACATCTTAGACCGATCGGGAGCCTTACACTTGCCGATGGCCAAAGCCCATACAACTGAAACAGCGTTCGATACGCCGTTTCGACGCAAGTGTACAGACTGACCAGCCCACCCTAATTTTGCGGGACGCCAACATTTTGTTGGCGATTACCTCTGGCACGTTTAAGGTTGCGGTTTGCATATCTCCATATGCCTTCCGCAACCGGATGTCTGCGGGTGCCACATCAACATTAAGCTGATCCCGTAGAGCATCCTTCAGGTCAACTGCCGTCGTAATCTCGTCGAGGTTCTTACACTCGACAACAACACGCTGCGACAGCGCCTTTACTTGACCCGCTTCGCCCAGGGACTGCTCAACCAGTTGCCTGTAATTCGAGCTCTGGACCGTTGGGTCCTTTTCGAGCTCGAAAAGCAGATCCCCTGCCTGGGTTCGGTGGGTCTTCACTACGTTGGCCCCCAGCTCCTGCAGTGTTGGCCACACTGGCCTTTCCGCACCTTCCATCAACCCATTGGTCGCGGATGCTGGAGAAATGTTGACAGTATCTTTCAACGGTGAGTCAGCATCATTCCAGCTTTGTTGACAAAGATTCTAAAAGTGCTTAAAGCTAGTTTATTCCTATTTACTACAAACTATTGGTGAAACTTATAAATTAAACCTAATATTGTGCTTATACTCGAATTCTAGTGCTAACTCTAATCTGTAATCCTAACTAACTGGTAAGGTTGAAATAACTTAAGATTAACTTAAAGCTAACTAAAAATAATCTTAAAATAGGTAACCTACGCTTACCATAAATTCTATGCTCAAAGCATTCATACAGAAGCCGCTACGACTGGTGAGAGTGTTTAAACCAAAATATGCAATAAATATTTCAACTATTTACGCTCTTCTATAAACTTAGGACCTAAACGCTATCTAGATAGTCTATATAGAAACGATAAAGGACTATAAGGCAAACTAAACGTGAGTAAGACATTTAACCTATAAACTGTACAAGATTACTCAGATTATCATACATCTATTGGAAATTATTATTATTACTATAAGTAAAATATGTATATCATTCATAGAAAAATTATATTCTCCCTCTACATTGGATCGTGCGTTTTATTCGCTTCCGGCGGAGAATTATAATTTTGGATATTGCCGTTGAATTAAATTCAACATGCAGCTTAGGGTCCACCCGAACCGTACGCAGTAGGTCAGCATACGGCAGATTACCTGTCAGCTTCACTACTAAGGCGTCGCCCTTATGGACACGCCTTGGCTTTGGCTTTGCAGCCGCAGCTTCGCTCGGTTTCGGCCTAGGCGGTTTACGCCTAACCACTCGCCAGTCGTCATCCCCGGTCCCGGCAGCACCGTCCGGGACTGCCTCCGCATGTTCGCTGGTAGAGGCGCGATCAAAGGTCCGCTGCCTCGTGGCCACCAGCGTTGGTCCATGGTCGGGTGTAGCCGCCTTGCGCTTGGCAAGCGGCGTACACGCCTGACTAGGCATGGCCACAGCCTTAGCGGCTATGACCCGAGCTTCGGCGATATCGCATCGCTGCAGAAGCTCCTGCCTCTCCACCTCGGCAGCTATGACGGTAGAGCGGAGGCTCACCGCCAGTTTTTTAATGTCGAGGAGGACATTTGACCTCGAGTTGATGAACGAGTACAACTCGTTTACCAACCTTTTGGCTTTCTCTAGCTTACTACTGGCTGGAGGAAGCCCAACTCCCGCCTCAAGAGGGTGCACCACGTCCTCCGTTGACATTTTCCTACCGCTGTCGCTCGCCCTCTTGGCTGAGCTAGCAGCGGTAGCCACCGGCGTTCTAACTGGGGTGTTAGATTTTGGTGGAGTCAACTTCCTTTCCGGTATCGCCCCCGTTTTCGGGGGGCTTACCTGTTTGGGCTGTGCCCCCGATTTCGGCGGGCTTCCCTTTTTGGGTCGCGCCCCCGGTAACGCCGCTGGCGACCTCGCTACCTTACTACTTTTGCCACCAGTAGCACCCGCGTTCGTGTCCTGGGTAGAAATTTTTAAAAATTTATTCATGCTTATGGGTCCCAACTGTAGGCCGCTATCTCCACTCGTAATTGTGTAGTCACCTTAACGATCCCATGGTGATCTATGCAAGCTGGGAGGCCATGGCTAGGGACACTCCCCCCTACCCTTCATGGGGGCAGGGATGTCAGCATCCGATCAGCGTTAGTCAGGAATGTATCATCTAAGCCTACACCACCGCACTTTGACGTGAGTGACGAGCTTTGAACGTACCTAGAGACCAGCTACGGTTTGAACGTGACGGAAGGCAGCTGTACCATTAGCCTACTCGCCGTTTCGGGAAGGTACCACCCTTCCTTACCTAAGGTAGTAGAACAACACAGCCGTCAGCCCTATAGCGCTGAATCCAAACGTTTTTTCCTGCCCGTCCAGTACACCATAATTAGGATCTTCCTGGAACCGATCCTAATGTGCCCATGGCACTCCTGACCCGGCTTTTTTGCTTAAAGTCCTGAGCTCTAACAGGACACTACGGCGTCCGCAGCTGGCTCATAGGAGTTGAGCCCCGCTCGCCTCTTTACACCACTGCGCTACGCTACCCGCAAGCACAACGTACCCCGTTTCCCTGTTAGCACACAACTGAGGGTGTAACCAAAGACGGATGTTTGGTCGACCCTAGGGCCAGTTGCGTCCTGGCCGGCACTACGTGGAGGTAGGAATAAGAGTTCCCGTTCCCATCGTATTGGCTATAAGGGGTCGCGCAAAGTCGAATGCGGGTTTGTTCGGCACCATAACCTCGCTGGGTTAGGGCCTTAACCGGCCACTGAGCAATGTCTCTCTCTCTGTGTGTGTGTGTGTGTGTGTGTGTGTGTGTGTGTGTGTGTGTGTGTGTGTGTGTGTGTGTGTGTGTGTGTGTGTGTGTGTGTGTGTGTGTGTGTGTGTGTGTGTGTGTGTGTGTGTGTGTGTGTGTGTGTGTGTGTGTGTGTGTGTGTGTGTGTGTGTGTGTGTGTGTGTGTGTGTGTGTGTGTGTGTGTGTGTGTGTGTGTGTGTGTGTGTGTGTGTGTGTGTGTGTGTGTGTGTGTGTGTGTGTGTGTGTGTGTGTGTGTGTGTGTGTGTGTGTGTGTGTGTGTGTGTGTGTGTGTGTGTGTGTGTGTGTGTGTGTGTGTGTGTGTGTGTGTGTGTGTGTGTGTGTGTGTGTGTGTGTGTGTGTGTGTGTGTGTGTGTGTGTGTGTGTGTGTGTGTGTGTGTGTGTGTGTGTGTGTGTGTGTGTGTGTGTGTGTGTGTGTGTGTGTGTGCGTGTGTGTGTGTGTGTGCGTGTGTGTGTGTGTGTGTGTGCGTGTGTGTGTGTGTGTGCGTGTGTGTGTGTGTGTGTGCGTGTGTGTGTGTGTGTGTGTGTGCGTGTGTGTGTGTGTGTGTGCGTGTGTGTGTGTGTGTGTGCGTGTGTGTGTGTGTGTGTGTGTGTGTGTGTGTGCGTGTGTGTGTGTGTGTGTGTGTGCGTGTGTGTGTGTGTGTGTGTGTAATGATTTTAGAAATGGCTGACCCGAATCGTTCGCTATTACTTTTGTTTGCAAGGTATTCTTGTCTAAAAGTTCACCATTGAGTGAGTTGTTTCGTGATACGACGTTTCGTTCAAAAGTTATAAGCAAACCCCGAATTAATTCACTTAGTGGTGAAAGGAACCTTTGTTATACGGATTATAATGGAACGGTTATATGGAATTAGACTTTTTACTCCAATTACTTTAAATTTTGTTCCATTTTAATTCAACTTGCTTCAAAAGAACCGAATTAGATTGACGCATCAATCAACTAAACAATGTATTAGTGAAATTTGCTACCACTTTTGACGGAGATATTCCGAATTGCTGTGGGATTTGTATTTTGCTGTCATAGGTAGTAGATAAGATTAAGGTGAAATTAGTCGTCATCGATTCTGCCAATTTCAAAAGCATTTTTTTGTTTGAAACAAAAATTCTGTTCATGAAAATATATTTGAAGTATTCAGATTCCCAAGAGGAATGCAGTATTTACAATTTTACGAACAAAACTCCGCTTTTGGGCCCAAAAACTGCTTCCAAAATTGGGCTCTCCGACGAAAAGTTGATGACTGCTAATTTCCCGTTAAAATAGAAATACAACAAATTACACACTCTGGAACATCAGCTTTCGGTGCTTTCGTGGCTCCAAATTGATCGTTTTATTCCGTAGTGTCCATGCACCTACCCTGATTTTGGATGTAAGGGACGAAAAACTTAGATACAATTTTTACCATGCATTGGTCGCATGCAGAAAGGATGTCACTGAACTGTTCGAAATTTGTCTGACTATTGGCATGTTGTCATGTTCATTAAGCTTTAGAATGGAAATGTACGAAAGTGGAATTAAATTGGAATAACACTTTCATTGCTAGGCAGTCGAAACAGTTTATCTCTCCAAACATTTCAATGGTTCACAAAATCCTAGAGATTTCGAAGAAAGATCTAAACATTTTTACTGATCTTATAACAGGACATTGTCCAAATCGCTATTATCTTAAGCTTATGGGAAAACTGCAAGGTGATATATGTCGATTCTGTGGCACAGAAAAAAAGACTCGGAATACCTGTTATGCCGATGTCCGGCATTTTTCAATTAAAGATTAAGGTTCTTCGATAGAGAGCTGTTAGAAGCCCCGATATTTGGAAAACAACTGCCAGCGCAGTACTGCACTTCATCCGAAGTGCAGCACCAGACTGGACAAATGCTATTAGTCAAACAATGACAATCGTTGCTGATAGTGATGCGTTTTCATCCTTAATATATCAAAGATAAACACGTTATTGTTGAGAACCATCATCAGTTGAGGATTTATGTTTATATTTATATGACTAAAAGGTTGACCAAGAAACAAGTGGTTTCAAAGGTGAATGGTGTCAGAGATTTTTTAAGGAAATGTCGGCAGCAAAGCACATGCGTTCCATGTAAAAAAGTTGTGCCATTTTTACGAGAAGATTAGATTCCGATACTATTTTGTGGTTACTGAACTAGTAAGTGACACAGATTTGGATTATTCTAAAATTCAAAGTAACTAACCGAGTGACATGCAAGTAAAAAGCAAAATTCAAATGAAGGTCAAGTTACACGTTTATGCCTCTCTAAAGTGATCCACTCCACTATTTTCAAGTTGATTCATCTCTGTCAGAATACTAACTTTATGTGCTTGGATCAAAAAATTTTCAAAGTTGTTTTGGTTTGAACTAAAATTTAAGTACTGTACAACTTTTTTGTATTAAACTTTTTTTAATCTGGAAAAATAAACACTGGTTTCTTCTCCTTTGTCTAGTTATTGAAGGTTTGATTATTATATGTTTTCTTTGGTTTGGGGCTATTGTGCGCGCGAGTAACCGTTTTACAAAAGTTGGAGCGAGTGTTGGAGGGTTAATATCTTTTGATCGGCAAAACCAATTCCAATTTGCTGATAGTTTTGCTGCATACTGACACTATTTTTCTATATGAAGAAACGAGAGAAAATTTCAGTTGGGGCCAAATTCTGGTACACCTCACATGCTGATCACTTCGTTTCTGTGATGTCGGTTTATGCTGATCTATTTTCCAAATAATTTAAATTATTAATGCATTGAATAATTATGACATTTTGCTCATAATAAGTTTATTGAAGAATATACGTTAGTTAAACAACGATTTGTAATTTTGAACAATATGGCGTAGGAAAACTTACACGTGTTGTACAAAATATAACTATCTCAAATAGCAAGTAAGACCGTATAACAAAGGTTCTTTTCACCACTAGGTGGATTAAATCGGGTTTTAATCTTGACCTTGAAATGCGGTCATACATATATATTAATATTTTTTTGAAACGATGGTTCTACAATTGACGAAGGGACGGTAGGGGAAAGAAATGAAAATTTTTTTTTTGGTGAAGGAGGAGAAGAGCGGAAAGGAACGGAGGGGAGGGGGGGGGGTTGGTAGCTACACTTAACAAGTAGTCATTTTGACTCCTACCTTTTGTCCAATGCTGGAAGGTACATGAGTCGAACGCCAGCGCCTCTATGGTTCAAAGGTACAAGTAGCAGTGAACCACATGCCCTGGCGGGTGTTGTGGGTTCGAATCCGGTTATAATCTCAGATTACAGTTTGGTTCGACTCATGCACCTTCCAGCATTCAAAAAAATATTGAGACTCGCTATGTTTAATTTTCAATAAGTCCTTTGCACAAGGGAAATTTTCCGAAATATGGAAGCAGTCCCAAATGTTCCCAGTATTTAAATCAGGGGACCGGCAGAACGTCAGAAATTATCGTGGCATCACTAGCCTATCAGCTGGCTCTAAAATATTTGAGATTGTAGTAAGTGGCGTTATTCTTTCTCGCTCGAAACATTATATCTCTACCTTACAACATGGATTCGTGCCAGGTCGCTCCGTTTGCACCAACTTGCTTGAGTTTACATCGTCGTGTATCTCACAAATGGAACAGAAAGCTCAAGTTGATGTCTTTTACACTGACCTAAAAGCCGTTTTCGGACATATCGATCATGGAATACTTTCGCGCAAAATTTCGCGACTTGGAGTTTGTTGTCGATTCATCTCAAATGGTTGAGCTCGTACCTACGTGGTAGAGTCTTACGCGTTAAGCTTGGTACTTGTATTTCTTCGCAATTTACAAATAATTCTGGATTTCCACAAGGAAGCAACATGGGGTCATTATTCATGCAGTTTTTGAACGACGTTACTGTTATTAGCATCTGACTGCAAGTTAGTATATGCTGATGATTTAAAATTGTACCTGACAGTTCGAACTGTTGAAGATTGCCGCCGTTTGCAAACTTTGCTCGATAGTTTTGTTGGCTAGTGCCGGAAAAATTGGCTCGTTATCAGCATCGCAAAATGTGAGGTTATGACATTTCACCGTATTTTGAAGCCAGTTTTATTCGATTATGTCGACGGACTAAAACTAAAAAGAGTCCACCATATAAGTGACCTCGGTGTTCTTCTGGATTCTAAGCTCACTTTTCACCTACATCACGCCGCCTTGATATCGAAAGCTACACGTCAGCTGGGCTTCATCTCCAAAATTGTGAGTGATTTTAAGGACCCACACTGCCTGAAAGCTCTTTATTGCTCCTTGGTCTGCCCATTACTGGTGAATTGCAACTTGGTTTGGTTTCCACATCAGTTTTCGTGAAATTTACGGATTGAACGAATCCAGAAAAGGTTCGTCCGGGCACTGCGCGACCTCCCTTGGCGAGACTTTGTTAACATACCGCCGTATCCTGATCGATGCAGTCTACTCGGTATCGACACGCTGGAGCGCCGTCGTAAAATGCACCAAGCAATATTTATAGTGAAACTGGTAAATGGTGATATTGACTCACCGACGCTGCTATCTCTCTTAAATTTCTGAGCATCGCAACGTGGCCTTCGTTCACCTGGATTGCTACAAACTGCTTACAATCGTACGTCGTTTGGTTACCAGAAACCTATCACCGCTTGTATCAGGACCTTCGAAATTACTGAAGAATTATTTGATTTTAATGAACCAACACGACGTGACGAAATTGTAGAAATCGAATATTTTATAAATCTGACGCTGGTTTGTAGCGTTTATTTGGGACTTTGTTCAGATAAATCTTTGAAATAAATAATAATATGTAATGATAATATAAATATGTTACTACAACCATTTATTACTTTTGTGCAATAATCGTACTTTGTGTCTTTCCAGTTTCTGTGCATCCAAAACATTAAATTGTTTTTAGAGATCTGTAAGTCAAATTTTGGGCTGAAAGATGCGGATTTATTTGAACCAACCATGCTCTATGATTTAACCAATTTCCACAAGGTTTTGTTGACATTATCGAAGTTATCACAAACTCGGAAGGCTCAGACAGCGCATAACATCATGTGAGTGTTGCATTTTCTTTCGTTTCGAATTGCATCAGGAGTTATATCATTTTAGCGGCTTTAATTCACAAGTGTTGCAAACTGATATAAACAGCTCTGAAGAGGATATATATAAAGGTTTACATGTAACGTAAGTATCATAAAATAAGATATTTCGTCTCAAACGTGCATTTGATTAGAATATTTTTATTATCTATATAAAAGCCCTAATTCTATACCGCGATGTATATTAATTTCGTTCTACCTATTTCGAATAAATTGTTTCGCCCATTTGATTTTGCTAGCGGAATGGAGAATACCATCAACTTTCGTTCGACAAACCAATTCGTTGAAATACAGAATAAGCCTGAAAGGAACAGACATCATAGTCCCTAGACAAGTATTGTCGCTGGCATCACTAGATATTTACAGGTTGTGTACGTAAACACACTTTTGACACTTGTAGCTCAGAAGTGCTGGCTTCTTGCTGGAAGATGATTTTCCAGGAATACAATGCGCACACTAGCGCCAATACTTGTCTAGAGGTATGAGGTCTGTTCTGAAAGGTCCATATTGGTTTGTATGTATTGCGTTTATATGGGAACATGGATGCTTGCATATAACGTCGTTTTGTGGTGTGAGTTTATTCCATCAGTAGAGGATCAGCGAAAAGAGCTGCAGCTGGGTTTGAAAGCACAACAACTTGCAACTAAAGCCCTATAAGCGCATCTTCTACGGTGATCCAAATCCTTAGTTTGGTCCAAATTTTTAAACCAAACAGAAAAACGTTTCCGCACCGGTGTTGTAAATCTAATTTTATACCGGAGCGAAGTTGTAAATTTTTTACAAACCGTATAACTTTTGGTCTATTTCTGACTCGATTTAGAACAGCGCGAAGGTTGTTTTAAATCTTGAAGGTACGGGGGAGTGACATTTGACAGGAAAAAAACAAAACCATTTCTTCAGGAGACTAATTGTGAAATACATTAATCAATTCATCTAAACTAAAATTGCTTCGATTTTATAGCTTGGACTCTCATTTCTCATATCTGGCATAAACAAACGAAAAGGCGAAATCGAACCATCCTTTAGTTTATTTGCATCACGCACCCGTTTGTCGGTTCGCAACAGGAAATATTTACATCACCGCTGCGGATTGATTTGAATTGAACCATTTTGCCAGTTCTATTTTCAATTTCGCTGGTTCAAATTTGGCATAACTTTGATCTAAATATAGACCACCGTAGATATATATAAATATTTCCTGTTAAAGATATAAAGTCTGTCCGTCTGAAATTCTGTCGACTTGACAGCCCTGCATATGTTTTAGAAAAACAGCAACGTTGCCAAAGGTGCAAACATATGTGTGGTTGCGTGATTTTACTAATATCAGCAGCTTATTGTATGTTTTATTTTGACTCAATTTTTATTGTTTATCGACTGTTCGCATTTAAATTTGGTATATTTTCTTCAAAAATGAGGTATTGTTTGTCATTCTGCTTAAATTTGATCACAGAGAATTTTATAAACACTAGATTTTATAGATATGGAACACTAGAAATCGTAAGCGTAAGCGGCCTGTATTGTGTGAGAGTCACAGAAGAAGTTAGTCAAAAAACCTCTTAAATGACCTTTTAATTTATTTAAAATAAGTTATAATACTTTTCGTTGAGAGGGCTAATAAGAAACGATAATATTGTTCCATGTTTGATTGGAACGACTTTTGACAGATTGATTGGAACTACTTTATGACAGTCGTCCAGACTTTACATTTATAGGGGTTTACTTGCAACAGCTTGGAAGCACAACAGTCGCTTGACTGGACGGCGCTAGTGATGTCCGTTAATCGTTCGATTAATTCAACTAATCGAATAACTAAAAAACCCGAATTAATCCACCTAGCGGTGTGACCTAGCCTTTCTACTGCCACAATAATCATTATTTAATTTCTCAGGAACTTAGTTGTAGATGTATCGATGTTATATTAGTCTATATTTTTAAATATTCGTTCCGTATTCCTCAAAATCCTTATTTGCCAGTAAAATTCACAACGTATTGTGTAGAATAATTATATTTTCTTTCCTTGGGTGCGTAAATACATGTAAGTGTCATTTATGTTACTTGATGAACACCTTATTTGGTTTTATAATATGTATAGAAAAATAATGTAAACACAAAAGATAATTTTTACAGACTTGAATGAATATGTATAGAAAATTAGAAATTAACCCTCTAACGGATCTACAGACGGCCTTAACTTTCGGGCTTCAGAGCCACATACGGAACTTGTTTTGAATTGACAATATGGAGTATTTGTTCATAGCAGATTTTTTGATATTTTGATATTAATACCATGCATTCAAAAGTTAGCATCTTTGAAAAACAAGAGTTCAGAAAAATTATTATTATATTTCGCTTTTGAAGAAAAAGGATATCTACAACAAAATGATTGATCTCAAAATTTTACTATTGGTTTGCTTGGCTTCAACTTTGCAATATATCTGAATTAGAAAAAAATTACTGAATAGAGCATTAGATATGAAAACGAGAAATGGAACTTTTTCTTAGCTGGCACTCCTTCAGACAATTATTTTTGCATGAAAATCAAAACTTGAGCTTTTTTTGAATGTACTTTCATGAAAAGATAGTCATTAGCTTGATCGCATCGTTTTTACAATGTTAGAGGGTTAGGAAAACAAGATGAGGTCGAAAAATAGTGCAAAAACTGCGCCATAAACATGCTTGAGAATGAGAAATATGATCGATATGATTTCCAGTGCTTGTCATTTTTGATTTATTTATTAAAACATGATACATGACATAAGACATCTGTCCTTTAAAATATCACTAACGAAAACAAATCTGACAAAATTTCTACCGTGCATCGTTTACTTCCTATTTTTCATATAACATTTCTAAGCTCTAGTATCTATTGATTGAAAACAGCATCTATTGATGCGCAGCATTTGTTTGGAATTTGTACAAATTTATTTGGAAAAATCAACTCACTAGTATTTTTGATTCTATACACCACTATACCTACATGCTTAAATAAACTGCTTTTCTTCGCTTTTTGCTTTTCTTGTACAATTGTGAGTAACAGCAAGTGAAGAAAATGACAATTGAAATCTGAAATCAAAGAAAAGATAAAACTTTTACCGACTAAATTCCACTATTTAATATTTATTTGCCACAGACACGTAGTTCGCTTACGACGTGCAGGCTTCATCAGTGTCTTATTTCAAAGCGTATACGTATCTGTCGCAAATAAATATTAAATAGTGGAATTTAGTCGGTAAAAATTTTTTCTTTTCTTTTCTTAGAGTTCGTATTCTAAGAGGCGTATTCACTAAGAGGCTTCAAAAACTTCAGACTATTGACATTTTTCTCACTTTTCTTGAATTTCATTGCAAATTTAAAAATTGCAAATTATCATCACATACATACATACATACATACATACATACATACATACATACATACATACATACATACATACATACATACATACATACATACATACATACATACATACATACATACATACATACATACATACATACATACATACATACATACATACATACATACATACATACATACATACATACATACATACATACATACATACATACATACATACATACATACATACATACATACATACATACATCGCACACATTGAATACAATCAACATTTGATTGATACGTTTTGATTTCACACGTTTTAACGGTTCAATATACGGTGCTTAAGGGGGCATAGTACTTTTTACACCATATTTTTTGCCTTATTTCAAATATTTTTTTCTCGATTACGCGAAAAGCGAATCGATTCGGGTTTATTGCTTGCTAAACATTGCACTTTATACTAATATTTGCAGTTTTGTTTGCATATGTGAACCTCTTCCCCTCTCCCCTACGGCTCCTTGAACATGATCATTCGGAAAAAATATGATTTTCGGTACCATGGATTGGCGCTGGGGGGCTTATCCGAATTGAAAAATTCCAAAACGACATGAAAGAATATTAAATTATCTCGTGTTTGACCCATCCTTTTTTTAAAATTCGAACGCATAACAAAATGGCGGACATTCAAACATAAAAGTAAGGTTTTTAGCCGAAAAAATTGACTTTAAACATTTCTTAAAAATACAAAAAATGTAATATCGAAAAAAGGATGGGTCAAACACTAAATAATTTTGTTAGCTTTGAAACAAAAAAAGAATCATGAGAATTGCTTCAGCCGTTCTTGAGATATTTATGGTACCGACTTTTAAAACCTGGTTTCGAGAAAAACGACATTGAAGTTTTTATTCGCTGTGTAATCGCTCCAGACATGCGCGGTACAAATAGCTGTAACTTTGTCAATTTTTGGAATTCATCGAAATGACTTGAAACACATATGGTCAAAATGTTAATCTTTCGAAATAATCAATAAAAAAAATTTCGATTTTTTTAAATTGAAAAAGTACTATGCCCCCTTAAGTGTTAAAGCTTGAATAACTTTTGAATGAACCGTCCGATTTTAAATAACTCGGTTTCGTTTGATAGATCTCAACAATAATTTTCAAATAATAATAAAATGTGTGATGTTTTTCATTGAATTGATTCTTAAATGTTACAAAAATATGTTTTAAATACTATTTTTTTCACATTTCTTTATGTAACTTTCAAACTACAAGTCCAATCATCATGAAATTTGGAAGTTAAGGGTTTGTAAGGCTCCTCTTTCATATGCAATTAATTTTGTTCAAATCGGTTAAGGAATCTATGAGATAATGAAGTCCCATATTTTTCGTATTTTTATACATAACTTTTGAACTAAAAGTCCGATCAGTATGAAACCAATGAGTAGCGACCAATGGGACACCTAGACCTTTCATTTGACACTAAGAACATTAAAATCGGTCCAGCCATCTCCGAGAAAAGTGAGTGAGATTGAAAGAGTTACATACACACACACACACACACACACACACACACACACACACACACACACACACACACACACACACACACACACACACACACACACACACACACACACACACACACACACACACACACACACACACACACACACACACACACACACACACACACACACACACACACACACACACACACACACACACACACACACACACACACACACACACACACACACATACACACACACAGAAAATGCTCAGTTTTCGAAACTGAGTCGAATGGTATATAACATTCGACTCGCACGACCTTCTTTCTATTTCCGGTTTTCCAAGTGATTTCTATACCTTTATACTATATATTTATACTAGCTGACCCGACAAACTTCGTATTGCCACAAATTAACCTGTGTTGTACATAAATCATGAATCTCGGATGATCTTTGTCACAATCTCGAGTTTTGCAAGCCCCCCAGTGGGCGGCGCTTCCGACGGCGGGTCACCGGCAACACTCGCGACCGTCTCGTCCTGAATGATCTAGTGTTACTATAGATAGTTTTTGTGGTCTTGTATTGACTAATGTTTTATGGAACAGTCTCGAATTTCTCGAGTTCGATTAGTTTTTGAGTTTCGCAAAAATTTCTGTTTTATTTGTATGAGAGTCCATATCCCCCTACCACAGGGGTGAGAGGTCTCTAACTATCGTAAAATAAATTCAAGACTCCAAAATCTCCCACATGCCAAATTTGGTTCCATTTGATTGATTAGTTCTCGAGATAAGAGGAAATTTGCATTTCATTTGTATGGAAGCTTACCCTCTTAAAGAGGAGATGGGCCATAACTCGCTTTCTAAAGAAGAGAGGGGTCTCAATTCACCATAGAAAAAAATCTTGCGTCCAAAACCACTTACATGTCAAATTTGGTTTCATTTGCTTGATTAGTTCTTGAGTTATGAGGAAATTTGTTTTTCATTTGTATAGGAGCCCCCCCCCTCTTAAAGTGGGGAAATCCATAGAAAATATACCATAGATAATATTCTTGCCCCCAAAAACACCCACATGATAAATTTGGTTCCATTTGCTTGATTAGTTCTAGAGTTATGAGGAAATTTGTATTTCGCTTGTATGAGAGCCCCCCTCTTAAAAAGGTAAGGGGTCCTAATTCATCATAGAAAAAATGGTTGCCTCCAAAAACACCCACATGCCAGATATGGTTCCATTTGCTTGATTAGTTCTCGAATTATGAGGAAATTTGTATTTCATTTGTGTAGAAGCACCCCCTCTTAAAGTTGGGAGGGGTCCTAATTCACCATAGAAAATATTTTTGCTTCCAGAAACCTCCACATGCCAAGTTTGGTTCTATTTGCTTGATTAGTTCTCGAGTTATGAAGAAATTTGAATTTCATTTGTATGGGAGCCCCCCCTCCTAAAGTGGGTAGGGGTCCCAATTCGTCATAGAAAAAATTTTTGTCTCCAAAAACACCCACGTGCCAAATTTGGTTCCATTTGCTTGATTAGTTCTCGAGTTATGAGGCAATTTGTATTTCGTTTGTATAGGAGCCCCCCCTCTTAAAGTTGGGAGGGGTCCTAATTCACCATAGAAAATATTATTGCCCTCGAAAACTTTCACATGCCAAATTTGGTTTCATTTGCTTGATTAGCTCTCGAGTTATGAGGAAATTTGTATTTCATTTGTATAGGAGCCCCCCCCTCCTAAAGTGAGGAGGGGTCCCAGTTCATCACAGAAAAAAATTTGTCTCCAAAAACACCCACGTGTCAAATTTGGTTCCATTTGCTTGCTTAGTTCTCGAGTTATGAAGAAATTTGTATTTCGTTTGTATAGGAGCCCCCCCTCTTAAAGTGGGGAGGGGTTCTAATTCACCATAAAAAATATTCATGCCCTAGAAAACTTTCACATGCCAAATTTGGTTCCATTTGCTTGATTAGTTCTCGAGTTATGAGGAAATTTGCATTTCATTTGTATAGGAGCCCCCCCTCCTAAAGTGGGTAGGGGTCCCAATTCATCATAGAAAAAAATTTTGTCTCCAAAAACACCCACGTGCCAAATTTTGTTCCATTTGCTTGATTAGTTCTCGAGTTATGAGGAAATTTGTATTTCGTTTGTATAGGAGCCCCCCCTCTTAAAGTGGGAAGGGGTCCTTATTCACCATAGAAAATATTCTTGCCCTCGAAAACCTTCGCATGCCAAATTTGGTTCCATTTGCTTGATTAGTTCTCGAGTTATGAGGAAATTTGTATTTCGTTTGTATAGGAGCCCCCCCTCTTAAAGTGGGGAGGGGTTCTAATTCACCATAGAAAATATTCATGCCCTAGAAAACTTTCACATGCCAAATTTGGTTCCATTTGCTTGATTAGTTCTCGAGTTATGAGGAAATTTGCATTTCATTTGTATAGGAGCCCCCCCTCCTAAAGTGGGTAGGGGTCCCAATTCATCATAGAAAAAAATTTTGTCTCCAAAAACACCCACGTGCCAAATTTTGTTCCATTTGCTTGATTAGTTCTTCAGTTATGAGGAAATTTGTATTTCATGTGCATAGGATCCCCCCCTCCTAAAACGGGGAGGGGTCCCAATTCATCATAGAAAAAATTTTTGTCTCCAAAAACAACCACATGCCAAATTTGGTTCCATTTGCTTAATTACTTCTCGAGTTATGAGGAAAATTGTGTTTCTTTGGTACAGGAGCCCCCCCTCTTAAAGTGGGGAGGGGTCCTAATTTACTATAGAAAATATTCTTGCCCTCGAAAACCTTCGCATGCCAAATTTGGTTCCATTTGCTTGATTTGCTTGAGTTATGAGGAAATTTGTGTGGAAGGCCCCCCTTTTAAAGAGGAGAGGAGTTGTAATTCCCCTTATAAAGAGGGGAGGGGTCTCAATTTACCATAGAATAAATTCTTGTCACCGAAAACACCCACATGCCAAATTTTGTTCTATTTGCTTGATTAGTTGTCGAGTTATGCAGAAATTTGTGTTTCATTTGTATGGGAGCCCCCCTCTTAGTGGGGGGAGGGGTTTCTAACCATCACTAAAACCTTTCCTGGCCCCAAAAACCCTCTACATGCATATTTTCATGCCGATTGGTTCAGTAGTTTTCGATTCTATAAGGAACATACGGACAGACAGACAGACAGACAGACAGAAATCCTTCTTTATAGGTATAGATAGTAGAAAGGCAATATTCGAATAATTTTCAATCGAATACCGCCAGTACGAGTAGTTTAATTAATCTAATAGTTTAAAGGAAATAATGTAAATGCGAATAATCTTCGAATAACGCCCGTTAATCGTTCATAATCGTTCGATTATTCGAATTAATAAATGAAATCGGCACCAACTTTTCAAAAGGGCCGATCTGCAAAATGAAACAAACCGAGTGAAGGTTAGTAAAACATACTAGCATAAGGAAAGAAACCCTCACTCGTTTTATATGGTACTCTTGTTGACTTCTCGTTTTGTTCACATTTTGCAAATTGGCCCTTTTGAAAAGTTGGTGCCGAAATATTCGAATATTTTCAATCGAATACTATACTAGCATGAATAGTTGAGTTAATCGATTAGTGTAGACAATGCTCACCGATTAATCGGTAATTGAATAATTGGAAAATTCGGACATCACTAGATGGCGCTACTAGCGGACGATGTCAGGGTAGCCACCCAGTAGTGAAAACAGAAAATCACTAACAGCCGGGAAAAACCGGCTGGAAGTTGGGAATTTCACAAATAAACCAGGAATTATAGATTACAGTGGACCCCCGTCCGTTTGAACGATTCCTCATGCAAACTAACGGGGTTAGTTTGTAATTTGAACAATTGGCAACCCTAAATATGCTGGCACTTGTGTGAACTGGCCGCCCTGCTCTTTGTTAGACCATTTTATCCAGATGACCTCTCGGGAAAGCAATATCAATATCAGCAATGTTGTTAGTTCGTAAAATGGTCTATTGTTCTGGTGGTTTAATTCAGTTGACAGTTGCAGGCAACGAATATTTCACTTATCGATCGGATTTCTATCATAATCGGTGGGAAAGCGCAATGTGAAACAGAATAAACACGCTAGATCAGTACAAACAAATCGTGTTTATGTGCATTGTCTGCATAAGCAAATGATGTCGTAAGACTATACGTCTTACGGCAAGATTTAGGATAAGGTGTCATTCCAAAAAATCTTTCTCGAAAAGTAATCAGGTTTTGAATGATGATGATGCCACCTCATACCGCTACAACGATTCGAGCGAGACGATTTATCTAGGGTAATTTTCCAATAGATGCGCTCCTAACACAGGTACTTTTAGTTTTTCTAATCTCGCGGGAAAAATTATTACGTTATTGATATAAAAATTTGCCCTGTAAGCAAAATGAACTTTCAGTAAAACATTTGATTTGGTTTCAAGGTCCGAAATATTGCACATATTATGGAATTTGAGTTTTTGTCCAACAGCATACCGACCCAATTGTTGCCCACTTGATTAATGTCATTTGTCTAATATTAAGCACGTTCCACCCAATTGTTGCACGGCAAAGAAAAAACGAAATTAGGAGAATTACCAAGTGTGCGATGTTTAATTACACTAGCACAAAGAATCGCCCAAGACTTACCACCTCGGATGGCTGCGCCCGACTGCCGGAGTGCTGACTGCTTAGCAATCAGCACTATCGACGCGACTGGAAATGCCAGCGGTACCGATGGCTGCTGACACAATAGCGACCCGAACGCATGGTATTCGTCGCTATGTTAGCCCGGAGCATCACTGCAAAGAGCTGTATGATGCTCGCTCCGTTACTACGATAATTCAATGTGATATTCTATTCCAGGGGTACTCAACCCCCACATCTCCCCTCTTCTTACAAGGTACAATGTGATGAAAAAAAAATCTGAGGAGTTTTCCAAACTGGTCAATCAGTTGGTGTCTGCCAAGCGAATGAAAACTTGGAGATGGCTTGGGGTTCTCCTCGTCCTGGAAGTCCTTTGAACCTGGTTTTTATCCCTGTGATCTTCCTGCGGACTTACATGGGTGGCTGATTGACCACGCCATTTGAAGACTTGTGTGGTCTGGGAAACATGGCGCTTAACAGTTCGTCCGTCGTCATCTACCAATACCAAACTCCCATTTCTCTCTTCCATTACCGCACACCGCTGAGTACCGAACCATTCAATTCTAAGCGATTCAGAACTATTTTATTTACCTAAAACCGTTCCGAACCATTTTGTCTATTTGTGATCGTACCGAGCCACTTCATTTCTAATGATCCTGTCAAACAATTATTCCTTTTCATTTAACTATGGTCGTACCGAACCATATACTTTTTCGACCAATGACCGTACCGAATCATTTCATTTGTCAATGGTCATACCGAACCATTTTGTCTATCTGTGGTCGTACCGAGCCACTTCATTTATGAATGATCTTGTCAAACACCCATTCATTTGTCTATGGTCGTACCGAACCATTTTATCTATCTATGTTCGCACCGAGCCACTTCATTTACTAATGATCATGTCAAACACCTATTCATTTGTCAATGATCGTACCGAACCATTTTATCTATCTGTGGTCGTACCGACCCACTTCATTTACTAATGATCATGTAAAACACGAAACACCCATTCATTTAATATTTTTTTGAAACGATGATTCTACAATTGATGAAGGGACGGTAAGGGAAAGTACTGAAGAAGGATTTTTACGGGAATGAAGGGGAAGGGTGGAAAGGAAGGGGGGGGGGGGGGGTAATAGGTAGCTATGCTTAACAAGTTGTCGTTGTGACTCCTATCTTTTGTCCAGTGCTGGAAGGTGCATGGGTCGAACCAAGCTGTAATCAGAGATTATAACCGTATTCGAACCTACAACACCTGCCAGGGCGTGTCGCTCACTGGTACCCGTGTACCTTTGAACCACAGAGGCGCTGGACAAAAGAAGTCTGCACAACCCCCCTTATTAACCATAGCGCGACATGGGTTGTTCTATTTTTAGACACACAAATTGTGCCTCTTCCTCCACCTACTGTAGAAACCACCGACCGAGAAGTTTTAATCTAACGTCTTTTTACTTTCAGGACGACGACACTATGCAGGCCCTTACGACTTGCAAGGTACTGCGTGTGACGTTGTTCGTCCGAAAGCGTGTTAGTCCGCGTTTCTCAGCGCGGTTTTTCGGAGAAAGGCTCCGTTCCTATGAAAATTGACCAAACTCGTGACTTTAGTCATGACCTTGAAATGCGGTCAGGCATATATTAATATCACGAGTTTGGTCAATTTTCATAGGAACGGAGCCTTTCTCCGAAAAACCGCGCTGAGAAACGCGGACTAACACGCTTTCGGACGAACAGCGTCACACGCAGTACCTTGCAAGTCGTAAGGGCCTGCATAGTGTCGTCGTCCTGAAAGTAAAAAGACGTTAGATTAAAACTTCTCGGTCGGTGGTTTCCACAGTAAGTGGAGGAAGAGGCACAATTTGTGTGTCTAAAAATAGAACAACCCATGTCGCGCTATGGTTAATAAGGGGGGTTGTGCAGACTTCTTTTGTCCAGCACCTCTGTGGTTCAAAGGTACACGGGTACCAGTGAGCGACACGCCCTGGCAGGTGTTGTGGGTTCGAATACGGTTATAATCTCTGATTACAGCTTGGTTCGACCCATGCACCTTCCAGCACTGGACAAAAGATAGGAGTCACAACGACAACTTGTTAAGCATAGCTACCTATTACCCCCCCCCCTTCCTTTCCACCCTTCCCCTTCATTCCCGTAAAAATCCCTCTTCATTACTTTCCCTTACCGTCCCTTCATCAATTGTAGAATCATCGTTTCAAAAAAATATTAATATATGCCTGACCGCATTTCAAGGTCATGACTAAAGTCACGAGTTTGGTCAATTACCCATTCATTTGTCAATGGTCGTACCGAACCATTTTGTCTATTTGTGGTCGTACCGAGCCACTTCATTTAGTAATGATCATGTCAAACAATTATCCTTTCCATTTAACTATGGTCGTATCGAACAATATACTTTATCGAGCAATGATCGTACCGAATTATTTCATTCGTCCATGGTCGTACCGAAACCATTTTGTCTAACTGTGGTCGTACCGAGCCACTTCAATTACTAATGATCATGTCAAACACCCATTCGTATCCTTTCACCCAACTGTGCCCGCACCGGGCCACACACTTCCACTCCGCCCGAATCATTCCACTCTGTCAATGGTCGCATCGAAATCCTCAATTCTAAACCTTACAGGACCATTCCATTTACCAATGTTTGTACCGCACCATTTTTTTATTCAACCATGACCGCATCGAATTGTTCAACCTATATTCGGAGCTCGGCGTATCGAGACCTCCCTTTATCATCCATGTTGATCATGTAGACCAAAGGAAAAAAAGAAAGGTAACAAACTGACAAACAAGCATTAGAAAAACTGTCATTCAGGTCAAAGTTACTATCCGTTCTGTAATAATAGAACATGGATAAAATCATTTTCCCACAATGCATCCATGCATTCAAAACAAACAGCATCTGAAACAACAAGCAATGATATGTACGAATTGTATATGGAGCACTCCCCACACTCGCAGTTTAAGACGGCCGAATTCAGCCCTGACCCCTGCAAAGTAAATTGCTCCCTGTCGGCTTGAAGGCAATCTCTGATATCGATAACCTATTTAGTTTCACTGCATTAATAATACTATTAGCTACATTTTGTTTCGTTTCCCCCATGTTACTAGCTTAAGCATAGTATACAGTTCCAAGCGAAGTGAAAATCGAAGCAAGTGAAAAAGCGTGTCTTTTCGCTCGCGGGAAATAAAGACTGTGGATCTCTTCATAATTTCATGAGCTTTCGGTTTACAGTTCATGCGAAGTGAATTGAAGGATTTACAGTTCGAGCAAAGTGAAAATAAATTTAAAGCCAATACGGTATTTACAAGTGGGGCAATGGTGCTGCAGTAATTAAGTGTAGCGCAAAACATTATTAATACGTGTTTAAAACCGAAAAATCAGTAAAAACGGTTTGGCGTGACGTCTAATTCTACAAAAAATCCGCATTGCTCGTTGCGGTATGTTTTTGGAGTCATTTTTTTTGCCAATATTAATAAATATTTTCCTTTTCCACACCTCTACACACTCATTGGCTTGAAACGTCAAGTTTTCGCTAGCTGCAGCCTTGTTCACGAACGTAGACGCGCGCGAAAGAAAAGTACCCAAGTGAAAAAGATGTCATCCACAATTTTTAATTTCGGTGGATCACGTTTGTTTACAGTTCCGAGTGAAGCGAAATGCAGTTTTTGCGCTGTGAAAAAGTTGAACGTTTTGTATGGGATTTTCACTTCCCTCGGAACTCTATACAGGGCTTTAAGAACAAAAACGAATTTGTGTAAAGAAAACAGACACCTAGATATATTACCACGCTATGCAACTTTTGCTTAATAAAATAATCCAACCACTGCGCTCGCCAGCTGCGCAACTGCCACTCGCGCCTGCCCGTCGGTTTGTGAGTATGCACAAACTATGCAAGTATCACATACTCACCATCAAGTGGCCGGCCTGTACAAGCACACAAAGTGTGCAATACTCTCCTTTTTTGCTCCCAGAGCAGAAGCAAAGTCATAAGAAGATAATTCATTTCAACATCGACCAAGATAAGAAAGACCTGACTTACCTTCGGCAACGTCGTGAGATTCGCGATCAAGTCCACTCTCCGACGCTTCGCCAAGATGCAAAGCAGAAAAAACGACGATGGGCACCAGATTCGCCCCACTCCACAATCACACACGGCTAGCAGCTTGCGTTCCGAGGGACAGCAAAAAAAAACAACAATTGGAGGCGATCATACAAAAACTTTTTTTTTGCCTCTCTGTAGAATCACAATCGACACTCTCCCGAAGGTTTCACTCTACCTCAAAATGGCGCACAAGATTCACTGGATAAGGCGCTGTAACATGAATTCAGAAAAGCAAAATAGCTGAAAAAAGCACCACCTCAAAAACTATCACAAACGTAGTACTTGTTCACCCGGTGTTCCGAGATACCAGTTTTCTTGGGTGATTCTTTGCTCAACCCAAACAAAAAACTTGAAAAAGAATCTGCATGATTCTATTAGATTATGAACTGTCCTGTCACTGTCGCCATTTGCGCGATGTTTAATTACACTAGCACTAAGAACCGCCAGAGACTTACCACCTCGGATGGCTGTTGGCTGCGCACGACTGCCGGAGTGCTGGCTGCTTAGCAATCAGCACTATCGACGCGACTGGAAATGCCAGCGGTACCGATGGCTGCTGACACGATAGCGACCCGAACGCATGGTATTCGTCGCTATGTTAGCCCGGGGCATCACTGCAAAGAGCTGTATGATGCTCGCTCCGTTACTACGATAATTCAATGTGATATTCTATTCCAGGGGTACTCAACCCCCACACCAAGCACAGAAAATTGACAGGAGAACTTTTTAAAAACACATTTACTAATAATAAGTACCGTACCGCAACCATTTTGTCACATTTTTTCAGTTCAATCATCACCGAAAAATGGTTTACATGAGTAGGTGCAATTTATTGCATTAATTAATATAACTTTATTTTCCAGTGTCTTTTCTGTTGCAAATTTAGACGCTATAACTATTTCTATCCTTGAAATCTCTTCTGTATACGTTGTTGGTATGCGATCTTGCTGTTTTAAAAAAAGCTTTTGATTTTTTTTATATTTGAGCATACAAGGGAAACCTCGACTTTTAAGTTCCTTCGCTCACTACACAATTTTCTCCTCTTCCTTTAATAGGGGCTGAAGCATTATTTTACGTAATAATTTTTGTTTCTTAAGAATTTCTTATGAAACATCTCCGCACACATTTTCCGCTAATCGATTGAGGATGACGGATGCGAAAATTATCTGCTATTCACGAAAATTGTTACACATCGGTAATATCATTAGGCTTTTATGGATTTTAGTCTTCAGGGAAATCGATAATTATTGATATTCTTTTAATCAGATATCTAAATAGTGGTTAAATTTCAATAAGAATAGGTTTAAGTAACAATGGTGAAGCAAGGGCTCGCTTAGCGGCATTTGCGGATGGTGTGCAGGAAATGGACAAAATCCTTATATTTTTCCAATTATTAACCAATATGCATTAGAACACAAAAATAGGAACATATAAGGTACCCCGGGGCAAGTGGGAATACGGGGTAAGTGGGAACGGAGCTCATAGCTCTCTTCAACCTCATTTTCTCCAACGGAACCTTTCTATAAATGAAAGATACAGCTCAAACGCATGTATTAAAATTATAGATTATTTATAACAGGCATTCCAAACATCAAAATTAGACTTTAAATTTGAGCGTTATTTTCAATTTGCGTAGTAAGTTTGACGCACCTTTCTATAAATGATATTTTGGCCACAGGCTTTACGTAAAAGTACATGTTTTTCTGACAGTAGGTAAACATAATGAGTGTATTCACAAATTACACCCGAAAACTAGTTGTTTAATTTAACAAACGGGATTAAAAAAAATGGGTCTAAATAAGGTCGGCACTTCAAAGCACCCGGGGCAAGTGGGACCTATTAAAAATAAAGTGTTTCAGGACAAAACTTCCTGTCTTAATACATTTTTTAGATGAACTATCGAACATTTTCAGTTCAATTACATAATATTTATACCAGTAAAGCTTTAAAATAAAACCGAAAAGGACTAAACCAAGGGGCCCCAAAAAAGAAGCCCATATGCACAGCTTGTGAGGGAACAAACAGTTTGGTCACATTTTGGTTACACCTAAACGATGTTAATTGAATTTGGAAAGTCAAATTTGATATAAGTAAGCAAATCTGCAACTGGAACTGAAACAATAAAGTATTGTGGTTATTATAACGTAACTATCTCTTATGAGTAGCTCTACCGAATTGATGGTAGAACAAAGAGATCATAATCGTATTTTCGAGCTATTAAACAATGGTTAATCTTAAATTACGTCTCGCAAGAATTGGATACAACGATATATTCAACTACACTTCATTACAGTAATGCTTTACAGCGTAATTGTTCGCGATCTGTGTTTTATATAAATTATAAAGTCGCCCGTTGTGATCTGATTTTGTTACGCTATTTTTGAATGAACCCTTCGTACAAATATTGTTTTTGATTGCTTCTTGCAATGCTTTAACATTGCTATATATTAACTTACACAATTTACTATTATTTTATGCTTTTTAATCAAATTTGAATATAGGTCCCACTTGCCCCGGTAAATGGGGTAAGTGGGACCTATCGCCATAATTTTGAAAATTCTCCTCCAGATTCATTTCATGTAAATTGATAAGCCTTTTTCGTAATTAATCCTTAGAAGTGATACCACTGAAGAGTTCCTGTGCTGAAAGAATTTTGAAATAATCATAGGTATAGAAAACACAGTGGAATTAACCCAAACTGTGCATTTTTTAGGTCCCACTTGCCCCGGTGTACCTTAGTTAATTATTTAATGAAACATTATGAATGCAACTATTTTGAAAGGGATAGAAAGTAGTACGAGGAAAATTTCCTTTTTGTTGAGATCTAAAACCTTAAATTTGATGAGTGGTTTCTTAAACCAAATTGTAAGCTTTCGGCGTATTTTGGCTTTACTTAGAGTCGGATTTGATGACGTAATTTTTCTATACCAAATTTATTTGTCATTTGTTTATTGTTCAGTAGTGTAAGGTTCTACCTTTTAAAAATACTACCTCCGCTTTGTTACAGTAATTACAATTATAATGTTTGTTTAAACTAGTCACTTCCAAGAAGTGGGCAACAATTGGCAAACTACCCTACTTTAGTTTTTTAGAATTTTCAATTCAGTTCCAAAAGAAATAAAAGGGTGATAAAAACCTAAAATTTCAAATTAATTTTAGAGCTCGAACGTTATAGAGAATACGAAAAGAAAACTGCCGAGATTCAAATCGAGGTGTGACTTTTATGAAAATTAAAATAAAATCGGGTGGGATCGAATTTAACATAATATAAAAATTCGGATTCGGATCGGGTATTGGTTTGGTCGAAAAAAAAATTCGGGTTCGGGTCGGGTTCGGGCATGGTGAAAACAATAAATCCGGGTTCGGGTCGGGTTTGGGTTCGACCGAAAATAAAATTTCGGGTTCGGGTCGGGCTCGGGTTTGACAGAAAATAAAAATTCGGGTTCGAGTCGGGTCCGGGTTTGACAGCAAAAAAATTTTCAGGCCCGGGTCAGGTTCGGGCTTGGAACATATGAAACACAACTATCTCTACGGTACCGTATGATAATGATGGTACCGCTTTTCTGCCCGCCGGCCCTTCGAATAGCACCTTCCAATGCAATGTTGAACAGAAAATTTGATTATTATGGAAAAGCGAAATATATTTTGCTAACTCTTCACCGTATTTCATAACTCAGCAACTATGCTTCGTAAGCTACCAAAGTTTACGTTAGTATCAAGCTGTCAAAGTAGTCACCCATTAATGCCAATGTAGTCAATTTACTCGGAATCTGCACCGATAGAACATTAAATCGCACTTTTACCCCTCCTTACTCTATAACAAAGGTAAAAATGTAGTTTCAACCACATTTATGGTTGTTTTACGCACAAACAGAAATTTCATTTTGTTTCAAACTGATATGTATGATTGAAATGAAAATATTTATTGTTATATCGGAAACTCAATTTGACAATACTTTCAAAACTGTTATTTTCTTGATTCAAATAGAAATTTGAAAAATATTTTTAGGTTATAAAAATTTCGTTTGAAACAAATTGAATTCTTTCGCTCCGTGATAGAAACGAAACCTTTCCCCGAACAGCCCCGTTAACGCTGACAAACGAACAGCGTCGCGCGCAGTACCTTACAACTCGCAAGCATAGATGCCATTTTCAGATTTTTTCACACGCAAAAATTTGGGACCCTATCATTTTCTTCGCAATGTTTAATTTTTCTAGTGTATTTGTTTCTGTAATATACATAGTTTATGAAGTACTTTAATTATCAGACACATTGGTAGAACCAGAACTCACAGGAACTGACATAATTGGTGGGTCCCAAATTTATGCGTGTGAAAAAATCTGTGATTCTGGCATCTATGCTCGCAAGGACTTGCATAGTGTCGTCGTCCCGTCAGTAAAATGAGTTAGATTCTCGATCCAAGAATCGAACTTTTGCCCCGTTAGGCGCTTGACGGGGTTTGATTAAATTATAGAAAAGCGAAATATATTTTGTAAATTCTTCTCACCGCAATTTCAAGAGAGATATCTGAGTGATATAAAACGCTGCTACAACAAGTGATAACCTCCTGTTGATATCGTATTTGCTGGACAACGAAATATTACATCAAAACCGTTCTAAAATAACATTTACCCACTACTCAGCAACTATGCTTCGTAAACAACAAATGTTTATGATAGATTTAAGTTGTCAAAGTACTCGCCCATCCATGCCAATGTAGTCAATTTACTCGGAATCTGCATTGATAAATCATCGAATCGCACTTTTACCCTCTCGTACTTTTACCCCTCCTTACTCTATCTATACGTAATACTGACTTTTATCTTTTATATACATATGAAAATGCTAGCTGGGATGTAATCGACCTTTTCGGATTTGAACCAAATTTTGTCAGATTGTTCGTTTCGGGTCAGCAAGAAAAAATCCTAAGTTTGGTGCCGATTGGATGCTCCCTCGATTAATGGAAGTACCTCCATTTTTAATGAAAAGACACGTTTTTGTCAAATCCCATTATTTTCTTTTGCTTATATCTCTGGAAATACTAGGTTTAGAAAGACTATTTTATCATGTCTCCAAAGAAAATTGTCCAAGGAATCCGAAAAAAATATTAGTTTTTAGTGGCAGTGCTGCCAAATATTTTTAAATTCGCTTTTGAAACTAAATCTGCATTTTTCTCTCAATGACTACAATTTGATTTCAAAAATTCTAATTCCATCGCATTCCTCATATTTTTTTACATAAGAATCACTCAAAACCACGAGGTGTTCTTTGCCGATCCAGAGTTATAGCGTTTTGAAGAAAGAAACCAGCAATTTTTCATAAATAATCAATCAATCAATTTTCTCGAAGCACTGACTCTCTTAGCAATGTAAACACTGTGTTATGGTGAAAGCATATATACCGCAGATAATAAAGTTTTTTTTAACAGTGTTGCCACTTCTTGGTTTTTCGTATAATTGTTAACGCTAGTTATGGGAATATAACTTTAAAATGGCGTAAAACATTCTAGTTATTTGCCCGTAACATTGTAAAATGTTTTTCAGCTCGCTGATAGCCTCTAGATTTTACCTACTTTGTTTGTTGCTGCTATGACACTAATATTGATTTTGGCGTAGGACTACGTCTTTGTTTACTATCTGGGACTGGGTAGCACTTTGTGAAAACGAAAATAGAAGTGTAAGGTTGGAATGAAAGATTTTAAATGCTAATAACTACTAAACTACTGAATGAAACTGAACAATTTACATGTCGTTGGAAGGATAAAATAATCAGCTATTTTATGAAGGAGCGAGAGAGCAATTTTATGGACGGTGTAAGAGAGGGGAGGGGCTCCTATACAAATGAAATACAAATTTGCACAAAAGTCGAGAACTAATCATGCAAATGGAACCAAATTTGGCATGTGGGGGTTTTAGAAGGTAGGATTTTTTTCGATGGGGTACTGAGACCCCTTCCTCTCTAAAAGGGGGGCTCCTATACAAATGAAATACAAATTTCTTCATAAATCTAGAACTAATCAAGCAAAAGGAACTGTTAGGCTCAGATCACTTTCAAATTTAAATTAGATTCTATTAGGGTAATTGATCTTGAATAAACCTATTTAGCGCTTTTTAACACTACCACTCGCATTCCTGCTCAATTTACTCGTCATTTATAAATAATATGTGGTGATGTTACTGTTTGTTGGAAAGTACCACCTTTTTTCTACATTATCAGTGCTTTAAAAATGTATAATTGAAGAAACTTTTATTGAATATATCGTTTTTTGCCAAAGCCTTTTTTTGATCTTGAATGGACCCAACATGATCTTGAATTGGACCTATTTTGATTTTTGATAGGACCTAAATTAGGATTGTCATAGTTTCTTCCATGTAAATGAACAAAATAATAACAAAGAATTTTTTTTAATAGTACAACTATACTACTGTTATTTATTAATAGGACACAAGGTTGAACAGCTTTTACCTTTCTTATACTCTGTTAGAAAGGTATGAAAGTCGGTTGAAAAATTTGAAATCGGTCACAGTCACCGAGGGTCTTGTTTTTATGTCAGCCCAACAATTGAACAATGTTTCAGTGACTTGATAGGCGTTGTGTATGTATCTGTGTGTGACATTTGGAAATTGGGAATTTATTATTACCAGTTGTTCAGATACGGTTGAAACGATTTCCACGTCCTAAAAAAATTATGTCGCCTATTAGTTTCAAAAACCATTAAACCATTCATTAAAAATATGTAATATAACTTCTATTAAACGTAGTTTATCAAGTACAGTGGGGTTCGAGTTTTTGAAGTAGGACTACTTCTTTGATTTCTATATTGGGGTGCACTTTAGAAAAACGAAGGGGGAACATGTAACGAAAAGTGGTTATGGTTTGCACGCTTATAACTCAGTCATCCGTCAACAGATTCTAGAGATATTGGTATCAATCGATTGGAAATTTTTCAAAAAATCCATTACAACACAGTAGATTACATGTTTCCCCAGCAGACGTTTAATAATTGAGAAAATATGAGTCGAATATTTAATATTTCATTATTTGCATTTTTTTGCCTTCCCGCGTCAGTGCTTCCCTAGCACGGATGACAGAAATATATACGAGATGAGCTATGGGTTAAACTTCCTTTCCTTACCTTCTTCGGTCACCGGCTTTCGTTGGCGAAACATCAGCCAGCACCAGCTAGCTTGCGACGCATCGGACAGCAAGTTTTCGAGACACATCGGTGGCAAATTGGCAATTTTAAAGGTTGCATTTGAAACTTTGTTTGCCTTTGCCTCGGTGTGCGTCATCAGTCGGTCGCCGGCTTTTGTTGGTGAAACATCAGCAGCTAGCTTGCGACGCATCGGACAGCTAGTTTTCGAGACACATCGGTGGCAAATTGGCAATTTTAAAGGTTGTATTTCCACCATTTGTCTGCGGATCAACCTTACTGAAAACAGTAATTTTATTTATTGCTGGATTCCCGAGATATACCGAGATAAAGTCAACGGTTCACAGGTGTACAAAATACAACAGCGCAAGTAAACCTTGATGAAATTCGTACAAAAATCACCGGATTTGGCATTGGGAGACGAATTGCTCTACATTCGTAGTCCTACTTCAAGCCTGCGCCCGTGCCACTAGGCATGGACCCTTATACTTTTATTTAGTGACTACATATTTCGAAAGGTCAGACTTTTACTGACGTAGGACTACGTCTTACTGCAAAGTATCTAAAGGTTTGCGACAGCCCCTGTCGAACATTTTGAATATAAAACCGTTGCAATCGTGAAAAAGTCGTTAATTAGTGGTAATTATTCAATTTTTGACACATTTAGATGCAATTTTTTCAGTTAAAAAATGGTCTAGATTTTGCCACGGTTTCGATTCTGGCAACATAGGCGACCCGCATCTGTTGTCAAATTAGAAATCATACTGTAAATGGTGCTTGAAAAAATTAGACTTGGTAATTCTACTAGGTTTAAAGGTAAGGTTAGATACTAGGTTTTAATTTTAAATGATAGTCGATGAAAAACTGTACCAGATAGAAAATTGGAAGTTTTAAAAATGAATATTTTAGATCTCAGAGTCACTCAATTTCGGTGGACAAGGAGGTATTAATTTTGTCACAAGTCAGAGGGGAGAGGTGCTTAAAGAAAACTTTACATCCGCCAAGAAAAAAATCAGAGGGGTTGTGTATAAGATACGACCACGGATGACGTAGTACAACGTTAGTCCGGTTGCATGATTTTGAATATTTTTAATATCTATCTGTCAATCGACCAAAAGGTGATGTGAAGTCAACCTGCTTACTTATTGGCGGAATATAAGACCTTTGCAAAATATTTTTTAAGTTTTTGTCACAGCCCCCCCCCCTCCCCTTGGAAATTGGCTTGAAAAATCGGGGGGCTAAAAAAAATTTGTAGGATATGAGTATAAAATCAATTGTCCGTGGGGTCTACAGCCTGAAAAACTCGAAAAATGAGTGTACTTAACACTTCTAGCACGAAACAGAAATGGAAATTCGGAGTTTCCGAAAATCGTCCAAAAAAAAATCTCTCGTTTTTGTCTTCTTTTCGTACATTTTTGCATGGAAAATAATAACGTATATATTAAAAGCAAGAACAGATTCGATTTTCACGCTTAAACTTTAAATAAAAATGCTTCAAACCCATCTTTTTGCTCGATTAAAAAATTCACTTTGTTCCCCCCCCTTTAGTGGCCCAACACCGAAAGGACAAAAACTTTATAAAATATTTGTAATGCCCTAATTTTACTTTGTTCTGAGCCTCATAATTATTTTAACTAAACTCCTCCATTCTAAATCCTCCATTGACGCACAGATGATTTTATTGCCAAACCGGGTAATTTTGTAGGACGGTTGGGCATGACAAAGTTTCACGAGGGTGAGGAAGTTGGCGTTCTTAACCATCAGAAGTGGCTGCTTCTTTTTACTCAGACGAGTCTGATTTTGTGACTACAGGATCCGGTTGATTTTTATTGGCCTTAGGGTTTTCGGTCAGCGCGCTAAAGGTGTATTGAAGCTTTGGTATATGCTTGATTAACGTGTTTAAACTATTTCTCATCTGAGTTTTGTCAACTCAAAACTTAAACTTACAGCATAACTTTTTGCTGTATTTGTATGGAAAATACAGGACGTTATTTGTTCATGAAAAAAAATTTTGATTCCAACCATTTTTACGATGTTGCCTGTAGATAGTTAAGTAGGGATAACCACTTTAAATAGAGTTTGGAATATTAGCTTCGTAACTCAATTCGAAGTTCCAATATTAGAGTTTCCTATACAATAAAGCTATATACAAATCTTCAGAATTGTATTCTCAAATAACTTGTTTCATTCTTCTGTGCATTACTTTTAATGATACAAGAATTGTCCCGTTTAGCATAATTTGGGATTTTTTGACGTAGGACTACGTCTTTGTTTACTATCTGCGACTGGGTAGCACTTTGTGAAAACGAAAATAGAAGTGTAACGTTGGAATGAAAGATTTCAAATTCTAATAACTACTAAACTACTGAACGAAACTGAACAATTTATATGTCGTTGGAAAGATAAAATGATCAGCAATTTTATGGAGGGGCGAGAGAGCAATTTTATGCCCGGCGTAAGAGGGGGGGCTCCTATACAAATGAAACACAAATTTCCTCAAAACTCGAGAACTAATCAAGTAAATGGAACCAAATTTGGCATGTGGGGGTTTTTAGAGGTAAGAATTTTTTCTGTGGTGTACAGAGGCCTCTTACCCTTCTAAGAGGGGGGGCTTCCATACAAATGAAATGCAAATTTCTTCATAACTCTAGAACTAATCAAGCAAATGGAACCAAATTTGACATGTGGGGGTTTTGAAATATAAGATTTTTTTCTATGGTATACTGAGACCCCTTCCCCATTTAAGAGGGGGGGCTCCCATACAAATGAAATACAAATTTCCTCATAACTCGAGAACTAATCAATCAAAAGGAACTAAGTTTGACATGTGGGGGTTTTTGGAGGTAAGATTTTTTTCTATGGTGTACTGAGACCTCTTCCCCTTCTAAGAAGGGGGGTGAGGCTCCTATACAAATGAAACACAAATTTTCTCATAACTCGAGAACTAATTAAGCACATGGAACCAAATTTGGCATGTGGGTGTTTATGGAGACATGAATTTATTTTATGATGGTTTGAGACCCCTCACTCCTGTGGTAGGAGGATAAGGATTCTTATACAAATAAAACAAAGATTCTTGCGTATGTGCCATATTTTCTGCTATGTAACAAGCGGTAAGCTGTGAAAGTAAACTAGTAAAACCTTCTCGGAGCAAAAGACAGTGAATCGACGCCGCAAACTTACGTGCCTGTTGCCATTCATGTCAAAAGAGAAGGACATTCGAATGACATGTCATATATGCGTTGAACGTGCTTTGGCTTTAATGTTATTTGTAACCAATGGCCTTTTTAAAGGTCACAAACGAGTAACAGTAAGTTCATTTAAACATGTTAATACAATAATCTGTGGGCTGGTCATTTATTACTATTCCAACCTTTATGATGCACACAAGTTATTTTTGAAAGAAATCTATATCTCAATGGTTGCAGGTGTTGTACTTATGAACCCTCGTCCACGTATTTTCAAAGCCACCATTAATGCAATGAAGAATTGTATCTAAATATTTCGCTCTTCTCTTTTAAACATTCACTTAAACAACGGCACTCACAGATTCTTATAAACATGCACATGCCAGAAATGTACTGTAGTCTTTGATCTAATGATCTGATATAGTCCTACGTTACCCATTCGTACAATCTTTAGGGCTGTATACATTGTAGTTTTTTACATAGGGCGAACAAATTGGGAAAATTTTGCTCTACTTATATAGATTATATAGATTACACTTTTGCTTCGTGCTAAAACAAATACGTAAAATTCAATTGAAAAATTTAAGTGTAAGTGGTTTTGTGCTAAAAGCAAATGAAGCAAAAATAGCTCTTTTTTAAGGGGCATAGTACCTTTTACACCATATTTTTTGCCTAATTTCAAATAATTTTTTCTCGATAACGCGAAAGGCAAATTGAATCGGGTTTTTTGCATTCGAAACATTGCATTTTACACCAATATTTGCAATTTTGTTTTCATAAGGGAACCTCTTCCCCTTGCCCCTACGGCTCCTTGAAAATAGTCGTTCAAAAAAACCATGAATTGCGGTACCATGGATTGGCGCTGGGGGGCTTATCCGAATTGAAAAATTCCAAAACGACATGAAAGAACATTAAATTATCTCGTGTTTGATCCATCCTTTTTTAGAATTCGAACACATAACAAAATGGCGGACATTGAAACATAAAAGTATGGTTTTTAAGCGAAAAAATTGACTTTAAACATTTCTAAAAAATACAAAAATTACAATACACTCAAGTACTTTTTTTACACGGTTTGTTTTTTCGATTATCAAGAACGTGACAACTTAGGAGCCATTCAATTATTTCTCAAAACATTTGGGAGCGGCCCGAAATTCGTTACGATGTTTGTAAATGGTCTCTAAGTTGCACCGTTCTTGAGTAATCGAAAAAAACAAACCGTGTAAAAAAAGACTTGAGTGTATCAAGAAAAGGATGGGTCAAACACTAGATAATTTTGTTGGCTTTCAAACAAAAAAAGAATCATAAGAATTGCTTGAGCCGTTCTTGAGATATTTATGGTAGCGACTTTCAAAACCTGGTTTCGAGAAAAACGACGTTGAAGTTTTTACTCGTTGTTTAATCGCTCCAGACATGCGCGGTACAAATATCTGTAACTTTGTCAATATTTGGAATTCATGCAAACGGCTTCAAACACATATGGTCAAAATGTTAATCTTTCGAAATACAGTAATGACCCGATTTTGTCACCCCCATGATGAATTTAGAGGTGACAAAAACGGGACAGTAACAAAATCGGGTATTTTTTCAATTTTTATGTTTTTGCAGATAACTTAGAACGAACTACATATGGGTCATTCCACGGGAAATTTACAGTCAAAATTTTTTTTCTCTTCGCAATATTTTTTTTACGTTCTTTGTTCAAAAAAAATCGACACGTATTTTTGTATTTCGATGTTACTGTTGGAATTCGCAAGATATGATTTTTTAAAGTATTGTAATCTGGAAAAATCACTATTTTTTAAATACTGATTGTAAACATAGTTTGTAATATCAAAAAATGACTTTCTACCAGATGTGATCACTATTCCACAAGCTTTCAAAATTGGTATACCATACCTCCTCTCGATTGTTTTTCAATAGTTAAATAGTGCATTTTTATAAACAATTGCAATTTTTTCAAAGTTGGAACTTTTTTTTCTCGATTTTTTTTATTTTAAAATATTTGTCCATCTTTCTCGAAGAAGCATGCAAAATTTGGAAATGGAGAAATGAAAACTCTGGAAGTTATGAGTTTTTATGTCTCAGCGCGTGTGTCAATGTGAAGCGAGCGGTTATGCTCAATCGATGTTCTAACCCACGGGCAGCTTCATAACGAGGCCGCCTTTGATGCTATTAAGTGTAACGTGTCGTTGAAGCACGCGTGTTCGTCCTCTCGTTTGCATTGACGTGCGCGCTTCGATATAAAAATTCATAACTTCTAGAGTTTTCATTTCTCCATTTCCAAATTTTGCATGCTTTTTCGAGAAAGATGAACAAATATTTTAAAGTAAAAAAAATCGAGAAAAAAAGTTCCAACTTTGAAAAAATTGCAATTGTTTATAAAAATGCACTATTTAACTATTGAAAAACAATCGAGAGGAGGTATGGTATTCCAATTTTGAAAGCTTGTGGAATAGTGAGCACATCTGGTAGAAAGTCATTTTTTGATATTACAAACTATGTTTACAATCAGTATTTAAAAAATAGTGATTTTTCCAGATTACAATACTTTAAAAAATCATATCTTGCGAATTCCAACAGTGACATCGAAATACAAAAATACGTGTCGATTTTTTTTTGAACAAAGAACGTAAAAAAAATATTCCGAAGAGAAAAAAAATTTTGACTGTAAATTTCCCGTGGAATGACCCATATATTTCATTCTGATCACTTTTAGGACCTTTCGCACTTCCTTCTACCTCTCTGTGGACATTTGTCACCTGTGCTGTGAGGTCCCACAAGTACGAAAACACGCGTTTTTTAATTGCGCCGAAATGGTTGATTATACTGGTTGACTATGTTCAGAGAAATTTCACAGCGTAAAAAGCTCTTTCTTATGGTATGAACGATTCTTTGATTAACCCCCCTAAAAGTAAGATAGAAAATTTATTTTTCAAGCAGTAAGAGATAGAGTAAAACAATGTTCTACAAAATTTTTGAGAAGATTATTATAAAAAACTTTGCCAAAGAAAGTGACCTTCTAGCTATTATAGTTGTGGAGAAAAGAAACAACTTTTGTGGAAACTCCACAAAAATCAATACAGTTCTTTTCACAGTGTTTTAACACACTTGACATGTTTGAAAATGATTTTCAAACTAAGCTTTTGATAAATCAAAACCGTGACAAAATCGGGTAAAAAACGTGACAAAATCGGGGGTGACAAAATCGGGTCAAAAACGTGACAAAATCGGGGGTGACAAAATCGGGGAGTGACAAAATCGGGGAGCGACAAAATCGAGTTACCACTGTACTCAATAAAAACATTTAGGTTTTAAAAAATTGAAAAGGTACTATGCACCCTTAACAGAAGGCAGTTACTATCCCTCTTATCTTTTGATCCATCTTATCTTTTAATCAATGATGGTTAAAATTTTTGTACAATACTGAGAATAAATTAAGTTTATATTGTTTTAAGCATAAAATGACATATGTTAGCTAACTAATTAGAAAGACTTTTAAGTTTCAAAACTAGAGGCTACAATCTACAAACACTATGAAGCAACTACGAAAAAGGATGAGTGATAGTTAGTTTTATCAATATAATTAAGTTTTTATTAAGGCTATAAATCAAGCCTACTTTCAATATCCCGTGCTTATAGATTAATTATAAACGGAGATACTATAGTGACAACAAGCAGTTTCAATGAATATACAACGACGAGTTCGTTAGTGGTAGGCAATGATAGCTACCGTCAGTGATGTCTCGGAGCGCAAAGCTAGGTCCATTCTAAAATCAATACTAGGTCCATTCAAGATCAAAAAAGGGGGTTAACATTTTTAAGGAATTTGAAGATTTTAATGGTTTTACTGAACTTTTAAATACCTAAATTGAAATTACACATATTTTAGCATCATTTTAAGAGTATTGTTTTATTTCAAACCAGAAGGGTTCCGGGTAGTAACAGTTTGAAAATACTCCATGGTGACTGCCAAAACGCTGAAAAACAGCTACTTTTAAATACGCGGCAATAAAGTAGTTTTGGCTATAATTTTAATTTAATTTTAGTATATTTACGTTCAGAAATGATTAAAGATAAACATAAAAGCTAAATACAGTACAAAGACTTGATAATTATATCCTAAAATTCTTATTTAAAAATAGGTCCATTCAAGATCACAATTCGACTAGGTCCATTACAAAATCATTTACCCTACGTAAAAAACGCATAGCTAAGAGCGACGATAATATTGCCCTTAATGGCTCGATAGAGTCTGCGATCATATCGATCGTATTTTTGATCCGCTTTGATCAGTTCCGCTTAGAGCACACTAGCAATCGGTCACACTATTAGCCTATTAAATAAATCTTACAGTGATATTAAAGTAAAGTTTATCGTTTGATTAAATTGGTTGATTTTTGGCAAGTTCCTGCGTTTTAAGTTGTATTCCCGAAATTTACGCCCGTGATCTTTCCCTGGATAAAACATTGGTGCCGTGACCAGCATCACGGGAGTTGGAAATAAACACTTAGACGAGTTCCTAATCCCTAACCTCACCAACCAGTTTTCCGAAAACTCACCGTAGAATAATTACAAGGCCTGTTTTTGGACAGGCACAGGTAAGTATCTATCCATTTTCTTATACCCGCGTTGTAATGCCAGTCCAGTCGTTGAACAGTGTAGACGTATTTAAATTTGCTCGCGTTACTTTTCGCGCTTGACACGTATTAATTTTGTTCGTTTTGTTTGTGCTAGATTTACAGTTTAGTTTTGTGAACATGAATTGTGAGATTTGTCTGGCGGATTCTACCGTAGATTCAGTAATGTTGACATGTGTCGGATGCACACGATCATTTCATGCCGCCTGTGCCGGAGTTACAGTTCAGCGAGGATCCCTACGCAAACGAGACAGAAAGATCGACCCACTGGCATATATACTGCCGTGCTGCAGTTCTTGCCAAACACTAATAAATGTCGCTATAGATCTGAAATCGCTAACTGCGGAACAAGCCCAGTTAGTTGAAGTAATTAATAATCACTCCGAAGTGATTCATCGAACAACACAGCAAAACAATGTATGCGCCATACATGAAACGATCGAGCGCATTGAAACACCAATCGCTGACGTTAAAAAGAGCTGGCGGCCGGCAGAAACACAGCTGGTAATGCTGCGTCGATTAAAAACCATGTGACCTATATCATGGAAATAGCGATGCAAACATTCAACGATAACATAGCTGCTACGTTACAAACAATGACGTCATCATTTTCAGCTGACTTGAAACTGATCAGCGAAGAAATTAAATCGATTTCAAATACGTCTAATGTAATAAATGATGGTGCCGTCTCTGCTGACATGTTATATAATTGGCCAGCAGCAGAGATTATGGGTGCGATACACAATCTATCGGAAAAAGTTACTCAATTAGAATCCCCCCAACATACACCCGCTCTTAGTATAACTGAGGAATTGAATAATGATAATGGCAATGATTATTCGGGATGGCGATTCATTGGTTCTACAAAGCGTTGGTCTGGACTGGACTGGAGGAAATACGATGAAAAAATAAAACGACGCGAAATGCACAGCAACAGGAATAACAATAACAGCAATAGGAATAACAACTACAACAACAACTACAGGAATAACAACAATATCAACAGGAATAATTACAACAACAGGAATAACAGCTATATTTTTTTTCGATCATTCACAACACAATAACATCAGCAATCATCGAAATCATCTTCCCCCGGATAGAGTACTATTTGCGGCTGCTAGACATCACTTTTCTGGACCACCTTTGAGACCTGCAATACATACAATTTCAGCGGGGAGAAACGCTCAACCCTTACACAACAAATGATGAACCGCAACGACCGATGGCATCTAATTTTCTGCTACACATTGTATGGCTTGCCTGCAGCAACACGTGTTTTTGATGAAATAAGTCATAGTTCGGTAAATATGTTTGTTAACCACGCTACTATTAATACTCATTCCAAACATTGCTTGGAAAATATACCAAATAATTTAATCATTGAAACCCCATCAACTTCTTCGCTTAATTATTCTACGGTAACTGAAGTTTCGGTATACTGCCAAAATCTAAACCGCATGCGAAGTGCTCACAAAACTAATGAAATTCAAAAGAATATCTTATGTTGCTCCTTTTCTATAATTCTTGCAACCGAAACTAGTTGGGATGATAGTGTACATAGCGAGGAAGTTTTTGGTAATAGATATAATGTCTATAGAAATGATCGTAATTATCAATTGTCTGAAATGAAATCAGGTGGCGGTGTATTAATTGCTATTCTATCAGAGCTAGACTCAGACATCATAATCACTCCATCATTTACCGAATTTGAACATGTATGGGCGAAAGCACGAATAGCTGGTGAGACACATGTCTTTGCGTCCGTCTATTTTCCTCCAAACAATGCACGTAAAGAAAACTACGAAAAGTTTTTTTGAAGTCGCGGAAAATGTCTTATCTGAGCTCTCTCCTGAAATAAAGCTTCACATATACGGAGATTTCAACCAACGCAATCTTGACTTCATTACAGACATTGACAACGAGAGCATTCTTCTCCCAGTCGTTGGTGAAAACGAAACCTTGCAATTAATATTTGACAAACCTGCCAACTTGGGCCTTTATCAGATTAATCACATAAAGAATAGGCAAGATTGCTACTTAGACTTATTGTTTACTAACATAGGCGAAGACTTCTGCGTAACTGAATCGCAAACTCCATTATGGAAAAACGAGGTATTTCATACCGCCATCGAATATTCGTTATTTATACATGAAAATCTGTGACCCTACGAGTGCGAATATGAAAAAGTATCGGACTTTCACTCCGCAAATTATGGGAACATAAAACAAAGGCTTCACAATATTAATTGGCAACATGTATTTCGAAATGAAAACAATGTAGAAATGGCTGTCGAAGCTTTCTATAAGCTCATATTTGAAATATTAAAAGGCTCATTCAAAGCATCCTATATGGTACAACAGTCAAATAAAAAATATAAAAAATCGCAAGCAAAAGGCACATAAAGCATACAAAAACTATAACAATGACAATAACTTAGCAAATTATCTTGATCTCTGTGATCAACTAAACCAAGCAATAAATGTTGCCTTTGAAGAGTATATACAAAAAACCGAGCGTGAGATAAAATCAAAACCAAAAAACTTTTTCAACTATGTAAAATCAAAATTAAAATCAGAAAACTTTCCATCTAGAATGCATTTGGACGAAAAAACCACAGATAACATAGAAGAAATTTGCGACCTTTTTGCCACTTTCTTCCGAGATATCTATGGTACATTCACAGAAGAGGATCGCGATTACGGCTACTTTACACATTTTCCAACAGAGCTAGCTACTCCACTATTCTGGCTTTTTAATTAATGTCCCTTCAATCTGGAATTTTCCCAAGCATCTGGAAAAGATCTTTCTTAGTGCCTGTGTTCAAAGATGGTAAGAAATCTGATATCCGTAATTATAGGGGTATTGCAATTATCTCTTGTATTCCAAAACTTTTTGAAGCAATTGTCAATAAGAAGGTATTTTCGCAAATAAAAAATAGAATTACTCATACACAACATGGTTTCTACAAAGGACGCTCAACCACAACAAATTTACTCAAGTTTGTTAACTTTTCGCTTAACGCAATGGATAATGGAAACTACGTTGAAGCCTTATATACCGACTTTAGTAAAGCCTTTGATCGTATTGATATACCAATGCTTCTCTTCAAATTGCAAGAAATAGGTATACATCACGAACTTTTAATATGGATCGAATCATATCTCACATACCGCCAGCAAATTGTTAAATTTAAAGGAAAAACATTTAATCCCATTCAAATCACTTCTGGAGTCCCTCAAGGGTCTCATTTAGGACCGCTATTGTTTATTTTATTCGTTAATGATATCTCATTCGTTCTCAAGAATATAAAAATCCTTATTTATGCCGACGATATGAAATTATACTTAGAAATAAAAAATGAGACAGATGTCAACACATTTTGTAACGCAATTCAAATTTTTTATAATTGGTGTAAGAAGAGCTTACTTCAACTAAACGTGAACAAATGTAAATTAATTAAATTCAGTAGGAAACGAAATACACCTATAACCAACATCTCCCTTGGAGATCAAATGATAGAAAATTGTGAACGAATTAGAGATTTGGGAGTTATTCTAGACTCAAAATTAACGTTTATAGATCACTATAATACAATTACTTGTAAAGCAAGCAACATGCTCTCTTTCATAAAACGCTTTAGCTTTAATTTTCGAGACCCATACACATTAAAAACACTTTACATTTACTACGTTCGTTCAATTCTTGAGTACTGTAGCGTGGTATGGTCTCCGTTTGCCAATGCACACATAAATAGAATAGAATCAAAAACAATTCTTGTTGTACGTACTTCGTAATTTAAATTGGACGAGCCTTCCTCTTCCGTCACATGACGACCGCTGCAAGCTTATAAATATCGAAACATTAAAGGCGCGTCGTGAATTTGCAATGGTCTCATTTGTTAATGACATAGTCTCACAATGTATTGACTCTGTCGAACTCTTATCTAAATTAAATTTTTACGCACCTACTAGAAATTTACGTGTTCGTACACTATTTGCCACGGATCATTATCGAACTAATTATGCTAAATTCGGGCCCATAAATCAAATGATGGTGCTATACAACCAACATTGTAATTTTATTGACTTCACAATTAAAAAAACCAAATTGAAGCAATATTTTAGGACAATAAGTAATTCAAGTCAATAACAACAGAAAACTAGCAGAAAACGAGCAAACATAAATAGAATATGTAATCGATTGATAACATTAGGTTAAGCTTGTATCACGGTCTACACACGATTGACTGCAAATAAATAAATAAATAAATAAATAAATAAATTGTGTTGTACGGTGCTTCCTGGGTCGTTTTTTAGATCGATTTCAGACCTGGTATATTGTTCCCGCTAGTGTGCTGCACGTGGCTGTTGCCGTCGGATTTGGTAATTCTCCCGATTCCTCCAGTGTTCTGGTTACCAATTGTCATAATCTTACCCATCCCGAGGATTAAACCCACCGGAAAAACCAGACAGACGATATTTATCCCGAAAGTGTGCATTAGTAAACTTTGCCGCCAACCGTTTGCATCCTTGACTACTACCAGTGGCAAAATTACTTCCGAGTTTCCCGCGCTGCAGATTTATATCTAATACAAGACCTAATTATATTCAGTCACAGGTGAGTGCCTGTCCAAGCTTACACCTACCCCGCTTTGGAAGTCCTGTGTCCTTCGAGTTTTAGCTACACCATGAAAATTTTCCATTCATCACGATGTCGGAGAAAAAGATGAAACAAAAGGAGCTGAAAAGACGGAACATCATCGATTTAATTAAGCGCATCGACGAATTCCTGCAAAATTACGATCCTGAACGAGATTCCCAAGAGGTAGCGATACGAATGAGCAGACTGGATACACTGATGGAGACTTTCGAGTCGATTCAAGCTGAGTATGAGACATTTGATGATACTGATGAATTTATTCGTTTAAATACGGCAACTAGAGCAAAGGTAGAATAGCAATATTTTCGGGTTAATGGTGGTTTGATGTCGCTAGTCCCTCCCACAGTACCAGCTCCAGTTCAGCCGGCATCGACAGTACTTATAATTTCGCAGTTTAGTGGTGTAAAACTTCCGACGATTTCTTTACCTCAGTTCGATGGGGACTTGAACGATTGGTTAACATTTCATGACTCGTTCAATTAGTTAATCCATTCCGCGTCGGAGATTCCTTGTATCCAAATATTCCAATACTTACGCTCAGCTTTAAAGGGCGATGCATTTAAACTGATACAGTCGCTTACGATCACCGTAAACAATCACGCGTTTGCCTGGGAGCCCCTTTTAAACCGGTATTCAAGCAAATACTTGCTGAAAAAGAAGCATTTGCAAGCCATAACGTCCTAACCTAAACCAATCGGAAAATCTATTTCCTCCCTGCGTGTCGTGATGGAAGAATTTCAAAGACATGTAAAAAATTTTGGAACAATTGAGTGAACCTACAGCGCACTGGAACAGCCTGGTGGTTCAATTGCTTTGTGCAAGAGTCGATGAGCAAACACTGAAAGACTGGGAAGAATTTATTTCTGCTGATGGTGATCCAACATACACGAATCTCATCGAATTCCTTACCAAGAAAATCCGCACCATGGAATCATTATCCATAAATTCTGATTATTCTATGCCATCCACTCAAAATAAACACCATTTTCCCGTAAAGCACCAAAGGTCATCCCACGGTCAACCTTCTTCCCGAATTGGAAGCTTCGCCGTGACGGAAAACTACTTACCCGCTTGCCATGCATGCGAACAACGACACTGCCTAGTTAAATGTCCCGTTTTCCAGAAAATGTCGGTAAAGGATAAACTCCAATTGGTTAACACAAAAAAGATTTGTAGTAATTGTTTCCGTAGAGATCATTTCGCTCGAAAATGTGCTTCCAAATATGCCTGTCAAATATGCCAGAGGCGTCATCACACTTTGTTACACCCTGGTTTCGAGACAACAGCGACTGTCATCGAAATTCCCAATCAAGGCGCCACCCATGGCCAGCTTCCTCAACACTGCCCGAGCTCCAACGTTGCTCGATGTGAGATCGAGACGGTTCCAGCTGCAACTGATAAAATCGTTTCCACCAACTCAGTATCTGACCCCCGCAGTATTAACGTGTTCCTATCAACGGTGGTACTCATCGTGCTGGATAGATATGGGAAAAACATCTAGCCCGAGCGATTTTAGATTCTGCATCTCAATGCTGTTTGATGAACGAACGACTCTCGCAACGATTAAACTTACCTCAACGACGTCTGAATCAACCAATCTTTGGCGTCGGTGAATCAAAGGTTCGAGCTACTGGTTTGGTTTCCACTGAAGTACGATCGCGAATTAGAAAGCTTGTCTGATTCTCCCCAAGATAACGACCATGCTACCTGCGGTCACTGTCAGAAGGGACAGTTGCACTATTCCCGAGGGTATTGACCTGGCAGATCCCAACTTTAACGTTTCCCAAAAAATTGATTTGATTATTGGTGCTGAACACTTCTATACCTTCCTGAAGGGTGGCCGGATTGATTTAGGAAAATCATGCCCTATGCTGATTGAATGCGAGTTTGGATGGCTCGTTACCGGAATACCGTCACTTGAAACAACCCATCACACTCCGATATGTCACATATCTACCTTAGAGTCACTCGATAGGAACATAGAGAAATTTTGGCGAATTGAAGAATTGCATACAAAGGTGCTTTTCCCGACAGAACAAATGTGTAAGGACTTTTTTCGTGACACGGTTTCTAGGGACAATTCTGGGCGGTATATAGTGAAATATCCAAAAAGAGAGGATAGTTTTAGTAAAATTGGTGATTCCTACTCTAATGCATTAAGGAGATTGGAAAGCCTCGAACGAAAACTGGATCGGAACGAGCAGCTTAAGGAAAGATATCATACGTTCATGTCAGAGTTCATTAACCTCGGGCATATGCGTGAAATATCTCAGGATGAAAAGAAATCTTTGATTTCCTGCTACCTCTTTCACCACCCGGTGGTAAAGGAATCGAGCACGACTACCAAGGTGCGCGGCGTGTTCGACGCGTCGGCAAAAACCAGTACCGGATATTCCCTGAACGATGCACTTTTGGTTGGTCGTGTTATCCAAGACGAGTTGTATACCATTATTTTGCGCTTCCGAATGTAGCGAATAGTTCTTTTGGCGGACATAGAAAAGATGTACCGCATGATAAACATACACCCTGACGATCAGTTTCTCCAATGTGTACTGTTTCGTTCCAACAAAAATCACCCTGTTACTGAATACGTCCTCACCACTGTGACGTATGGATTGGCACCCTCATCCTTTTTGGCGACACGAACGTTGTGTCAACTGGCTGAAGACGAAGGCCACTTGTTCCCTCTTGCTGCCAAAACTCTCAAGCGAGATTTTTATATGGACGATTTCATCCGAGGAGAGGATAGTGTTGAGTCGGCGATTAAACTGCGCCGAGAGATGTCTGAGTTACTCATGCGAGGAGGTTTTCGTTTACGAAAGTTTTGTTCCAATTCCCACGAGGTCCTAAATGACATACCAGAGGAAGACTTGGCCATTCAATCCGATCGAACGTTTGATTCAGAGCAGACGATCAAAACTTTGGGAATTAGCTGGGAGCCTTCGACTGACCAATTTCGTTTCGAAGTCAACGTTAATATGAAAGATGTACCAATAATGAAACGTCATATCCTATCAATAATCGCGCGGCTTTACGATCCACTTGGTTTAATCGCACCTATCATCGTCCGGACCAAAATATTAATGCAACAACTGTGGACGTTATCGTTGGATTGGGATGAAGCAGTACATCCCGAAATTCAAACCATATGGATATCCTTTATTTCTGATCTACCACAGCTTGCACAATTTCGTATTGAACAGTATGCCTTTGAGACAGGAGATGTGCAATTACAGTGCTTCGCGGACGCCTCTGACGTAGCTTATGGGGCATGTGTGTATGTGCGTTCGGATATGGGCTACGGAAGAATCAAGGTGGAACTATTTACTTCCAAATCAAGGGTGGCGCCGTTGAAAAAACGCAATATTCCGCGGTTGGAATTGTGCGCCGCTACGCTAGCTGCTCTGCTAGTGTCAAAGGTTGGTACCGCGTTGGAAATCCGAGCGGAATCTATTTGGTGTTAGTCAGATTCTACCGTAGTATTGTTTTGACTGCGCTCCTCATCACTTACCTGGAAAACATTTGTATCAAATCGTATGGCCGAGCTCTAAATGGTGGCATGTACCGGGAGCGGAAAATCCAGCTGATCTAGTTTCCCGGGGTATGACAATCCAACAAATCATAAAAGGCGAGCTCTGGAGACATGGACCAGAGTGGTTGCAAAAAGATAAAACTTATTGGCCAGAATTTCAAATCCCTTTACTCGCCCCGTCTGACGAGCGCTTGAGCGTAAGATGACTAGTTTGGCGATCCGAATACCACCACCACCTAACCCTTTAATAACCCGATTTTCTTTGTATCACCGTATGGTACGATCGGTTGCCTATAGCCTTCGATTTATTAAAAACTCTCGTAAAGGAGTGAGAGAAAGCTCCATTTTTCTATCGCTAGACGAAGTGAAACATTCGCAAACCACACTGGTAAAATTGGTGCAAGCTGAGTGTTACTCGAACGAGCTACGAGTTCTCCGCAGAGGACAATCGTTTGCCAATCAGCCCACATTGAAGCTGATGAATCCGTTCGTCGACTCGTCTGGAATTATTCGTGTTGGTGGTCGACTGAGATTGTCGAATCAACCTTATTAAACCAAACACCCTGTTCTCTTACCTGGCACTCATCATTTCACCCGATTGTTGCTTGTATCATATCATTGTAAACTCTGCGGCGATTTATGGCACGTCGTGGCTACCCAGAACATATTTATTCGGATAATGCCACGAATTTTGCTGGTGCCAAACACGAACTTCATGGTCTCTACCAAATGCTCAAACCATCCAAACAGAACAGTATCGCTACCAATCTCGCGATGGGAATTCAATGGCACATGATTCCTTCTCGAGCTCCAAACTTTGGGGGGCTTCGGGAGGCCGCTGTAAAGGTGACGAAAAGGCACCTGCTTCGTCAAGTTGGAACAAGTACATTACTTCAGGAGGACCTTGAAACGGTGTTGGTGCAAATCGAGGGGTGCATGAACCCGCGCCCTCTGACGGCGTTATCAGACGACCCTAACGACCTGCGAGCTCTTACTCCAGGGCACTTTTTGGTGGGCTCATCACTACAGGCGCTTCCGGATTCGGACCTTCGGGAGATTCCTACCAATCGTTTGAGCAGATATCAGTTTCTTTAACAAAAATTACAGCATTTCTGGTACCGCTGGCCATCCGAGTATCTCAAGGAGTTACAACATCAAGCTATCGTCAACCCACGTAAAGTCGATTTGAAGGTCGATCAAGTGGTCATTCTCCAATCTTGGATGATCTCATTACGATTACGATGATCTTATCAGCTTCCTCCAATTCGCAGGCCGATAGCCCGCATCATGGTATTGCATCCAGGACAAGATGGTGTAGTGCGTGTTGCGACCGTACGTACTGAGGCTGGTATTTTTAAACGGCCCAATTCAAAGCTGTGTCTACTCCCGTCGGCGTTGGAAGGCAGTTAATTTAAGCATGTAGGTAAAGTGGTGTATTGAATTAAAAACAATGAGTTGATTTTTCCAAATAAATTTATACAAATTTCAAACAAATTTTGCGCATCAATAGATACTCTTTTCAATCAATAGAAACTAGAGCTTAGAAATGTTACATGAAAAATAGGAAGTAAACGTAGCACGGTAGTAATTTTGTAATATTTGTTTTCGTTAGTGATTTTAAATTTTAAATTTTTTCCATTTTAAAGGACAGATGTCTTATGTCATGTATCATGTTTTAATAAATAAATCAAAAATGACAAGCACTGGACATCATATCGATCATATTTCCCTTTCTCAAGCATGTCTATGGCGCAGCTTTTGCACTATTTTTCGACCTCATCTTGTTTTCCTAACCCTCTAAAATTGTAAAAACGATGCGATCAAGCTGATGAAAACTATCTTTTCATGAAAGTACATTCAAAAGAAGCTTAAGTTTTGATTTTCATGCAAAAATAATTATCTGAAGGAGCGCCAGCTAAGAAATAGTTCAATTTCTCTTTTTCATATCTAATGCTCTATTAAGTTATTTTTTCTAATTCAGATATATTGAAAAATTGAAGCCAAGCAAACTAATAGTAAAATTTTGAGATTAACCATTTTGTTGTCGATATCCTTTTTCTTCAAAAGCGAAGTATAATAATAATTTTTCTGAACTCTTGTTTTTCAAAGATGCTAACTTTTGAACGCATGGTATTAATATCAAAATATCAAAATTTGCTATGAACACATATTTCATATTGTCAATTCAAAACAAGTTTCGTATGTGGCTATGAAGCCCGAAAGTTAAGGCCGACCGATAATAAAACTAAATAAGGTGTTCATCAAGTAACATAAATGACGCTTACAAGTATTTACGTACCCAAGGAAAGAAAATATAATTATTCTACGCAATACGTTGTGAATTTTACTGGCAAATAAGGATTTTGAGGAATACGGAACGGATATGTAAAAATATAGTCAAATTAATTATAGATGTTCCTGAGAAATTAAATAATGATTAATATTTTTTTGAAACGATGGTTCTACAATTGATGAAGGGACGGTAGGGAAAGAAATGAAATTTTTTTGGTGGAGGTGGGGAAGAGCGGAAAGGAAGAGGGGGAGGGGGGTATTGGTAGCTATGCTTGACAAGTAGTCATTTTGACTCCTACCTTTTGTCCAATACGGGAAGGTGCATGAGTCGAACCAAGCTGTAATCTAAGATTACAACCGGATTCGAACCCACAACACCCGCCAGGGCATGTGATTCGCTGTTACTTGTACCTTTGAACCATAGAGGCGCTGGTCCAGAGCTACCAATACCCCCCCCCCCCCCTTCCTTTCCGCTCTTCCCCACCTCCACAAAAAAAATTTCATTTCTTTCCCTACCGTCCCTTCATCAATTGTAGAACCATCGTTTCAAAAAAATATTAATATATATGTATGACCGCATTTCAAGGTCAAGACTAAAAACTTGAGATTAGTCTAAATAATGATTATTGTGGCAGTAGAAAGGCTAGGTCACGCCGCTAGGTGGTTTAATTCGGGTTTTGAATGTTTCAATTGCTGCGTTGCATCAGTAAGTTGCCTGCAGTTCTTTACTATTCAATAGTCAAGCATTAATTTCATTCGAAAATGATGCAGAAGACAAGGCAGAAGGGATCCGTAGTAGTGGTAAGGTTTATTTAACCGTCAAATCACTATAAGGTAGTAAGGTACAAAACATTTTGCAAAGAACTTTAACTTACTTAGTAGCCTTCAATCATTAAAATGAATAAAACGATCTGAAAAATTATCGACTTGGAAAAAGACTCAAGCCATTTTAATATAACAATTTTGACGTAGGACTACGTCTTACGGCAAGTTTTGAGATAGGGTGTCATTCCAAAAAATCGAAAAATGCGAGCGTCACGAAAAATTAAAAGTTTTGAGCGCTAATAGCTCAGCGGTTTTCCGATCGATTTTTAATATTCTTACACCAATCGATCGAAAAATCTTCTAAGAATTGACCCAAATGAAGAAAAGTATGGATTCTTGATGTTGAACTATTGAAAAATTGAAAATAATGAACCTATGTTTTACCAGAATTCTCGCTTCGTGATTGGTTGGAAGATTCTTTACGATGATCTAAACCTATACCAATTTGATATCTGTGCTTGGGAAGTAAGCCAAAACAAGTGACAAAGTTTCCTCATTTCAACAAGATTTCTTAACACCGCGGTTAAACCTAGACCATTTTGATGTCCTTGCTTGGGAAGTACGCCAGAGAGAGTGACAAAGCCCCCTTGTGCCAACAGATTTCTTACGAACGCGATTAAACCTAGTCCAATTTGATGTCTGTGTTAGGAAAGCGTGCCAGAAAAAATGACACAAGTTCGTTGTTCCAACAGATCGCAAATTCTGTACTGCGACTGCGAGACGATTACACCTCGGCGAATTTGATATCTGTGTTGGAAAAATGTGCTACAGCTGTAGTGTTCGGTTATAATACAACTCTGTATGAATACGCATGCTTTCCGTTTCATTTGAAGTGTAGTGAAAAGATGTGCTGTTGATAAAATAGGATTGAATTGGTAAAATCCCTTCACCGTAAGGAACCATGGGTAATAAAAACAATCTTTATTTTAGTAAGGTAGCAGGAAAGCAATAGTTTGTGTTCTTGATTTTGTTAAATTGTTTTCAAATGCACAATCTTTTGAGAATTGAACGTATGAAATGTTACTACTTTGATAAATGTTACATACAACGCATGTAGCATGTATATATGTTGCATATAGCATGTATACACGAAGAATCGAATGATTACAAGCATGAATACATGCTACTATCACTACAAAGAGACTTACGTAGTCCTGCGTCATCTATATATGCGGTCGTGTCTTGTACACAACCCCTCCGATTTTTTGATATCATCAAAATACATATACAGGGGTTAGACAAAATGTTCGCGACAGGCAAAATTTTGATGAAATTCAAACGGCCATAACTTCCATAAAATTTGACATTTTTAGATGAAACCAATTGCATTTGACGGGGAAATCTTTATAGTTTTTCTAAAATATGTCAAGATTCACAATAGTGAGCGAACAACGGAGATATTCCGTAACTGATTTTTTTCATCACTCGTATATTTTTCTGTCATGGAAATTTATTCATATTCATATTTTACTAGCTGACCCGACAAACTTCGTATTGCCACAAAATAACCTGTGTTGTACATAAATCATGAATCTTGAATGATCTTTGTCACAATCTCGAGTTTTGCTAGTTTCTGAGGAGTTCAACCTTAGATGATTCATTTTGGCAGTTACGTAACTATGAAAGCATCCCAGGTAATTAATAAGCATCACCAATACTATTTATATGTAGGCCAATAAGCATTAAAGTCGCCTTAAATGCTAATTAAATGCTACTTTGGCAAAATATACAGCTACTTTACTGATAACCTTCTTATAGTGCTGACAATGCTAATTTACAGCTAATTACCGACACGAAGAATTTGAATACAATTTTAGATGCCAATTTACAACACCTATGCAGTCAAAAACATAATATACAACAACGTGCAGTATAAAATGCCAGATACGCTGATTTGCTGCTTATGTTAATGCTTATTAGTTACCAGGAATGGGTAGTTTAATATACGAATTATACAGTAAAGTAGAAAACAACTCCCCTGTCCCCTCATTGCATAGCCAGAAAGCGGATAGTAATATTCGCCATGATTGTACAACATTTCGCCGAATATCATTTTGCGAAAAACCTTAAGTGGAGTGTACCATTTCACGGAAAACTTTTTTGTGGAATGTCCCATTTCGCGATCCTCTCCTTACTCGCTGTCGCTCGTTCCAGGAAACCCAGGTAGATCTAGGAAAACAAATAAACCTAGACAATAGGGGAGTTGCCTCCCCCCAGTGGGCGGCGCTTCCGACGGCGGGTCACCGGCAACACTCGCGGTCGTCTCGTCCTGAATGATCTAGTGTTACTATAGATAGCTTTTGTGGTCTTGTTATTGACTAATGTTTTATGGAAGAGTCTCGAATTTCTAGAGTTCGATTAGTTTATGAGTTTCGCAAAAAAATCTGTTTTATTTGTATGAGAGTCCATATCCCCCTACCACAGGGGTGAGAGGTCTCTAACTATCATAAAATAAATTCAAGACTCCAAAATCTCCCACATGCCAAATTTGGTTCCATTTGCTTAATTAGTTCTCAAGTTATAAGGAAATTTGAATTTCATTTGTATGGGACCCCTTCGCCCCCCTCTTAAACAGGGGAGGGGTCTTAATTCATCATAGAAAAAATTTCTGCCCCCTAAAAGCCCCACATGCCAAATTTGGTTCCATTTGCTTGATTAGTACTCAAATTATAAGGAAATTTGTGTTTCATTTGTATAGGAGCCCTCCTCTTAAAAGGGGAAGGGTTCGTAATTCACTATAGAAAATATTTTTGCCTCCAAAAACCTCAGCTTGCCAAATTTGGTTCCATTTGCTGGATTAGTTCTCGATTTATGAGGAAAGTTTTATTTCATTTGTATAGGAGCCCCCCTCCTAAAGTGGGGAGGGGCCCTAATTCACCATAGAAAATATTGTTGCCCTCAAAAACTTTCACATGCCAAATTTTGTTCCGTTTGCTTGATTAGTTCTCGAGTTGAGGAAATTTGTATTTCATTTGTATAGGAGCCCCCCCTCCTAAAGTGGGGAGAGGTCCCAATTCATCATAGAAAAAAAATTTGTCTCCAAAAACACCCACATGCCAAATTTGGTTCCATTTGCTTGATTAGTTCTCGAGTTATGAGGAAATTTGTATTTCGTTTGTATAGGAACCCCCCCTTTTAAAGTGGGGAGGGGTCCTAATTCACCATAGAAAATATTCTTGCCCTCGAAAACACCCACATGCCAAAGTTTGTTCTATTTGCTTGATTAGTTCTCGAGTTATGAGGAAATTTGTATTTCATTTGTATAGGACCCCCCCTCCTAAAGTGGGAAGGGGTCCCAATTCATCATAGAAAAAATTTTTGTCTTCAAAAACACCCACATGCCAAATTTGGTTCCATTTGCTTAATTAGTTCTCGAGTTATGAGGAAATTTGTATTTTATTGGTACAGGAGCCCCCCCTATTAAAGTGGGGAGGGGTTCTGATTCACCATAAAAAATATTATTGCCCTCGAAAACACCCACATGCCAAATTTTGTTCCATTTGCTTGATTAGATCTCGAGTTATAAGAAAATTTGTATTTCGTTTGTATAGGAGCCCCCCCTTCTAAATTGGGGAGGGGTCCCAATTCATCATAGAAAAAATGTTTGTCTCCAAAAACATCCACATGCCAAATTTGGTTCCATTTGCTTGATTAATTCTCGAGTTATAAGGAAATTTGTATTTCATTTGTATAGGAGCCCCCCCTTCCTAAAGTTGGGAGGGGTCCCAATTCATCATATAAAAAATTTTTGTCTCCAAAAACATCCACATGCCAAATTTGGTTCCATTTGCTTGATTAGTTCTCGAGTTATGAGGAAATTTGTATTTCATTTGTATGGAAGCCCCCTCTTAAAGGGGAGAGGAGTCATAATTCCCCTTCTACAGAGGGGAGGGGTCCCAATTTACCATAGAATAATTTCTTGTCACCAAACACACCTAGGGGAAATGTGTATAATGTGCCCCCCCTAAGAATAAATGGATATATCTCTGTTATGCTTCCCCAAGCTAACGTGACAACTACGAGTATATGTTGGTATTTAAGCTTACAACCAATTGCAATTGTTTATTTCGTTTAGTATTGTGGAATAAAGATGCTAGGAATTATTTAATAAAAGCACCTAAATGTTGTGTTTCTCGTCTGCGCTGGGTAAAATGCCCCACCTGCGGTATAATATGCCCAATGCGGTAATTTGAGTATTTCTACCAGTGACAGACCAACTCTACTTTGTATAAAGTAAAACTATTTCCTTTGTTTTCAAAATATCGTATTTTTATATAAAATAAACCTAGTTTCGGCCTTCTGGTGCACGTTTTCTTTTCTGCGTGGGGCACATTATACCGCAGCTGTGGCATTTCGCACCGCGTAGTTGAATTACCTGGAATTTGGACGTAGGTAATAAATTATTCCCACCACGGTAACTCTACAATAGTAATTGAATTAAATAATGGCAATTGACTTCAACTTAGATCTGATTACATATGTTTATAGCCACATTTGCAAGGGGGGCAAATTGCACCACCGCAAGTGGGGCATTTTGGCCTGCTTTAACTTATTTGAAAAAATATTAAATGCTAAAGCAAATAAAGCGTTTCAAACCGCCATTTTTGGCAAGGATGTCTTTTTGAAGTTCACTTCACGCAATCGAATCGCAACAACCGGTTATTAACAGATTTTGACAAGAAAATAGCTTATGGAAATGACGCCAAAAGTTACATCGGAAGCTGTTCAAAAACAAATTTATTTTTGTTTTGTTTTTACAGCATGTGACAACTGTCATACTTGCATAGTAGGCTAGTTCCATCAAATACTATGGTTTCTGGGTGGTTTTGCATTTTAATTCCGCTTGTTTAATGAAAAACGAAGGGGGGGCACATTGGCCAGGGGGGGCACGTTATACACAATTCCCCTACATGCCAAATTTTGTTCTATTTGCTTGATTTGTTCTCGAGTTATGCAGAAATTTGTGTTTCATTTGTATGGGAGCCTCCCCTCTTAGTGGGGGGAGGAGTCTCTAACCATCACTAAAACCTTTCCTGGCCCCAAAAACCTCTACATGCAAATTTTCACGCCGATTAGTTCAGTAGTTTTTGATTCTATAAGGAACATCCCGACAGACAGACAGACAGACAGACAGAAATCCATTTTTATATAGTAGATCCCAAAACTAGATTTAATTTCCAGTCGATTGGTCGAAAAAGAACGGAAATCCGACGAAAAATAGCCAAGTTACGGCCATTTTTGTAAAATCACCACTAGTTACATCTATTGCTCTGACCAGTTTAGGACATGACGGAAACCATGTCAATATGAGCATCAAACGTTAAAATTTTATAAGCCATTGACACTGGAAGCATTTCCAGGTCCGCAGCGTGCCATGGTAACCCTGTAGCAGGTTCTAGGTACCCCGGTGGAAGTGGTCGTTTCAGGGAATATTCGAAATCAATGTCAATGTGGGTGTCAATCTTCAGGATTTTCAACCCTCGTAAATTTTTGAAGTTTGAAATCCATATTGGAATGGTTTTAGTCATGTTTTAAAATGGTCATAAAGGTAAGACTTTACTGGCAACATTTCCAGAACTGATTTCACTAAAATGGTCATATCTCGGTTGTTTCTCGTTGGGTTTCCGTTATTTTTCAACCAATCGACTGGAAATGAAATCTAGTTTTGGGATAAAATATGAAAATAAATAAATTTACGCGACAGGAAAAGATACAGGACATTAAAAAAATCAGGTTTTGACATACCCCCAGACAACCCGGAATATCTCCGGTGTCCGCTGACTATTGCAAATTTTGAAATATTTTTGAAAAACTAGGAAAATTTCCCCGTCGAATGCAATTGGTTTCATCAAAAAATGTTCAATTTAGTAAAAGTTAGAGCAGTTTGAATTTCATCAAAATTTTGCCTGTCCCGATGTCTAACTCCTGTATATGTGAATAGTGTTTGATATTAACAAGAGACGTTAATACTTTTTGAAACGATGGTTCTACAATTGACGAAGGGACGGTAGGGGAAAGAAATGAAAATTTTTTTGTGAAGGAGGGGAAGAGCGGAAAGGAAAGTGGGGGGGATATTGGTAGCTACGCTTGACAAGTAGTCATTTTGACTCCTACCTTTTGTCCAAAGCTGGAAGGTGCATGAGTCGAACCAAGTTATAATCTGTGATTATAACCGGATTTGAACCCACAACACCCGCCAGGGCATGTGGTTCGCTGGTACTTGTACCTTTGAACCATAGAGGCACTGGATAAAAGGAGACTGCAAAATCCACTTATCAAGACAGCGACGCGTTTGGTTGGGTTATCGACACATATTGTGCCTCTTCCTACATCAATTGCAGATTACCACCGAGCGAAAAGTTTAAATCTAACCAGTTTTTACTGGCAGGACGACGACACTATGCCGGCCCTTACGACTTGCAAGGTACTGTACGTGACGTTGTTCGTCTGTCAGCGTGTGTTAGCTGCGTTTCTCGGCGCGGGTTTTCGAGGGAAGGCCTCGTTCCTATGAAATAGACTAATCTCAAGTTTTTCGTCTTGACCATGAAATGCGGTCATACATATATATATATATATATATATATATATATATATATATATTTACATATATATATATATATATATATATATATATATATATATATATATATATATATATATATATATATATTAAATATATATATATATATATATATATATATATATATATATATATATATATATATATATATATATATATATATATATATATTACATATATATATATATATATATATATATATATATATATATATATATTAATACTTCTTGAAACGATGGTTCTACAATTGATGTAGGGACAGTAGGGGAAAGAAATGAAAATTTTTTGGTGAAGGAGAGGGAGAGCGGAAAGGAAAGGGGGGGGGGGATATTGGTAGCTACGCTTGACAAGCAGTCATTTTGACTCCTACCTTTTGTCCAAAGCTGGAAGGTGCATGAGTCGAATCAAGTTATCTGAGATTATAACCGGATTTGAACCCACAACACCCGCCAGGGCTTGTGGTTCGCTGGTACTTGTACCTTTGAACCATAGAGACGCTGGACAAAAGGAGACTGCAAAATCCACTTATCAAGACAGAGAAGTTTGTTAATAGCTGGGTGTGTGAGGGAGATATCGTTCGTTGAGTGTTCGTTGGTTGGGTCATGCTCCAACTTGAATGTCAAAATTCTATTGAGCTTTTGAGTTTAAAAACTTCAAACAAGTGTCAGACGGCCCAATTAGCGAATCAGCGGAAGTGCAGTCGTGACCCAATTAACGGATTCAGGCTGTACTCCGATTCTGGCACTAGTAAAAATATTTAGTTTTGGCATCACAAATTACACAAAATACATACCAAAAATACGATACAATTATTTAGCACTATTATTCACTTAACGTTATTTTACGCCACACATATGTCAATATGGTGTGAAATACAAGTCAAGGTTTCTTTTTTATATAAAATACTAGCTGACCCGACAAACTTCGTATTGCCACAAATTAACCTGTGTTGTACATAAATCATGAATCTCGGATGATCTTTGTCACAATTTCGCAACCCAGTGGGCGGCGCTTCCGACGGCGGGTCACCGGCAACACTCGCGACCGTCTCGTCCTGAATGATCTAGTGTTACTATAGATAGTTTTTGCGGTCTTGTATTGACTAATGTTTTATGGAAGAGTCTCGAATTTCTCGAGTTCGATTAGTTTTTGAGTTTCGCAAAAATTTCTGTTTTATTTGTATGAGAGTCCATATCCCCCTACCACAGGGCCCAGGGGTGAGAGGTCTCTAACTATCGTAAAATAAATTCAAGACTTCAAAATCTCCCACTTGCCAAATTTGGTTCCATTTGCTTGATTAGTTCTCAAGTTATAAGGAAATTTGAATTTCATTTGTATGGGAGCTCCCCTCTTAAAAGGGGAAGGGGTCGTAATTCACCATAGAAAGAATTTCTGCCATCTAAAACTACCACATGCCAAATTTGGTTCCATTTAATTGATTAGTTCTCGAGATAAGAGGAAATTTGCATTTCATTTGTATGGAAGTCCACCCTCTTAAAGGGGAGATGGGCCATAACTCGCTTTCTAAAGAAGAGAGGGGTCTCAATTCACCATAGAAAAAAATCGCGTCCAAAACCACTTACATGTCAAATTTGGTTCTATTTGCTTGATTAGTTCTCGAGTTATGAGGAAATTTGTTTTTCGTTTGTATAGGAGCCCCCCCCCCCCTCTTAAAGTGGGGAAATTCATAGAAAATATACCATAGAAAATATTCTTGCCTACAAAAACACCCACATGATAAATTTGGTTCCATTTTCTTGATTAGTTCTAGAGTTATGAGGAAATTTGTATTTCGTTTGTATGAGAGCCCCCCCTCTTAAAAAGGTAAGGGGTCCAAATTCATCATAGAAAGAATGGTTGCCTCCAAAAACACCCACATGCCAAATATGGTTCCATTTGCTTGATTAGTTCTCGAATTATGAGGAAATTTGTATTTCATTTGTGTAGAAGCACCCCTTCTTAAAGTTGGGAGGGGTCCTAATTCACCATAGAAAATATTTTTGCCTGCAGAAATCGCCACATGCCAAATTTGGTTCTATTTGCTTGATTAGTTCTCGAGTTATGAGGAAATTTGAATTTCATTTGTATAGGAGCCCCCCCTCCTAAAGTGGGTAGGGGTCCCAATTCATCATAGAAAATATTCATGCCCTAGAAAACTTTCACATGCCAAATTTGGTTCCATTTGCTTGATTAATTCTCGAGTTATGAGGAAATTTGCATTTCATTTGTATAGGAGCCCCCCTTCCTAAAGTGGGGAGGGGTCCCAATTCATCATAGAAAAAAATTTTGTCTCCAAAAACACCCACGTGCCAAATTTTGTTCCATTTGCTTGATTAGTTCTCGAGTTATGAGGTAATTTGTATTTCGTTTGTATAGGAGCCCCCCCTCTTAAAGTGGGGAGGGGTCCTTATTTACCATAGAAAATATTCTTGCCCTCGAAAACTTTCAGATGCCAAATTTTGTTCCATTTGCTTGATTAGTTCTTCAGTTATGACGAAATTTGTATTTCATGTGTATAGGATCCCCCCCTCCTAAAACGGGGAGGGGTCCCAATTCATCATAGAAAAAATTTTTGTCTCCAAAAATACCCACATGCCAAATTTGGTTCCATTTGCTTAATTACTTCTCGAGTTATGAGGAAAATTGTGTTTCTTTGGTACAGGAGCCCCCCCTCGTAAAGTGGGGAGGGGTCATAATTTACTATAGAAAATATTCTTGCCCTCGAAAACCTTCACATGCCAAATTTGGTTCCATTTGCTTGATTAGTTCTCGAGTTATGAGGAAATTTGTATGGAAGCCCCCACCTTTTAAAGAGGAGAGGAGTTATAATTCCCCTTATAAAGAGGGGAGCGGTCTCAATTTACCATAGAATAAATTCTTGTCACCGAACACACCCACATGCCAAATTTTGTTCTATTTGCTTGATTAGTTGTCGAGTTATGCAGAAATTTGTGTTTCATTTGTATGGGAGCCCCCCCTCTTAGTGGGGGGAGTGGTTTCTAACCATCACTAAAACCTTTCCTGGCCCCAAAAACCTCTACATGCATATTTTCATGCCGATTGGTTTAGTAGTTTTCGATTCTATAAGGAACATACGGACAGACAGACAGACAGACAGAAATCCTTCTTTATAGGTATAGATAAAAGCTGTATATTTACGTGAATCATTCGAAAGCTTCAACTGATGATATCCACTTTTTAAATCTAACATACTGAAATATTTTTTATCGCGTAATTGATCTAAGAGATCTTCAATTAACGGAATCGGATAGCGATCTATGATTGTAAATTTGTTTAGTTCTCTGTAGTCAACACACATTCTATAGGTTTGATCTTTTTTCTTTGCCAATACTATGCGACTAGCGTATGGTGAATTACTTCGCCGCGAAATATGACCTTCTTCCCCGCAATTGTGACATATCCAATTTCTCGATAAAGTACGCCGTTCCTCAGCCTTTGTAACATTAATCGTGCTTCTTTCTCCATTCTTCATATTAACCATACTTGCATATCTTTTCATTCCCAAAATTAATTCTCCAATAGAACCGAATTTACTTGTCGCCAAAACCATTTGTAATTTTTCGTCTTGAATTTCATGAATAACGTATTTGATGATTGCTTCCTCACTTAAACGAACCGTTTTGCCAATCGCCATTATTTCATAGACATAGTTTTCGAAATCTTCTTCCGGTAGCTTTGCTCGCTGAATCAATCGACAATGAACGTCTGCTTCATCAATATGAGATGGAAATCCTGATCTTAGTTCACGCTTGAAATCCTCCCAGCTTACGATCGTTTCTTGAACTGCTTCATACCATAACCTCGGAATTTTCCCAAATCTTGTTATTGCGTAATGAAGGGAAGCTTGATCCGTCCACTGGGATAGCGTTTTGATGTTCTCTAACTTCGCAATCCAAGAATCTGCCGTTGTACTTGCCGGATTGAATTCAGGGATAATGCGTTTGACATCTTCGGGATGTAACAGGACCATTTGCTTAGTTTGATTCTGATAAAAACCGTCTCCACCAGCAGCACAATCTTGAGCATTAAGAACAGCATGAGCCTGAACATGAACGTCTCCACCAGCAGCACGGTCTTGATGATTTTCTACAAATGATTCCGCTTGAATTTCAGCCGTTTCAATCGATTTTTCAAGTTGACGAGGTCTTGAATTCAGTGACATGCTTCTCCGTATTCTCGGCATTTTGTTGAATCGAAAAAAAATCTCGATCCCACTTCTTAATTGTAGTAACAAACTACCTTTAACGGTGGACGAACAAAGAATGATTATGTTTCATCAACTGAATATTCACCTGTCTAACTCCTACAAACCTGTGCCTACTTGATAATCGAAACTTATATTGATGAATCTATATATGCAATAGAATACTATAGAAATAACTAAAAATGAGTTCCTAGTCAATGGACAGCCTTTATATAGTCAGTAGCGTTTCTAGAGTTATCAAGGGGGAGATATATGAAGGGGTGTATCCTAAAGGAGCATACTTATTTGATCATTTAACAAAAGTAACCATTACTTCGTTCGAGAACCCGCGGCCGCAGAACATGTGGTCTATTCCAGCCCCCTCCCCCCTCCTTAAAACTGGCAGTTTATACACGGTATAATATATTCGTCTTATATTAGAGTGTTTATTCGAAGTATCTGAAATTTCCAGAGAAAAAGTAAAAATTAGTTTAAATTATTTAGCAGACCTATGATGCTGTTTGCTCCAAAATGGATGATGCAATCTAATCTGTCAAAATATTGTGCTCAATAGTAAAGAATGTGAGTGTACTGGTGTATACTGATTTTTGTTGTCTATGTAAAATCCACAAATTGGATCGATCATTATGGCTTGGCACAATCTCACAATCTCACCCCGTGAAGCTCGAAAAGTACAAAGTTTCGAAAAATATTATTTTCGTAATCAAAACTTATCCAACGCATAATAACTTTTCAATACATTGTAAATGATTAGTTTATATACCTTCAAAATAGCAAGTTGATGCGATTTCTTGTTTGGGTTGGTTTATGCGGGACATATTTTACAAACGTTATTTCTGCGTATTTTTGATCGCGAACTTTGAAACCCTGGTTAGGCTAAATAGTTTGCCAATATTATCTGTGTTCCATTCTAAGTTATGAATAAATATGTTATATTCATCATCATTTTGAATTTAGGTCACCAGTTTCTATAGATATAATAAATTTTCACAAATAAACATTTTTGGTTTTTGGCATAATCTCATCCCCGTGGCACAATCTCACCCCGGATGGCGGTACTTTTGCTATCAAAAATATCAAACGGAATACTAATCTTGCTGTCACTCAATATTAATAGGAAAGCAGAATTAGTTATCATTTTACTATCATATCATCTGTTCGCGGTAGCGAACGGAATATTCCATGCAACGTCAAATTCATCTACGCGCAGGAAAGCATCACGCCACCGTTGACGCGTCAACGAGGAAGCAAACACGTTCGAACACGTCCAAGTACGCGCTGTTGGACAACGAATGAAAACCTACCACGCATACCACGCATACGATCAGCCAATCAGCCCCTAGCCAATCAGGGACCAGCAGCGTCTACAGCGTGCAGTTTTAGCTATAAATAGTGGCGCTCTAGCGCAATTTAGTTCATAAGTTTTCTGACCATTATACGGTATACATCAAAGATAAAGTGTTCCCTCATTATCCTGAGAAAGCCGAAGGGAGCCGCATTGGACTAGTGTTTCGTGTATTAGTGGTGAATAGCTGCTCATTGTTTGAAGAGTTTAGGCATCGTTCTTTTAAGAACGTTGCTTCCCGAGTTAGCTATCACTGCTACCCTTTCCGTGTGGCACACCGTTGCCATTATCCTTTGCGTGCTCTCTCCCATTGTGTATACAGTACTGCGCCGAAGCAGTCTGCCGTGTCCGCTGCGCTGACCCTGTTCAGTTAGCAGCAAGCCAGTAAGCGGTTAGGAGGTACCGCGCACCCACCCACCTCTATATGTTGGCAAAGGCGTCAACATAATTTTGGTCCTTCGAACCGGATCAGAGATCCGCAGTGAAAAAAGTGACAGTGTTTCTGCAGAAAAATAGACAGTTAAAACAGTGCCAATCTTGAGTGGAAAATTCCACGTCGTTCCGTAAGAGTATTTTTCTGCAATTAAGTGAGAACTTTCCGTAAAGCAAGCTAAAAGTGAACATTTCGTAACGCTTGCCGTGAAGAACAGTGAACTATTGACTATTTCCGTGTTAAAATACGAACCCTTCGTGAACATTGAGCTAACATTAGCTACCATAAGAAGTTTGACTGTGTCCGTGCAGTGTTTGAGTGTGCGCTCCCGTCGTGAAGTAACCAGATGCCATTAGCCCACACACCGGACAGGAAGGCAACCCCAACTACAATGGAGGCAGCGAAGCCGCTGATCCACCAGCGCGGCCAAGTGAGGGCCAAGGTAACTGCCCTGCTAAAGCAGATCGAGCGAGCGGAAGCAGATACGTCTCAGGTGAGTCTTCCTGTTCTGAAAGTTTATTGCAAAAAGTTAGATGCTTTTTATTCCGAGTTTACCGCACTCCATAAAGAAATTCTTGCTGTGATTCCTACTGCCAAACTCGAAGATCAAGATGATAAAACCATCGAGTTTGATGCATTGCATACAGATGCAATGATTAGAGTTGAATGTTTAATCGAAACATTTTCTAAGCCCGTAATACTCACGACTAGTGCCGTTGCACCTATCGCTTCCACTAGTACGGCTCATTCCTCTCAAGTAGTCATTTCTCAGCAACCTTTGCAGGCACCAATACCCACGTTTAACGGTCAGTATGAAAACTGGCCTCGTTTTAAGGCTTTATTTTCGGATATAATTGGTCGATGCACAGATTCCGATGCAATTAAATTGCATCATCTCGAAAAAGCGATGGTTGGTGCTGCTGCCGGCATAATCGACTCTAGAACACTCGCTGAAAATAACTTTGCTCATGCGTGGGACATATTGGTGGAAAGGTTCGAGAACAAGCGTATTATTATCGATTCTCACCTCACCGGGCTTTTGAATTTGAAAAAGATGGCAAAGGAATCACACAACGAATTGCGCTCCCTGATTGAGACGTGTAACCAGCACATAGAAGGGTTAAGGTTTTTGGATCAACCCATTGATGGCACCGCAGCGTTGTTTGTTAACAAACTTTTGATATCCTGTCTCGATCCAGTTACCCGTAAACTATGGGAAAGAACGCTTAAGCATGGTGATTTACCTGAGTTGCAAAAGACGCTCGACTTTCTAAAGGATCAATGTCGCGTTCTGGAGCGCTGTGAAACTGATAATCCGCTCATTTCGAAACATGCTCAAGCTAAACCGTTGCCTTTTCCTTCTAAATCTGCTAATGCGAAGATTCATGCCGCAACTACTGTTCCAAAATCCACCATGTGCCAATTTTGTGGTAAGGATCATTTAAACTTCCAGTGTACGGAATTTCGTAACATGACGATTTCCGAGCGATTAAGCAAAGTCAAGGAATTGCGAGCTTGCTTCAACTGTCTCCGCCGTGGGCACCGTCTCGTTGGTTGTCCCTCTAAGAATACGTGTAGTAAATGCAGAAAGCGACATCATACCCTACTACATATTGAATCGACCGCTCCGTTTGATGTATCTAACACCACACTCCCGTCGACTAGCTCCGAGCAGTTTCAAGTCAAACCCAACCTAAGTTCCGATGTGAAGCCTAAATCAGGTTCTCCAGTTCAAACTCAGTCGATTTCATCGTCTTGTTCGGTGAACCCCAAGAAAGTGTTATTATTAACAGCCGTTGTTAATGTGATGGATAGAGATGGTCGATCAATTCCCTGTCGAGCATTCCTTGATTGTGGTGCTCAGACAAATCTTATTTCAAGCGAAATGTTTCGCAAGCTTGGATTAGATTGTGTATCCGTAAATGTTGATATTCTCGGTGTTAGTGGCGTTCGGTCTAAAGCGAACCGACTCGTCTCCGTTATCATGAGTTCCCAGTGTACCGATTATAAGACAACATTGAAGTGCCTAGTCGTTCCTAGAATCACAAGTCAGCTGCCATGTAAGCCCGTCGACATTAAGAATTGGAATATTCCACCTGAGTTGCGCCTAGCCGATCCTGGTTTCCATTCACCTTCGGAGGTAGATTTGTTGATCGGAATAACCCACTTTTTCGCTTTGATGAAACCAGGTCAATTTGTAATTGATGAAGGCTTACCAGTATTCTGTGAAACAGAATTAGGTTGGGTCGTTTCCGGTGAAGTGAACGACAAATATGAATCCATTGTGCATGCTCGCTCGGTTAACACTGTAACAATTGAATCACTAAGTGAAATGATGAAGCGATTTTGGGAACTAGAAGAAGTAGAAGAAACGAAACCCAACGTAGAAGAACAAGAATGCGAGGAGATTTTCCGCAGAACTCACCGCAGAGATGATTCTGGTCGCTTTATAGTAGACCTTCCCTTCCGTGAAAATGTGAACCTGTTGGACGACAATCGTTCGTCAGCCCTCCGTCGTTTTTTATTCCTCGAAAAACGACTTCAGCGAAATTCTGAATTGCATCAATTATATTCCAAGTTTATCGAAGAGTATGAATCTCTTGGCCATTGCAAGGAAGTTCAGGAGAGGTTGGACCCTCCCGGTAAGTTGGTGTATTACTTGCCTCATCACGCTGTTTTACGTCCAACCAGTAGTAGCACAAAACTAAGAGTAGTTTTTGATGCATCCGCTAAGTCGAATTCATCTGTAAAAGCATTGAATGAAGTACTATACGTCGGTCCCGTTGTACAAAATGATTTATTGACTATATTGTTGCACTTTCGTCGTTTCCGATTTGCATTTACCGCTGACATAGCGAAAATGTATAGACAAATCCTCGTAAATGCCAGCCAAACGTCTGCTCAACGCATATTTTGGCGGTCCCATCCTAATGAAAGCTTACGAGTCTTAGAGTTACAGACAGTTACGTACGGCACATCATCAGCACCTTTCCTGGCTACTCGCTCACTAGTACAGTTGTGTGAAGATGAAGGTCCGCAGTTCCTCGAGGATTGTTACGTCGATGATATAATATCTGGTGCAGATTCTATTGAAGAGGCCATCGACTGCCAGCATCAACTCCGTTCTCTGTTGTCCAGAGGATGTTTTCCGATACACAAATGGTGTGCGAACAACGAAGCAATCTTGAAAGATATTCCAGACCAGGAGCGTGAAAAGCTAGTTCATCTAAATCAGATTTCAGCCGACCAGGTTGTCAAAACTCTGGGTCTTATATGGAACCCATCCTCCGATAAGTTTTTGTTTACAATTGATCCTATTGCTGATGATAACCCGGTAACGAAAAGACGCCTATTTTCTATAGTCGCAAAGTTATTTGATCCCTTGGGTTTCTTATCACCTACGATAGTGATTGCGAAGCGGTTGATGCAGAGAACGTGGGCCACTAAGCTTGAGTGGGATTGTCCGCTTGAAGGAGATCTTCTAGAGACGTGGTCTCAGTTTTCGCGTGCCCTGCAGAAAGTGAATGAAGTTGAAATACCTAGACCAGTTTTAGTTTCCGGATCAAGTACTATTGAGCTTCATGGTTTTGCTGACGCATCGGCACATGCATATGGAGCTTGCTTGTACGTTCGCAGCATAGATTCTGATGGGAATTGTACCGTCCGATTGCTATGTGCAAAATCGAAAATTACACCTTTGAAGGAAATGACGATTCCGCGCAAAGAGCTTTGCGCTGCTCAGCTGTTGTTTCGCCTGACCCGAAAGACACTGCCAGCCCTCCAGATAAATTTCTCCGTTATTCGTTTGTGGTCGGATAGCCAAATTGTTTTAGCTTGGTTAAGAAAACCACCCTCAATGCTAAAGCCGTTTATTCAATCTCGAGTTAAAGAGATTACAGCCCCGAATGTGAATTTTGTTTGGTCATACGTTCCCACGAAGGAAAATCCCGCGGATATAGTTTCTCGTGGACAACTACCAGAATATTTGAAGTGCAACTTGCTATGGTGGGAAGGTCCATCTTTTTTAAAGTTTGCAGAGTACGAACCGATTGCACCAGAAGAGATTCCAGAAGATGAATTACCCGATATCAAACCGGTTTCGATATTGATCATGTCACTAGTGAATGCTGATGATCTTCCACTGTTTAGAAAGTTTAGCTCATTTCGGAAGCTTCAGCGAGTTTTGGCCTACGTGCAACGTTTTTATCGCAACTGCCGTATAAGAAATAGTGAAGATCGAGTACTTAAACGTCTTCCTACTATTGCCGAGCTTAGAGCTGCCCTACACACCATAGTAATCGTTATTCAGCAGAATGTTTTACTTAACGAAATTGTTCGCTTGAGAGAAGGAGAACCCTGCACAAAAATTGGGTCGCTCGGACCATTTGTGCACAACAATGCATTACGTGTCGGAGAAAGATTGCAGAATTCTCGTTTGCCGTTTTGCTCAAAACATCAGTACATACTCCCTCGTCATCCAATCACCGATCTACTTGTGCGAGCCTACCATGAAGAGAATTTGCATATTGGGCCATCCGGTCTTCTATCTGCTCTTTGTCAACAATTCTGGTTATTGGAATCCAGATTCGCCGTAAGAAAAATTACCAAAAGCTGTATCCAGTGCTTTCGTGTAAAACCCAAATGCGTTGCCCAATATATGGGCAATCTTCCAAGAAGCCGTGTGTTGCCTGCTGCTCCGTTTGAGTTAACAGACGTCGATTACGCAGGCCCATTTCCAGCTCAACTAGAGCTCCTGCCAGATTTGAGATCTTCCGTACTTATTACTGCTCTTCAGAGATTCGTCAGCCGTCCAAACATAATCTGTGAAATGCATTCATCCGTGCGTGCAGTCATGCTGTTTTTCGTCACCCAGTCACAAAATTGTCCTTATTACCTATCGAAGATAACAACCACTAATCGATTCCAACAAGTTTCTCAAGACAGATCCAACCTAGTAGATTTCTTTCGCGCCCGGGAGGATGTTCGCGGTAGCGAACGGAATATTCCATGCAACGTCAAATTCATCTACGCGCAGGAAAGCATCACGCCACCGTTGACGCGTCAACGAGGAAGCAAACACGTTCGAACACGTCCAAGTACGCGCTGTTGGACAACGAATGAAAACCTACCACGCATACCACGCATACGATCAGCCAATCAGCCCCCAGCCAATCAGGGACCAGCAGCGTCTGCAGCGCGCAGTTTTAGCTATAAATAGTGGCGCTCTAGCGCAATTTAGTTCATAAGTTTTCTGACCATTATACGGTATACATCAAAGATAAAGTGTTCCCTCATTATCCTGAGAAAGCCGAAGAGAGCCGCATTGGACTAGTGTTTCGTGTATTAGTGGTGAATAGCTGCTCATTGTTTGAAGAGTTTAGGCATCGTTCTTTTAAGAACGTTGCTTCCCGAGTTAGCTATCACTGCTACCCTTTCCGTGTGGCACACCGTTGCCATTATCCTTTGCGTGCTCTCTCCCATTGTGTGTACAGTACTGCGCCGAAGCAGTCTGCCGTGTCCGCTGCGCTGACCCTGTTCAGTTAGCAGCAAGCCAGTAAGCGGTTAGGAGGTACCGCGCACCCACCCACCTCTATATGTTGGCAAAGGCGTCAACATCATCATCATTTTGCTATCATCATATAATTTGAACCAACCATTTTATTAGAAAAAAATTTAAGTGAAAATAGATTAATTTAAATATTGAATTATTTACATCATATATAGAATCTGCCAACACATTTTCTTTCAATAAAAATGAAAGCAAAATGATAGCAAAGTTTGATACATCATAAGTGCCATTTTTAATTGGTAACAAAACATGTTTTCTAGTTGATATCAACAGCAGAATATGTAATAATTTTGATATACTTTTGTTGTCAATCCTTGCTCGGGAAGTTATCCTGCTCTGTAATTTCAATGTAATGTTGTAATGTAATGTAATGTAATGTAAGGTTTCAGGTTTCGATGATGCCAGAGCAATGAGCTACAATGAATAATTTTGAGCAAAATTCGAAGTGATTGATAGAAGTTTCACTTTATTTTAATATGTTCGATAATATTTGTTGTACGTTTTTTGGAACACGCTTGATTGTGACCGCCCAGTCAGCTTCGAGGTACGATGCTGGTCTAACAAGTCAGTCGTATGTTCGAATCTCGGCTAGGCAGTGCTTACTAGATAGAGTCAGTAAGATCGTTACCCTGGCCACGTAATTTTCCTGTACTCTAAACTAGTGTTCGACATCGGAACGAAAATTGAAGTCCGGGTTCCGGTCCGGTCCGGTAAAAAATCGGAACGAATTTTTTAGGTCCGATTTCGTTCCGGTCCGATTTAGCTCTGTTCCGGTTCCGGTCCGATTCCGGTACGGAAGTCCGAAATTGTCCGGATGCAAAATTGACCAATTTTTAAAAAATAGGTAAATGTCAAAGGCAAAGCTTTGAATGTGTGGAACCTTCCGTAACTACTAAACGCTAACCGGCCTGAAACGGATAATTTAAAAAAAATGGAAATGCGACACCATTAGCTGATGCTTGGTAGCTTACCAATCATGGAATGGTACACTTTTAGACATGAAAGTCAGCTTTTAATTAAATAATTGCCTGTCAATCGCCAGTTTATGTTCTGAATCTTTGAATTTGAAAATTAATTCAAATTCGCGATTTTTTATTTTCTCAGGAAACTTCCAATCAAATTTTACAGTTTTCTCGGACATCACTTGCTTCAAAAGTTTATAACTTTTGAACAATTTGTTTTATGAAACGGCAAAAAATTCTTAGCCACTTGACAAAAATACCATTTGAAAAAAATATTTCTCACGGTGGTGGAAAACTCCTGTAGAAAAAAAAAATCACTGCAGTGAAATTTTTGACACAGATAAATGAATTATCTAATAAGAAAAAAATACAGTGGACTCTTGGAAAAGTTAACTCTCTGAAAAGTTAATTGTTCAGAAAAGTTAAGCGAATATTAGCTCCCATGCAACACATGCAATTTTTGCCTTAACTTTTCTGAGAGTTTAAATTTTTTGGTTATCCAAAGCGTTCATTCACACACGTGTGGTTTCCTTCTATCTTTAATTCTCCTTTTTCGATTTCTTAACGCCTTTTCACAGTTTCTTACAGAGTCTCATCATAACTGGGATTAAATTAAACTCTTGTACCGGACAGTTGTAGCAACAGTTCAATACGGGCACATACTTTTCTCAGGATTTTTGATAACATACTGGAAAAGCGCAAACTTAGATTGAATTTTAAATGCTAAAGAAGGAACAGCAGGGACGAAAAATAAACGCGAACATTACCAAAACGTTGGCGTTGATTTCGAAAAATCAAAAGTTAACTAGTATAACCGACTATTTTAAATTTACTGAAAGGAACTAAGTATTATTCCATAAAGAGGTTTTTTTTCTTTTTTTTTTCTTTTTTTCGGGTTATCTAACTGGTCGCTTAATCTTCTATACCTATAAAAATAGATTTCTGTCTGTCTGTCGGTAAGTTCCTTATAGAATCGAAAACTACTGAACCGATCGGCGTGAAAATTTGCATTGTAGGATTTTTGGGGCCGAGGAAGGTTCTTATGATGGTCAGAGACCCCTCCCCCCACCAAGAGGGAGGGCTCCCATACAAATCAAACACAAATTCTGCATAACTCGAGAGCTAATCAGGCAAATAGATTAAAACTTGACATAAGGGTATATTTGGAGATAATTTTTTTTAATGGTGCACCCTTCTTCTCTTTAGGAGGGGAATTATGACCCCTCCCCCTTTAGGGGAATGAAATACAAATTTCCTCATAACTCGAGAACTAATCAAGCAAATGGAACCAAATTCGGCATGTGGGGGATTTTGTAGGCAGGATTTTTTTGTCATGACTTTTCCATAAAACATAACAGACAATAACAAGACCACCAAAAACTTTCTGCAGCCCCCCGCAGAAATCAGCTCTGTCTAGGTTGATTTGTTTTCCTAGGTCTACCTCTATTACTTTCCTTCAGTTGGATCCGAACGAGCGACAACGAGTGAGGAGAGGATCACCCCGAGGATCGAAATGGTACTTTTCATGAAAAGGTTTTCCGTGAAATGGGACATTCCGCGTAAGGTTTTTCGCGAAATGGTATTCAGCGAAAAGTTATACAATCACGGCGCATATTTAAGTGCTATCCGCTTAACAGGGGGATTGTTTTCTACTTTATTGTTAGGAAAAATTGAAAATTTGTAAATTAAAATACCCATGCTCTCATAGTGACGTAACTACCAAAATGAGTTATCTTAGGTTGAGCTCCTCAGAAACTTGCTAAACTCGAGATTGTGACAGATTCACGATTTATGTACAACACATTTTAATTTGTGGCAATACGAAGTTTGCCGGGTCAGCTAGTAGCATATAACACTCTGCGCTGAGCCCTTTTGTGATGTTAACAAAGTGTCAGGGAGACCTCAAACATCAGTTATACCTGACGAGGCAGGCAATGTCGCCCACTTAAAAACAGGTAGAGTCCCAAGCATAGCCGTCACGCCTTTGCCCGCAGGCGGAGGCGTTCCGGCCCTACGTAGACTCCATGAACTGGCTCTAAGATCTCTCTGCGAAAGGCCGGAATGCCATATTTGAAATATAATGATGACGATGATGATGATAATGATGATGATGATGAGAAGAAAAATGATAGATCGAATTTGTAAATGTGCCTTGGACTTTTTGTACTACTTGAGTTAGACTAATCTCATATTTTTATTCTTGACCTTGAAATGCGGTCATACTTGAGTTGTAAAATGTAGTATAGTGAAGTGGAGGATTCGTCAGCCCCGTCTGACACCGGTCATCAACCGCGCGGCCGCTTTCTATTTTCTAACACAAACAACGACAAATGAACTAATAGGAAAGACAAATTTCGGAGCATTGGCGGTTATCAACTTATCAGGGCAAATTGAATCTTTCATTCCCCCAGCATTTATGCACTGTCCCAAGATACACAGTAAATTGAGCGCAGTACAACTCGGACGTTCGCGGTAGTCGACAGAAGTTTTAGAGCTTATAAAGCTTTATAGAGACGCACCCGCCTTCCTACCCTCGAGACCAAAGAGCTAGTGTAGTAAAGCTGTGGGCTTAAACGTCTCTCTAAGACTCAACCCCTCCCTATCGACAGACCCCGCGGCCGGCCATCAGAGCACAGGTCAGCCACGGGGTCAGTGCAAAAATCCTACTGACTATTTAGCAGCACCGCCCAGCCGAGACTCGAACACACGACACGAATTGACCTAATTTTCCCATCTGCTATCTAAGCACTTCTATTATTATACCCGTAATCATTATAGAGTGGTCCTTCGGCATCCAACAGGATCTGGTATCCCACTTACATCCCCTTACTAGCCCTAAGCCAACCAATCCGACATTTTTCGGACATATTTGTGACAGCTGTGATAAATAGGGATGAATCCCGGATCCAAACTGGGATCCAAACTGTCTTGGGTGAGCAAACTAAAATGTTTGACGAGCTGAAAAGTGAATTAAAAAAATAATGCCAATATGATTAATCGTATAGCACGCAAAATTCCGTTGACTCCTTTGTCTTCCCAGCTGGCTCAACCAGTTTCTGTGACGGAAAAAAGAGCATCTAAACGCCCTCGCATTCTAATTGATTCTCATCATGACGAAACAGACTCACCGCATGTGCTATGTGGAGATAAAGAACCCGAGCCCGGAATGTCCCTCCCTGTTATACCACCAGCCGCACCGCGTGCGCAAATGTTCTGGCTGTTCCTATCCAAAGTAAATTGATATATACCAGGTATATGACAATGCGAGCTGTCATATACACTTTGCACTAACACATCTACACTAGTTCTGAGATTTCGAGCATTTTGTATGGAAAATTAGTTAATTTTTTAAAAAAATCGTTGGATACGCAAGATTTGTCTTTTTTTTCTTACAGCTTTTATGTTTATGCTTAGAACATTATTTCTAGTATGTGTTTTCATGAATACAATGAAGTGCAACATTCCAAATTGCAAGCGGAAATTTTTTCGTCAGAGCGGTATCAAGATCTCAAAGAAATGTCGTTATATCGCTTTCCTACAAGTAGTAAAACAAAAAAGATTTTTTTTAAAATGCTCGGAGATGATTGTTCAATAAGCAGCATGAGCAACATTGTTATCCGCCCGCGATATTTTTCGTCTGATTTCTGGTAAGCTTTTAAAGTGTTAATTATCTTCTAAGACCGTTTTGTAGCAATCTAAGATTACTTTTTATGGTTTTCTACGTAGTGTTGAGACGGGTAAATTTATGATAAAAAGGTATCATCTTGGAACAGTGACTTTTCAAGCAGTAGCACAAGCATCTATTCGAATAAGACTATTTTTTAAAAGAAGACATCAAAGGCAGATATTCAAGAGCATCATGCAAGCAAAATGTTGGATGGAACGTGTTTTAATTCAAGCAACCGTATACCGTATTGATCGTGAAGTATTACATTAACATTAATTCATTTTTCAATTGCACATCGAAATAGTTAGTCACCCATGTTCTCAAATTTTTTACGCATAATAAAGAAGGCTACAAGTGCAAATGACTTTAAAATATATTCCTTACATTTCATTGTAAATGTTCAAATATTTGTCTGGAATAATATAGCTGCATTCATTAATTACAATTAATTTAGTTTTAATTTTCATGCAAGTTCCATCATATTTCAGAACTATTTCTTCTTCTTTCTACACACACTAATGCAACCCTCGATGGTCACATACCTGGTATATATCAATTTACTTTGGTTCCTATCTAGATTTTCGCCACAAGCCACTGTGGATGAAATTTCTAGATTGGTGCAGCAGAATCTCGAAACTGATGGTCCCGTCGAAGTAACTAAATTGGTTCGTAGGGATGCCGATTTGGATCGTATGACTTTTGTGTCATTCAAGGTTGGAGTTGACTTGCGCTATAAAGAAAAGGCGATGCAGCCCTCGAGCTGGCAAAAAGGTATCTATTTTCGCGAATTCATAAATAACACTGGAATACAGCCTTTTCGATTCGACGCCAAAGATAGTGATTCCAACACCGACAATTTTCTCACCCCGCTTGCCAGTCTTCAGTCAAGACAGTGAAAACAGCTCTGTGAGTGTATCTGCATTAAGAATTGACTGTAATGAAATATCTATAAACAAAATCATAAAGGACGTACCTAAACCTAATCCCCGTATAAATGAAATTACCGCCGCTGAATGTATGTCGACACAGAGATCTACGAAAAGAAACAGAAAGATAGATATCTATTATCAAAACATGAATAGTGTAAAAGGAAGCGAACGACAGAAATCTATCTTTTTTATCTTCGATAGAATTGGATATAGATATTTATGCCTTTTCTGAAACTCACCTGGACCACAGTGTGATAGATTTATCACTATTCCCGCCTTGTTTCGCCGTCTATCGCTGCGACAGAAACATCTCCAATAGTGAAAAGGTATCCGGAGGAGGTGTATTAGTTGCCGTCCACAACCGTCTCACCAGCACTGAACATGCTAGGGCTGAAAACAATGAAGCAATTTGTGTAAAATTAGCAACAACGAATGAAGCTTTATTTTTGTGTTGTGGCTATATTCCACCTACCTCTAGTGTTGAACGGTATAGCTCGTTTTGTTTTTTTGTCGAATCCATCGTTGAATCAGCTGGTCCCGATGATGAGATAATTGTTGTCGGCGATTTGAACCTGCCGAATTTAAATTGGAATCAGCCGCACTGTGATTCGAATAATATATCTTACTTACCCGATCAAGTCAGCTCCCAGCGCGAGATGGTTATTGTAGATGGTTTTCTTTCTGCCGGCCTGTTGCAGATATGCAATATTCCTAACCACAATAACTGTTTTCTTGATTTGGTGTTCACCACAGCAGCAGATATCTGGCACGTAGCATTAACGGATCCATTGATAAAAAATGAGGTTCATCACAATGCGATGTTATGAACCGTCAGTGCAATCGAACCGGCAGAGTGCAAACAAGGGGTGCTTAAAAATCAACTAAATCTGAACGCAATGGATCTTGAGCGAGCTCGGTTAGACATTGAAAATATTGCGTGGGACGATTTGTTCATATCAGAAGACGTTTTTCAAGGTTGTGAGGAATATTATCGACAAGCGGAAAAAATGTCCGACTTTCTACGTTCAATAGACATTTTAAATGTTGATTGCGAAAGTGATGTAGTTGTTGAAAATTCAGTGGATTTTAATTCACTGCTATTTTATTATACCATTTTCGGCATATTTTCTCGATATTCTCCAACGATAACGGAACGGCGAAGTTCTACAAATAGCTACCCCGAATGGTTTACACCAGGGCTGGTCAATCTATTGAAAGAAAAGAGATCAGCTTTGAAACGGATGCGTCGTTCACCCTCAAGCGAAAACGTGGCAAACTACAAACAAATCCTAAGAGTATTTAAAGCGGTTCACAGAGAAGCGTATCAAGTTTACATCGCGGATATACAAACTCGCTTTAAGACTAACCCAAAATCATTCTGGAGATTCGTAAATGGCAGAAGAAAAGGATCTGGCGTTCCGGATTGTGTGAATTACAACGGTGTTACGTCTACTGATCTTCAATCGTCTTCAGAACTCTTCGCGGCGTATTTTAAAAGTGTGTTTACTGAGGTTACCGGTAATATCAGGGAATTGCTCAGCGATAATGATGAGGCGCCGTATCAACTGTCCGAAGCTTGTGTGGAACGCGGTATCTGCAAACTCGATGCCAATAAATCGGCAGGTCCAGATACGCTATCGAACAAAATTCTGATAGAATTTCGGCAGGAATTTGTAACTCCTCTAAAAAGCTTGTTTAACGCGTCATTGGCTTCCGGTCACTTCCCAGGAATCTGGAAGATTTCGCACGTCATTCCGATACATAAAAAAGGGGCCAAAGGTGATGTAGAAAACTACCGTGGAGTTGCTATTCAATCGGCTATTCCGAAGCTTTTCGAGTCGCTGGTATATGGCCTTCTTTACGATAATGTAGCTAACCGTGTTTCTCCTGTACAGCACGGATTCTTGAAGAAGAAGTCAGTGGTCACGAATCTTTGCGAGTTCACCTCGGTGGTCACGGATTGCATCGCAAGTGGTTTACAAATGGATTGCATATACACCGATATGAGCAAAGCATTTGATGCTGTTAGTATTAATAGTATCTTAGAAGCAGTAGAAGACTTTGGCATCCGAGGCTCGCGATATAACTGGTTGAGGTCGTATCTTAAAAATAGAACTCAATTTGTAAAACTGCGCGGCAACAAATCCGGTTCGTTTACAGTGCAATCAGGAGTACCACAAGGTAGCCACTTAGGACCTTTATTATTTGTAATATTAATGAACAAATTACCTGAAGTTATTTCACACGCAACCGTTTTAACTTATGCCGATGACGTGAAAATCTTTTTTCCCATTAAGACAATGGATGACTGCCTGAAGTTGCAGCTTGATTTAGAGCATTTTGGGAGATTCTATGACAGTTGCGGATTAAAAGTTAATACGAACAAGTGTTCAGTAATGACATTCACTAGGAAAGTTAGCCCTGTGATCTTCGACTACGTTTACCGAGGTAGTACTATCCCGCGTGTAGAATATGTACGTGACCTAGGCGTAACATTCGATAGGTCGCTTTCTTTTGTTAGACACATCGACAACGTGATTAACGAGAGCCTGAAACTTTTTGCGCTTGTAAGGAGGTTCGGCCGTGACCTCGATGATCCGTATGCAATACTGGCAATCTACAAAGGTCTCGTCAGAAGCAAACTGGATTTCGCTAGCGTTATTTGGCGTCCGCAGTATGTAACGCATATTCAACGCATCGAGAGAATCCAGAAGAGATTTGTAAGGTTTGCTCTCAGGAATCTTGGATGGAACGGAGAAGAGCTAGCACCTTACCATGACCTCTGTTGTTTGGTGGACATTGACACGATACACTCGAGGCATAAGACAGCAGATATCGTGTTCTTCACGAACATACTCTCAGGACGAACAGCTAGCCAACCATTGACCATGAGATTAATTTTCAACAATAGCCCAGTGACACTTCGACGACGTAGAATCTTCGATCCGCCGTTTCGTTCTAGGAACTACTCACAGCATGAACCCACTTCCCGTTTCATGAACGCCTTTAACGAGCTTCAGCAAATTATAACCACTGATATGAGCGCAAATACCATTAAACATAGGCTTAGGTTATACTACAGAGGACAACTGCTTTAGTGATTGTATTTTTATTTAATATTTAACTTGTTCCTATATGTAGAATTTGTCCAATAATTGTTCGTAAATTAGTCTTAAGAAAGGATAACGGGCACATAGCCTATATTCAAATACAAATACAAATACAAATAATCCCAAAAACATTCATCTATTAATTATCAGAGATCCCCATACTGGCCTTATTCTTAAACGGAATAAAAGCACTTTCTGAACAACGCAACAATCGCATTTGGTAAATTTTCACCCCGAGTTCCTCTTGAAATCACAAAAGTATTTTGACATATACCCACAAAGCCCTACACCACGACAAGGTTCAGTTTTATCGTAGGGAAGCATTATTTCATAAAGATCTTGCTACAAACGTTCGGTTTTAAGACCCACAGATATTTTCTAATTTTTCAAAAATAAATCGATTCGCTGGACTTGTTTTGGAGCCTTCAACAGAAAGTGTATTATTGCTAGCGAAATTATTGCCTTTCCTCAATACTGAGGAAGTGAAAGGAAATTAGTTTTAAACATAGAAAGCAAGTCCTAGTCATCGTTTCCACTGCGGTCAGTTTTACGATCAAAAGTGCTCCGGACTTTTCCGGACTTTCAACGGAAGACCTGGTCCGGTCCGGTTCCGGAACGCTTCGTTCCGGTTCCGGTCCGATAAAAAATCGGACTCAAAAATTTCGTTCCGATCGGACTTCGGACCGGGTATCGGACCGGACTTTCCGGACTTTACCCGGTCCGATGTCGATCACTACCTAAACAGCCGGCTGCGAAGTCTGTCGATAAAGAAGTATAATGTCTAATGACGGTTTAAGCCCACGGCCTTGCTTTTTTGATTGTGAGGAGCGTGCTGTTCGAGCCAAAGGTGATACTGATAGCTTACAGTTACAGTTACAATCATTAAATTTATAGAAATTACTTTTCCAACAAGTTTATTCTTTTGTGAGACAGGAGGGAGATGTGGGGTTTTGGTACCCATATTATGCAAGGCCCCCTCGCCGAGGGTGAGTTTGCTTATCGTAGTTATCCTGTCGGTCTATATCCACCCCTGCTGCGAGCGAACACCATAATAGAGTGTAAATATAAATTCTCTCTCTCTCCGCTCGATTGCGAGCGGCTTGGTCACTTGAGCTTTCACGAAGTTAACTAGTCCTCTTTCCATTTCGGACCATCGTGTAGTCAGGATGTGTAAGTGTAAGTAGCTCTATCCGCAAGCAGCAGTCTATGGAAGTGTAGGACCACTACAGCTACGTTCGTTATAAACGAAATAGAAACAATCCAAAATGTAAACAAGGGCGCCAGTATCTGTCAATTGACGGTATAATAATTTGGTCTTACAAAACTTTTTCTTTGACGTAATTTGATCAAATAAGTAGTTTTTAAGATATTGGCCTTGCCAGCGTTGGTGATATTGTTCAGGGATTTGCGTGAGAAAAAAAGAAAGGAAAGTATTTTTGCTTTTGTCAACACTCACGCGTTGACAGTTCGGCACGAGTTTTCCTGTAAGTGCGCGCAACCTACGAAATCTCTTTCAACGCTGGCAAGGCCAATTTGAAAAAAAGTAACTCTTGACAAATAAAAATGGCTTAATGAATATTTGCGTGGTATCCAACATAACAGCAAAATTTTATTCCAATTAGAAAAGGTCGAGCCATACCGTTTTGCTATTTTTCCTATAGGAAATAGAAACAAACTTTTTTTGTTTTCGTTTTGAGGAGTCGCACCGATGCGATGTTGAAAATGTATCTATTCGCAAAAAAGCTGATCTAACTGATAAAAATATTCAAAAGAATCTAACCCTGTAAAATCAATGTATTGAGCAGTGTCAGATAAACGCTTTGAATGAAAAATAAATCTATTGAAATGTTTCGTCGATGTATCATTATTTCCCTTTTCAGGAACGAAATTAGGAACGTGATAGGGGCCACAGCAACTAATAACATATTTGAAGGAAACTTTAACTTGGAAAACAAGGCATTTCATGGTAATAGTGCGTATTTGATAAAAAAAATTACGTGTTGTATTTTTCTCGTTTTAAAACAGTTTCGGTATCTTTAGAAAACATCGATGTTTCCGAAAATGAAAATGACAAAATATACGAGGACCTATGTTATGTAACGTTTTCATCTACAGTGCCTCAGGTTGTGAATGAATTTTCTACTATTGAAACTAATAACATCGTCGTACTATTTACTTTAGTGTTCGTTTGAAGGTTGTGTGGCTTTGAGCATTATTTCAATTTATATGTTTCATTTTATTTGATAATAATGTTACAATGGTTCAGGTATATAATTTAATCAGTGTTTTGTAATGTTTCTTGTACATTTCTAGTAGTTTTTTATCTGATGTGTTGACAATATTTTCAACCGGATATAAATGTTCGCTTCAAAATTATCGCGTAGGCGTGCCAGCTCCTGTATACCACTGGTTTATTTCCGAATTAAAAATTTACATTTAGTGATACTCTCTGAGTCTGCCTTATGATTATTTTCGCTGTTGTAGTGCGTGCGTGGAACTTAAATTGTTAATTTATAGCGAATTTGTTTATTCAATCCGAGCTAGAACTGGATAAATTTTATCTGTCAGATAGGAGCAAATGAACACAAAAAGCTCATCCAGTTCTAACCCGGATCGAATAAACTAATACGCTATTAGACATAATTTGTTTATCTAGTTTTAAATATATTAAATACCTATATATGGCATGATGGTGTGTTAAAAGAAATCCATTTTTTGCATTAAATTGAAGCTTCATTTACACAGTTCAAACTAGCTAGGTCATATATGCACCGTTTTGTTTGATTATTCGCAATCAAAAACAATTGAACCTCATTGGAAAAACTGCGAAAGTCAATCTTTATCTCTCGACGCAAACCTTCCACCAAAATCATTTGTCATTGATCTGGACTACACGGTGTCGGTATATTATCCGTACCGTACAGACTGACAACATGTCCATATACAACACAACGCATTTAGTTGATCATACTAACTACACTACAATATCTTGGCATATTTAGAGTAAACTTTAAGGCCGATACAGATTATACGTCATAATTTCTTGCCGTTCCGTTGTTGTTGACGGTTGATAACGGTTAATCTGAATCGGCCTTTTTGGGTGGACCAATCTGATTGAAAAGCAGTTTGACAATCGATCACAGACGTTCGTCGAGTGTGTTTAACAGAACATGTCTATGCTGGAGCCATCTAAGATTTTTCAGCTTTTTCAATGATCCATTCTTGTTATGGTAAGAGCTATTCTCTATGCTGCTAGAAATCTAAATTATTTTTTTTTGCAACATATGCCCATTTTCGAGCATTTTAGAATTTTGAGTTGAATTGGGACTAGGTATTGGTATGTTTCCAATTTAGTTGATACGTCGTCGTCCATGATACGTGGTAACGTCGTCGACGTATCGCCACCATCTTTACATCAACTTTGGTGTCCTTGCACAGTTGTTATAAAGCAGTTGGGGCAACTGATTTAGAACTAATTTCAGCCGTAAATAAGTTTCTTCAACTAAAAGTGCCAAAAGTGTGCTACTTGGACATAGGTTACGCAGTCTTAAGCATCAAGCATTAATTACCTACACTAGTTTAGTATACCCACACATAGGTTACGTAATCTTAAGCTCCTATAAAAACTGTAAAATTGTTTTGGCTAATTTCGTTCAAAAACAGACAGTGATGAAGCCGAAATAGGCGAAATACGTATCTGTTGCGAATAAATATACATAGTAGAATTTAATTGGAGAGTTTTCTTTTTTATTCAATTTCGGGTTTCTTGTCTTGAAGCAGCAGCACCAGCCACAAGCTTGATGTTTGTAATGGTAGTCCATGCCTGGGAAGCAAGGCTAACACACGGAAAATGTATAGGAAAGTTTTAGCTTGAAAGTTTTCGTTAATTTTTACTATTTAGCGATTGGAAAACAATCTTTTCAAGAAAGCGATACAATTGCTACATTTTTTTATGAATCGAATGGTATGCCATCTAAATCCGGGAGCCTCATCTTCGTTCATCAATTGATCAGCTGTTGTGATGAACATCGACTCCCACGCATTTAGTTGTGAGGCCTTCCTGATTCCCTTAATCACTTTTGCGTTATCCCAGTCGATTTCATGGTGAAAGTTTGCTGTATGTACTGCCACACTGGAATCGTTGGTTCGGTTGTTTTCCACTGCCTTTTTGTGATCTTTTAAGCGTACCTTGAATTTTCGTCGGGTCTGCCCAATATATACCGCCGGGCAGTCTTTGCATGGTATTTGATAGATTTCAGACATTTCGTTTGTAGGAATCTTATCTTTCGCGTTGCATAGAAGCTCACGTAGTGTGTGGTTGCTTTTGTGCACGATGTGAAAATCATGTCTACTAAGAGCATTTTTGATCGGATTTGTGATTTTGGGGCAGAACGGCATACTGATCCTTTCAACATTGTTTCTCTCTGGTTGCAGTGTAGTAGCGTTTTGTCTATGTTGCTTTCGTTCATGTGTCCGTATAATTTTGTCAACAAACTCCTTACCGTATCCATTCAGGTTAGCCGCATCGTAGATTTTTGTCTTTTCTGCTATAAAATCTGTTCTTTCCCTGGAAATGCTAACAAGTCGATGGGCCATAGAGTGGAATGCGGCTTGTTTTTGAGCTCCAAAATGGTTGGAGTCACAAGTGATGTAGCGATCTACGTAGATCGCGTTGATCAGAATTCAGATTTGGATGATCAAACTAAGAAACTGATTAAATACTTTGCATTTAAGGTGTTTTCCGTTAATAAATAAATATAGTATTTTATTTTTATTTCGCTTTAACTTTCTCGTCTCAAGCGAAAACAAGCTTCAGCAAAAAGATAAGTAAGTCTTCAATCTTTCAAATGCTTTAAAAAGGTTCGAAATAAAATAATCTGATCAAAAGCTATGACCAAAAAATAAAACCTGTTTCACAACCCGGAACATTCCCCTACATTGGCATTATTGCCAATTTGTGGTCCGCGCACAGTGGTCCGGTTTCGAAAAAGTGCGGATTTTGGATAAAAAATGCAAAGTTTTTCAAGGGTAGTGTTTTCGGAGAATTTTAATAATAAAATATAGCGCATCTTTCTGCACTATTAGGGTGACCATCAGTTCACCTATTAGGGTGATACGAACTTTTGTTTTTTTTTTTTAAATAATTTAAAAAACAAAATTTCTTCTAAATGTAGCAGAACATACTGAAATAAGCAACTTTGCTGAAAATACTAACTCTTTGTTTACTATACTGGGACTGGGTAGCACTTTGTGAAAATGAAAATAGAAATGTAACGTTTGAATGAAAGATTTCAAATGCTAATAACTACTAAACGAAACTGAACAATTTGTGTGTCGTTTGATAGATAAAATGACCAGCAATTTTATGGAGGTGGTAAGAGAGCAATTTTAAGAAGGGCATGAGAGAGGGGGTGGTCTGCTATACCAATGAAACACAAATTTCCTCAAAACTCGAGAACTAATCAAGCAAATTGAACCAAATTTGGCATGTGGGGGTTTTAGAAGGTAGGATTTTTTTCTATGGTGCACTGAGACCCCTTTCCCTTCTAAGAGGGGGGGGGGGCTCCCATACAAATGAATCACAAATTCCTTCATAACTCTAGAAATAATCAAGCAAATGGAACCAAATTTGGTATGTGGGGATTTCAAGAGGCAAGAATTTTTCTATAGTGATTTGAGACCCACCCCTCTTTAGGAGGAGGGGCTCCCATACAAATAATATACAAATTTCCTCATCTCACCGCAAAGAAGTGAACTGTCAAATGCGCGTTGCAGAAAAAACCCGTATTAATGCAACTAGCGGTGTGACCTGGCCTTTCTACTGCATTTAAAGCATATTTTTGTAACATAATCGCATTAACTTCAATTACGTAGTCGTGCTAACGTAAGAACTAGAATGACTCTTAAATACCTTTGGACACTTTACTTTTTGTTCTTACAAAGTATAATAATTACCTTTTTGTCGACCGGTTTCGGGTAAGTAGTTACCCATCTACGGGGCCGAGTCCAACTAATTATGTTGATGAGAGCAGCTACAGACTCTGTAGCTAGCAATTAGTTGGACTCGGCCCCGAAGATGGGTAACTACTTACCCGAAACCGGTCGGCAAAAAAGTAATTTTTATACTTTGTAAGAACAAAAAGTAAAGTGTCCAAAGATATTTAAGAGATAATCGCATTAATTAAAAGACAAACACCCTAGAATTTATTATTATTTCAGAATTACCGTTCACATCTTTCAAACGAAATCAAGTTATTGCAAATCGAACAATTAATTCAAAAGATAGATATTCAAACAAACATTTAAGCACCGTTTGTTAAATTATTCAAAACGTTTGAAACCGAAATATATCGGGGAGAGACGTGTACTTTTTTCTATAAATTTAAAATTTTTTTTGATGATAGCTGCCAACGAGCTCTTCAATCCATTCGAAAGTTATATCCTTCTAGTTGTCTGAAAAAAAGTTTCAGTCGTTTTGGTTATAAACTAAATTAGTTGCAACCACAAATGTAAAGGTAATTTTGTTTTATTGGTAACAACTGGGTGGGAAGAATGAGACAACGAGTATTGCATACTGAGACACCTATTTAATATCAATTCAAACCATATTTTTGGGTAAAAAAGAATAGTTTAGAGGTCGTGCTGTTTATTGTGTCTACACTCAAAATATTCTGCACATAACTAATACAGTAGGATTTCGACTTTGGCAACAAATGCGTGTCGCCTATGTTGCCAAAATCGAAACCGTGCCAAAATCGAGACCCCTTTTTGATATGAAAAAATTGACTGTAAATGTGTTAGAAATCGGCTAAATATTATTAATTAACGATTGCAACCATTTTATAAGCATAAGCATAGGATACTGCCCGAGTGCTGCTACTCCGTTATTGACCAGGACCGATGAAAATTGCAAAATGATGACTGGAAAAAGGATACTTGGGACAACACACTGTTCCTCATTATGCAACCGTATCAGGTCCCTGCATGCTGATCAATACCGACGCCGGCCACGTCGGAATGCGGACATTTCGGGAAAGGAATTGTTGTTAGTAGAAGGGGGAGCTAGATAGAGATCCAATTTAATTGAAATGTAATTTGTCGAAAACTACGCGCGGTTTCGGTGTGGAATAATGCAACAAACGAGGCACAAAAACAAACGATGCTAAATAGCCATACGAAGCGATGCTCGTTATGCAAACACCATTTATTTGAAACTAACCTGGATATTCAAGTTTTCTTGTAGTTAGTAATTACGAAAATTAAGATAAACCTTTCTTGTAAATTTTTATAAATTTAACACGAAACGTCAAAATTAGAATCAAAACAAACTATGCGCTCGTCGAGACTTTGTGTGATCTAATTTTTGCAGCAACAAATTTAAGGGATTTTGGCAAAACAACGGAGTATTTCGACGTTTCTTCGTATCACTGACCTTTGTAAAACGATTCCTGTTTTGTGTGTGTCGAAATAAGTATGTAAAATTTTTATTTTATTTTATTTATTTACGAGTCTTCGAATTAATCGTACAGACTGTTCCTACTACTTAATCTATGCTTAAAAATTGTTTTACTTATGTTAAAGTCATAGCACTCAGATACATTTTTGAAATTTTTGCAACACATATCAAATGGATTATTTCGGCCATATGTAGTACGCTACACTGGCAGCCTCAGGAAGTTTGTCCGCCGGGTATAACGAGGGGGTACATTGAAACGAACTCGGCTGAGCAGCTCGGGGCAATCAATATTGTTATCCAGAAGATTAAATACGAATAGCCGTTGTAGAAGTATTCTCCTACTTGTAAGCGTGGGCAAGCGAAGAAGCGCATCTGTTTTCGTAAGGAGGTAGATGGATTGGATCACGCCAGGGCAGCAATCGTAGGGCGTATCGAATAAAGTGGCGCTGGATTCGTTCGATGCGATTGATTTGCAGAGCCTAGTAGGGAGCCCACACTAATACACCATACTCACTGTACGCTGCGAACAAGTGCACAATACAATGACTTTAAGCAGTAAGCATATTCGAATTGTTTTGTGTTTCTTTTGATGAATCCTAAAACAGCAAAAGCTTTTGCGGTACAAGCTGCAATGTGTTGGGAGAAGGTCAATTTAGTGTCCAATAGAATGCCTAAATCTTTAACCGTATTCACCCGACTGATGTTTGCTGTTGACATTTTATAATCGAACAAAGTAAAGTGTCTCTTTCTTCAGAAAGAGATGGTATTGCATTTCTGCACGTTCTCCTTCATGCCGTTCAACAAGCACCAATCCATTAGTGAATTAATGTCTGCCTGGATTGCACTGCAGTCAGTTGCCGACTCTACTACCCGGAAGAATTTAAGCCATCTGCAAACATGTATTTGGGAGATTGTATGATAGAGCACAAATCGTTCACAAACAGAATAAACAGTAGTGGGTCAAGGTGGCTTCCTTAAGGCACACCTGATTCTATCTTGAAAGGTGTCGAATTTGTTCCTTTTATGCGTACATACGCAGTACGTTGAGTGAGGTATGAAAATAACCATCGTGTTAGCCACACAGGGAACCCCATTTTTTCCAATTTAGTTACTAATAAAACGTGCGGCACTGTGTCGAAAGCTTACGCAAAATCGATATAAACGGCATCGACTTGCTGTCGTTTATCAAGAGCAGTTATCAGCGATGAAACATAGGCCATCAGGTTCGTAGTTGTCGATCGTTTTTTAACAAATCCATGCTACCATTCAGAAATAATACGGTGAATCTTCGGGTACAGCGAGTCGTGGATAAGGCTCTCGAATATCTTTGGCAAGCAGCTCAGAATTGAGATTGCACGGTATTTAGTAACTTCTTGCGAACTGCCGGCCTTATGAATAGGCGTTATTGCAGCAGTCTTTCATACATCGGGTAAAGTTCCTTCAGCCATCGAACGATTAAAAATAATTCTCGCAGGTATTGCTAGCGTTTCAGCACAGTTTTTAAACAGTAGCGGTGGTAAGTAGTTAAGTCCGGCGCCCTTGGATCCATTGATTGATTGCAGCTTTAACTTCACTTCACTTAGCGTAAAGTTGAAAAGTGGCACATTCAAATCGAAAAACGGCAAACTATTCAGATACGCTTCAGACGAAGGTGGGCGGTTATTACTTTGCACGTTTCGAAAAAAGAATGAGAATAAGTTTGCTGACTCTAACTGCGACTCGGCTGCAATATCGTTGTAACGAACACGACGTGGGACACTAGTCTGAGGTTTCCGATTTTTAACATAAGACCAGAACGACTTAGGACCACGCTTGATGTTTCCTTCCATGCGATGAATATAACAACGAAAGCAACGAGCATGCAAAGAGTTGAAGTCGGTCTCAATGTTATGCAATGCAACTTTACGCCGTTCATCTCGGGAGCGAAAATATTGCTTTCTAGCTTTACGAAAACGATTCCGTAGACGCTGCAACTCATCATTCCACCAGGGTTGCCTTCTACCATGAGACTGACGTGTTTTACCTTTGTTATACTATAACAAAGGTTTAGAAATTGGTGGAAAAACACGAAATCGAACCGAGGCCCGGAGGGCCGAGTCACATATACCAATCGATAGGGTTCGACGAACTGAGCAATGTCTGTGTGTGTATGTATGTGTGTGTGTGTGCGCTTCATTTTCTATCGCCTGTTTTTCGGAGATGGCTGAACCGATTCGCTCGATTTTACTTTTGTTTGAAAGGTACTATTGCCTAGTGTATCACTATTGAGTTGTTTCATGGTCCGACTTTTTGTTTAAAAGTAATGAGTAAAAATGTGAAAACTACCTGACATGATTTTCTCCGGAACTAGACAACCGATTTCAATGATCTTAGTACCAAATGAAAGCTCTTGCTATAATAAAAAAAATGATATGAAGTTTTATTGAGAACAAACAAGTAGTTTAAAAGTTAACCTTAAAAAACCTGTTTTGACAAGGTAATAATTATCGCCTGTTTCTCAGAGATGGCAAAACCGATTTTTGAGCTATTAGTCTCATATGAAAGGCAATATAGCCTAATAGATCACTATTGATTTGGACAATCGTGTACAACACATCAAAATTAACAATAATTTATAATAATTTTAACAACGACAATTTATCAAGTTTCAATTATTTTAGTATCAATCAAACGAAAGGTTTTGATACTGTGAATGTATCTGCAAAATTTCATAAGAATTGGTTTTGTCGGTCAAAAGATATTAACCCCCGAACACTCGCGCCATTTTTTTAACACGGTTACTCGCGCGCACTATAGCCCAAAACCAAAAAAACGTGCGCATTAGAGTTTTGACTGGGAAAACTTGGGTTTAGATTTATCGAACTATTGGAAGAGCTTCTTGAAATTGAAAGTTCTGTCGTCTGGTAGAATTTAAATTTTGATGAATCCCCCTTAAACTGGAATAAAAAAATTATTTTTTTTCAGTTTCAATATAACACATTGACGAGTTCTGCAAAGTTTTAGAGCATATTATTAGAACAAATTCTGCTGAAGACAGCAACATTTTATCTATTCAGCGAAGATAGAAAAACCTTATTTATTGTACAGTTGGATTTCGACTTTGGCCACGTTCGATTTTGGCATGCCTCGATTTTGTCAACAAAAGTATTCGTTTTTGGCAGCAATGCTTAAATATCAATCAACGTCTGCATACATGCTTTACATGACGAAAAAATGATGCCCTCAGTATGTTCATGAAAAAAAGTTATGTGGTTTCGAACAATATTTTTATTGCCGTAGGACTACGTTTTACCGCAGGGTGTCAATAACTTATTTGCACCGGACAGATAAAACATAAAATGTTTTTGACTTTTTAAACATAAAATGGTTGCAATCGTTGATTAATGATATTTAGTCAATTTCTAAAGCATTTATATTAATTTTGTGTTGCCAAATTCGATATCCTACTGTATATGAATTTGTAAAATCAGTTTTTCTATTTTAGTTCTTTTTGGAATTGTTGTATGATTTTTACATGTATTACGAAGTTGTACAAATAGTTAAAATACACAACTTTGCTAAATATAGTATACCTCTATGTTTGCTTGTTCAGGAACTGTAGAATTTTGATTATAAAAAATACCCTAATTTTGACTCCGAATTACTTGACTACCAACAGACGGATACATTTTAAACATTTTACATTTGCTGATAGTTTTGCTGCAGAAAACACCATTTTTCCATATGAAGAAACGAAAGAAAATTCCGGTTGGAGTCAATTGCGGTACACCTCACATGCTGCTTGCTTCATTTCTGTGATGTCGGTTTATGCTGATCTATTTTCCTAACAATTTAAAGTATTAATGCATTGAATAGTTATGATATTTTGCTCATAACAAGCTTATTGAAGAATATACGTTAGTTAAACAACGATTTGTAACTTTATAACAATATGGCATTCTAAAACCTACACGCGTTGTACAAAATACAACAGCGTGAGTAACCGAAGGTTAATTAAAATTGACGAAATTTATTCAAGAAAACTTTATTAAGTCAAATAGAATGCCATTACAGGAAATTATGCATAGTTCAAAAACCTATAAACTAGACCTTTACTACGCAATGTATATGTTAAAGAATAGTATTTCCCCTTACAACTTACTTTTACTTGCGCTTACTCACATTAATAACAACTGACTCCGCAATTTCATAGAAAAAGGATCTATCAAAATTTATAAGTGCTCCTATTTTGTTCAAATTTTATAAACTTATACAATTTCCAAAAATTTTATGTAAACCAACGCACTACGCAACGTAAACCAATAGATGAACTATGTTCCGAAGACGTGTCGATTTCTCTCTTAAATAGCAAGTAAGACCGTATAACAAAGGTTTCTTTCACCACTAGGTGGATTAAATCAGGTTTTGCCTTTCTACTATATAAATATATAGTATAAAAGTATAGAAATCACTTGGAAAACCGGAAATGGAAAGAAGGTCCTGCGGGCCGAATGTCATATACCATTCGACTCAGTTTCGAAAACTGAGCATTTTCTGTGTGTGTGTGTGTGTGTGTGTGTGTGTGTGTGTGTGTGTGTGTGTGTGTGTGTGTGTGTGTGTGTGTGTGTGTGTGTGTGTGTGTGTGTGTGTGTGTGTGTGTGTGTGTGTGTGTGTGTGTATGTGTGTGTGTATGTAACGCTTTCAATCTCACTCACTTTTCTCGGAGATGGCTGGACCGATTTTAGTGTTCTTAGTGTCAAATGAAAGGTCTAGGTGTTCCATAGGTTGCTATTGAATTTCATTTTGATCGGACTTTTAGTTCAAAAGTTATGTATAGAAATACGAAAAATATGGGACTCACAGGTCCCTTAACCGATTTGAACAAAATTGATTGCATATGAAAGAGGAGTCTTGCAAACCCTTAACTTCCAAATTTCATGACGATTGGCCTTGTAGTTTGAAAGTTACATAAAGAAATGTGAAAAAATAGTATTCAAAACATATTTTTGAAACATATAAACATTAATTCAATGTATAACATCACACATTTTATTATTATTTGAAAATTACTACTGAGATCTATCAAACGAAACCGAGTTATTTAAAATCGGACGGTTCATTCAAAAGTTATTCAAACTTTAACACTTAAGCACCGTATATTAAACCGTTAAAACGTGTGAAATCAAAACATATCAATCAAATGTTGATTGTATTCAATGTATGTATGTATGTATGTATATATGTATGTATGTATGCATGTATTTATGTATGTATGTATGTATGTATGTATGTATGTATGTATGTAAGTATGTATGTATGTATGTATGCACGTATGTATGTATATATGTATGTATGTATGTATGTATGTATGTATGTACGTGTGTATGTGATGACAATTTGCTATTTTCTAATTTGCATTGAAATTCAAGAAAAGTGAGAAACATTTAATTGTCTGAAGTTTTTGAAGCCTCTTAGTGGAATACGAACTCTGAAATTAAAGAAAAGAAAAAAATTTTACCGACTAAATTCCACTATTTAATATTCATTCACGACAGATACGTATACGCTTTGAAATAAGACACTGATGAAGCCTGCACGTCGTAAGCGAACTACGTATCTGTTGCAAATAAATATTAAATAGTGGGATTCAATCGAAAAGTTTTTTCTTTCTTTGATTTTAGATTTCAATTGTCATTTTCATCACTTGCTGTTACTCACAATTGTACAAGAAAAGCAAAAAGCGAAAAAAGCAGTTAATTTAAGCATGTCGGTAAAGTGGTGTATAGGATTAAAAATACTAGTGAGTTGATTTTTCCAAATAAATTTATACAAATTTCAAACAAATTTTGCGCATCAATAGATGCTCTTCTCAATTATTAGATATTAGAGATTAGAAATGTTATTTGAAAAATAGGAAGCAGACGGTGCACGGTAGTAATTTTGTAAGATTTGTTTTCGTTAGTGACATTTTAAAGGACAGATGTCTTATGTCATGTATCATGTTTTAATAAATAAATCCAAAATGACAAGCGCTGGAAATCATGTCGATCATATTTTTCATTCTCAAGCATGTTTATGGCGCAGCTTTTGCACTATTTTTCGACTTCTTGTTTTCCTAACCCTCTAACATTGTAAAAACGATGCGATCAGGCTAATGAATCTTTTCATGAAAGTACATTCAAAAGAAGCTCAAGTTTTGATTTTTATGCAAAAATAATTATCTGAAGGAGCACCAGCTAAGAAATTTCTCTTCTTCATATCTAATGCTCTAATCAGTTATTTTTTCTAATTCAGATATGTTGCAAAATTGAAGCCAAACAAACTAATAGTAAAATTTTCAGATTAATCATTTTGTTGTAGATATCCTATTTCTTCAAAAGTGAAATATTATAATAATTTTTCTGAATTCTTGTTTTTCAAAGATGCTAACTTTTGAACGCATGGTATTAATATCAAAATATCAAAACATCTGCCATGAACACATATTTCATATTGTCAATTCAAAACGAAATTAATTAATGATTATTGTGGTAGTAGAAAGGCTAGGTCACGCCGCTAGGTGGATTAATTCGGGTTTTTTTTTCAGAGGCACAACTTCACGAATCACAGCTAACATTTGCTCATATAAATGAGACGCGGTTTCACCGATACTGCATCCAAACAGAAATTCCTCCCAGTGAACCTCGGCAAATGATCTATTGAGTGACACAAAATCGCACCTGCTAAAATCGAAAGCATACGGATCCATAAGGCTAGAAACATTTGTGTTTTCGTCGGCTAATTCGAATAGTAACACAAAAGGCCGGTGGTGTTGGTCAACTCTTAGCAATGGTAACAGTGGTTCCAATAATTGTACGCAACTGTTGTCATTGATAAATGCTAAATTAAGAAGCCTGCCGTTTACATTTGTCAAATGGTTGATTTGAAGCAGACCGCTAGTCATAACAGACTCAGTCAAAGTAGTTTCTTGCTCGGAAGAAGCATTAATGGGTAGCAAACAATTTAAATTTTCCTCAGGCATCCAACACAATATTGGCATACTGTAATCGCCAACAACCAAGACCACGTTACGATCACCGGATCGATTTATAATCTTTTGCACATATGCCCGCATGCAAGCTCGCTGTTAGGTGGAAGATAAACGCAACAGACTGTTATATCCAAATCTGGTAGTGAAATCCGAACAATAATCTGCTCCAACCGATCACAGTGCTCAATACAGACAGCAGCACTGTTAAGTTAGCAAATGGTAAGTGTTAAGTGAAAAATGCTCGTCGCGCACAGATCCAAAGTCCTGGTTTTTAATGTTGGTTCCTGGTTCAGGATTTGCTAGAACTAGCGGTGTACCATCCGTACTCTACCCTAGCCATGCACAACATCATGTAAATAAATATTATGCAACAAGCAAAACAAAACAGACAACTCCGATCGTATTGAGACACACGGCGGGCACCGAACGCAAGCACCAGCGCCATGCATACACTTCACAAGTGCATGCATTTTGCTGAGCTGGCTCTCCGACCTGTCGGTGGCCTATGTGACTCGGTGTAAAGTTTCAAATTACAATTTCAGAACCAAATGTATCGAACAAAAAATCTTTCTGTCCCAGTAGTCTATCTCTTTTTAGCTTTAAGAGTACATTTAGAATAGGGAAAATATCGATATGCATTACCGATATTTTCCACCAAAATTTAGCTATAAAAGCAAACCCTTCGGATAATAAAACAAGCCTTTTCGACTTCAGACTTTGTGCATTCAATGCGACCCCAATCGGGCTATCGCCAACTGAAGAACTAAGTCCCTCAAGCAACCCCGAGATCCGTTGATCTACCACGGGCTATTGCTAAAGTCAAATAGCTAAAGTAAACCTCGATAAACCGTCCGCGTCGATAAACGTAAAACAAGTAATGAACAGTGATGTTATATGGCGACACGTGACGCTTAACTTGCAATCTTCGGATACAAGTGCGTGATGCTGCTGATTCATGCAACGGAACCAGCCAAGACCTCACCCACGATACGACAACAGAAAAAACGACACTACGGGACCGACACCAAAACAACTGCAGGCGCGATAATTACAACATGAGAAATAACCTTCCTTGGCTGCAATGAAATATAATACGACACTGGCTCATACAGAAACAACTTTCGTGACATGGAGTAACTGGACCCTGTACAACAACAACAAACATGTTAGTCGATTCAGCAAAACCATCAGCTGATACACATATAGGCAGATTCATCATTATAGTTACAACCACGAATTAACTATAAGACAACATCATGAACCCGGAAGAAGAAGAAGTCTACGCGGAGCTAGGTAAACTCCTCGAAGACATACTAAAGGAGCTTGGAAAAGAGAATCCAAAGCAGCAATCATAGACCAACACAGAACCGGCACACGACAAAGCACACGAGTGAATATGAACTATGCGTGAGTGAAATTCTTCTTATTATTGTATAATTTTTTTTATATCTAGACTTTTTAATTAAATGGATTAAAGTGATTTAAAATTAAAGTAATTTTTTTAAGAGTATAGATATTTAATTTTTATAAAGAAATTTTTTTTATTAAAGTTTGAATTTTGAATTTTTATCAAATGAATTAAAATAAATTAAAAAGTTAAAATAATAAATAATTAAATTTGTAGCACACAAGTGCCTTGAAAACAACGAGACTTATATTTTTGCAATATGATTGATTAAATAAAATAAAATTACATTATGAATATATGAAAAATATTAAATGAAGAGGCCTAAATCATGAGTGACCCAGAATAGCTCAGCGAATGCATAAATTTTACTATAAATTTTTTTTTCAGCTTACATTATTTTTAATTGAAAGCATAACATACAATTTAAATTATAAATGGTTAACACTAGAACCATTTACAATTTTTATAATGGATAACAATAGAACCATTGACAGGAAGGAAAGTCTCAGTAAGCCAGAATGCAATTCGAATCAATTTGCAATCAAGTTAGCCAGAAGGATTTCCCGAAATATTAAGTTATTATACATATGTATAACCACTAACGTGGATTTCCCTAAAACTCTCCTTGCACATTAATAAGGAAATTGCAAAAATTTCTGATCCCAGTGCGGAGACAGTCCTAATTATTTAACCAATCCACCTTACTGCACGCTATAAGGAAATCGTAAAATTACCATTTCCAGTGCGAAGGTCGATTTATTTATCCTACCCAACAAACAATTCCCTTTCCCGTACTTGATGCACATAAAAAGGAAATCGTCACAGTACCATTACCAGTGCCAAGACACTTACTAATAGCTGAGCGAACAGGCTAAAAATCCTCAGCATTCCCCTAACCACTTTTTAAACCTTTTTGCCTTTCTACTATATAAATATATAGTATAAAGGTATTTTATTATTTTATTACTCCACAACTTTTTATTTTAAAGAGCTACGCAAATAAGCCAAGCCTGCCTTGTCATGCGAAAAGGCTAAAAATCCATGACAAAGGCATAGATTATAAGAAAACGAAAAATAAACAATTTATACCTGGGAGCATATATGATGAGAAAAATATTGGCTCATACTACGGTATCGAAGCATAACTAAGAAGTGAATAATAAAATTTTAGCCCCAGATGCCCGGGATATAACAATCAACGCTGACATTAGTGTCCGTTGGAAAATATTGTTAAATACTAGTTAAGGCACAGGCTCTAGCGCTCGTGACCTATAATGGATTTTTTTCCCCGGATGCCTGGCACACATGACCAGATGTATTAAAATATAATGGAAGTCAATCAAGGTTGCTCTTCTGAAGAAATCGCAAAGAAAGATTGCTATCTCTGTAGACCTCTAAAATGAGGCCAAAACTAATTTGCCGAAATAGTATATTGTTTTAATGTCCGCCAGATCTCGCTCCACCTGGTCTAACCATCTTGCTCGCTGCGCTCCTGGTCGTCTTGTTCCTACCGGATTTGAGGCGAACACCATCTTTGCAGGGTAGTTGTCCGGCATTCTTGCAACATGCCCTGCCCATCGCATCCGTCCAGCTTTAGCTACCTTCTGAATACTGGGTTCGCCATAGAGCTGTGCGAGTTCATGGTTCATCCTCCGCCTCCATACTCCGTTCTCCTGTACGCCGCCGAAGATCGTTCTTAGCACTCGTCGTTCGAAAACTCCGAGCACCCGCAGGTCCTCCTCGAGCATTGTCCATGTTTCATGCCCGTAGAGAACAACCGGTCTAATAAGCGTCTTGTACAGGGTGCACTTTGTACGGGGACTTAGTCTGCTCGACCGCAATTGCTTGTGGAGCCCATAGTAAGCACGACTTCCGCTGATAATACGCCTCCGAATCTCACGGCTGGTATCATTGTCCGCCGTTACCAGTGAGCCAAGGTAGACAAATTCATCGACTACCTCAAACTCATCGCCGTCGATCAATATACTACTGCCCAAGCGGTGTCGTTCGGCCTCGGTTCCGCTGGCCAGCATGTTCTTTGTTTTAGACGTATTTACCTTTAACCCAATCTTTTCTGCTTCGCGCTTTAGTCTGGTGTACTGTTCAGCCACCGCCACAGATGTTCTGCCGATAATATCCATATCATCGGCAAAGCGAATTGACTAGATTTGTTGTATATCGTGCCCCGCGTGTTGATATCCGCTCGGTTCATAACACCTTGTAGCGCTATGTTGAACAGCAGGCATGAAAGACCATCAGCTTGACGAAGCCCTCTGTGTGATTCGAATGAACTTGACAATCCACCCGAAATCCGAACACAGCACTGTGTACCATCCAACGTAGATTTAATCAGTTTAATGAGCTTCCTGGGGAAGCTGTTCTCGTCCATGATTTTCCATAGCTCTTTCCGGTCGATAGTATCATATGCGGCTTTGAAGTCAACGAATAAATGATGCGTGGGAACTCTGTATTCACGGCCCTTTTGGAGGATTTGCCGCAGTGTAAATATTTGATCCGTTGTAGACCGACCTTCGACGAAGCCAGCTTGATAAGTTCCCACAAATCTATTCGCACGGCGGAAAATGATTTGGGACAGCACTTTATAAGCGGCATTGAGAACGGTGATCGCTCGATAGTTCTCACAGTCCAACTTGTCGCCCTTTTTATAGATCGGGCAGATAACCCCATCTTTCCACTCCTCCGGTAGCTGTTCCGTATCCCAAATTCGAACAATTAGTCGGTGCAGACAAACGGCCAGCTTTTCTGGTCCCATTTTAATAAGCTCCGCTCCGATGCCATCTTTTCCAGCTGACGTTGTTCTTTAGCTGCATGATGGCCTCCTTAACTTCGCCTATCGTTGGGGCTGGCACCTCTTCCCCGTTTGCTGCACCGTCGGAATCGCTTTCCCCGCCGCCATGGTTTTCCGCCTGGGCGCCATTCAGGTGTTCGTCGAAGTGCTGCTTCCACCTATCCGTCACCTCACGATCGTCCGTCAGAATACTGCCAGTCTTATCCCGACACATTTCGGCTCGCGGCACAAAGCCTTTGCGGGATCCGTTCAGTTTCTGGTAGAACTTTCGCGTTTCCTGAGAACGATGCAGCCGCTCCAACTCTGCATATTCCTGCTCTTCCAGGGTGCGCTTTTTCTCCCGAAAGATTTGGTTTCGCTGCATCTTCTTCTGTTTGTGTCTTTCCACGTTCTGACGTGTGGCACTGCGCATCTTGGCCGCCCGCGCAGCGTTCTCCTCATCCATCACCCTCCTACATTCATCGTCAAACCAATCGTTCCGCTGATTCCGGGCCACATGCCCGATGGAGCTCTCCGCTACACTGCTGATGGCTGTTTTGATAGTGTTCCAACAGTCCTCGAGAGGGGCTTCGTCCAGCTCGTCCTCTTCCGGCAGCGCAGCTTCGAGTGAATGCGCGTAGTTTGCGGCGACGTCTGGCTGCTTCAGCCGCGCGAGATCTAACCGAGGCTGGCGTCGGTACCGAATGTTGTTCACAACGGAGAGTCTTGGGCGCATCTTAACCATAACTAGGTAGTGGTCCGAGTCAACGTTAGCGCTTCGATAGGATCTGACGTCGATAATGTCTGAGAAGTGCCGACTGTCGATCAAAACGTGGTCGATCTGTGATTCTGTCCGATTTGGTGACCTCCAGGTGTACTTATGATGGATTCTGTGCTGGAAAAAGGTACTACGTACGGCCATATTCTTGGAGGCGGCAAAGTCGATAAGTCTTAGGCCCATTTCATTGGTTCGCTGGTGTGCACTGAACCTTCCAATCACCGGTTTGTATTCCTCCTCCTGGCTGACCTGAGCATTGAAATCCCCGATGACGATCTTGATATCATGTTTTGGGCAGCGGTCGTATTCACTCTCCAACTGCGCGTAGAATTCGTCCTTGTCGTCATCGGTACTTCTGAGGTGAGGGCTGTGCACGTTGATAATGCTTATATTGAAGAATCGGCCCTTGATTCTCAACCTACACATTCGAGGATTGTCTGGCCACCACCCAATCACCCGTTTCCGCATCTCGCCCATCACTATGAAAGCTGTACCCAGCTCGTGTGTGTTGCCGCAGCTCTGGTAGATGGTATGTCCACCTCTGAACGTACGTACCGTTGAGCTCTTCCAGCACACCTCCTGCAGCGCTACGACGTCGAACTTGCGGCTCTTCAATACGTCGGAGAGCACTCAAGTGCTCCCTTGGAAGTTGAGAGATCGGCAGTTCCACGTCCCGAGTTTCCAATCCATAGTCCTTTTTCGTCGCGTGGGTCTATTCCGATTGTTCCAGTAAGAATATATTTGTTCTTCGTTCCGTGCTTTAGTGTTTTTGGTGGTGACGGCTCGCAAAGCCTGCTACACCAACCCCCTGTTTCGCCGGAGGGCCAACGAAGCTCGAAAGAGCCCTCCTTTCCTGTCAGCATACGACCTTGGCTAACACCGGGGTTGGTTACCCGATCTCCACCAAAGTTGCTCGTATCCCGGCTGGTACCACGAGGCGGTAGGAATAGGAGTTGCTGAATAAGAGGCTATGGACCACTGTAGGGTCTATTTTATGCCTACACGTGCACAAGGCACCGACGGTACGCATTATTCAGCCGTTTACCAGCCGGGTACGATGATATAAGGTTTTCATTATTATTTGTCAAGAAATAAATTGTATTAAATAAAAATTTATATTTTATCATACATTAATTTTTTTTCAATAGATCGTTGGTCAAAACAATGTTAGTAATTAGTTCTAAGAAGTAGTAAAAATCCAATATTGCGAATACTGTACACAAAATAGGTTAATTAAAATGTGAATAATAACAACTACTTTTATATAGTGACATCATACTTAATCAAATTGTTTTTTTTTGTAAATTTTTTTTAGAAATACCTTATAATATTTTTTTTATCAATTATAATTATAATTATAATTATAACAGTGATGTTATAGCGGTTCTATGGACTTAGTATGATCAAAGAACTGGCATTTGAGTTGGCTGAGTGGTACAACTTAATTTTATGTTAATTACAAGCTAATTTTATGCCACAGACTAACAGACGTAGCACTTCGAACAAATTTTCTAACAAAATATCGTTTCAATGACACCTCTAAAACTTGGAAAAAACACTAGCATCACCTGGTGCAGTCTTCGCGCTACACAAAGCAGCTTGCTATAAATTTAGCAATGCTATAAATTTACTTGTATATTATCTGACAACAGCGCCAGTGCAAGCGAGCGGCGTTCTCGCGCAGCGACTGTTGTTTGAGTCTTGGCTTAAGTAAACATTTGAAATGATCGTTTTTATTGGCGATGGAATGAGGCTTCAGTGTTACGTCTGTTAGTCTGTGTTTATGCTATTTTATGAAAAATCTTTAAAAAAATTCTTTCAGTTGAGTAAATACTATTGAAGTTAGTTTTGCAACTCTAAAAACGCATAAAAACTGCCACGATTCATCTAACTCCGTCATGGTCCGCCTGAAAATTGACGCGTGATATACGGTTCAAAAATTGACGAATAAGCGTGGAAAAATACACAAAACAAATAATTGTATAATTTTTAATGGTAGGTTAATAAATGCTTATTCATGTGTGATACAAGAAAAAGCGAACTTTCGAACGCATTTTTTGCTAGCAATTTAATTACTTAGGGGGCCGTCTCACCCCGTCCTCCCCTATAATGCAATGGTACTACATAAACAACCATGATTTGTTAATTTGTATTGAAAAATACTATACACATGCAGGATTCACGGTGGCTTGAAATCCATCTGAAAATAAAAATCAGGCACAATAAAACGAGCCAATATAGTCCCTAAGTTGATAAGAATTTCCTATTATCAACGCTAATATGCAGAGATATAGCGCCCTACACGCTCAATTAACGATTGCAACCATTTTATGTTTAAAAAGTCCACCAAAGGCTATCTGTCCGCTGCAAATAAGATTTTAGAAACCTGCGATAAGGCGTAGTTCTACGGCAATAAAAATATAATTGTTCGAAACCTTCTATAACCGCAATATTTTTTTCATGAACACACTGAGGGCATCATGTTTTCGTCATTTAAAGCATGTATGCGGCAACTGACTGATATTTAAGCATACTTTTGGAAGTGAAATAATTGTGTTGCCAAAAACGGTTACTTTTGTTGCCAAAATCGAGGCATGCCAAAATCGAACCATGCCAGAATCAAGCCATACCAACTTCGAAATCCCACTGTAGTAAATTTCCATATGATTATCATGTGCCGCATATAAACACAATCTTCCCAGAAATACACATAAAAATTATACGCATATGAATAGTATGTGCAATCTATACCTATAAAAATGGATTTCTGCCTGTCTGTCTGTCCCTATGTCCCTAGTTTTAGAATCGAAAACTACTGAACCGATCGGAGTGAAAATTTGCATGTAGGGGTTTTTGGGACCAGAAAGGTTCTCTCGATGGCAAAAGACCCCTCCCCCCACTAAGAGGGGGGGCTCTAAGATAAATCTATGCGTATAAAAATGGATTTCTGTCTGCCCTATGTTCCTCATAGAATCGAAAACTACTGAACCGATCGGAGTGAAAATTTGCATGTAGGAGTTTTTGGTGCCAGGGAAGGTTCTGATGATGGTTAGACATCCCTCCCCCCACTAAGAGGAGGGGCTCCCATACATTAATATTTTTTTTGAAGCGATGGTTCTACAATTGATGATACAATTGATGTATGACCGCATTTCAAGGTTAAGACTAAAAACTTGGGATTAATCTATGCTACCATACAAATGAAAAACAAATTTCTGCATTACTCGAGAACTAATCAAGCAATGGAACAAAATTTTACATGTGGGTATTTTTGGAGACAAGAACTTTTTCTATGGTGAATTGAGCCCCCTCCCCACTTTAGGAGGGGGGGCTTTTATACGAATGAAATACAAATTTCCTCATAACTCGAAAACTAATTATTCAAATGGAAACATATTTGGCATGTGGGTGTTTTTGGAGGCATGAATTTTTTCTATGATGAATTTGGACCCCTAACCTTTTTACGAGGGGGGCTCCCATATAAATGAAATACAAATTTCCTCATAACTCGAGAACTAATCAAGCAAATGGAACAAAATATGACATGTGGGTGTTTTTGGAGACAGGAATGTTTTCTATGGTAAATTGAAACCTCTCCCCGCTTCAGGAGGGGGGCTCCTATACAAGCGAAATACCAATTTCCTCATAACTCGAGAATTAATTAATCAAATGGAACCATATTTGGCATGTGGTTGTTTTTGGAGGCATGAATTTTTTCTATGATGAATGATGAAGGACCCCTTACCTTTTTAGGAGGGGAGGGGGGGCTCCCATACACATGAAATACAAATTTCCTCATAACTCGAGAAGTAATCAAGCAAATGGAACCAAATTTGGCATGTGGGGAGTTTTGGAGGCAGGAATTTTTTTATGGTTTAGTTTGAGACCCCTCACCCCTGTGTTAGGGGGATAAGGACTCTCATACAAATAAACAGAAATTTTTGCGTAACTCAAAAACTAATCGGACTCGAGAAATTTTAGACTCTTTCATAAAACATTAATCAATAATGAAACCACCAAAAACTATCAATAGTAACAATAGATAATTCAGCGCGAGACGGCCACAGGGCGCGAGTGTTGCCGGCGGCCTGCCATCGGAAGCGCCAGCCACTGCGGGGGGCAGTCCCCCGCAGAGATCACCTCTATCTAGGTTTATTTATTTTCCTAGATCTACTGACCTCTATTACTTTCCTTCAGTTGGGTCACCCCTGCGAAATGGTACTTTCTACGAAAAGATTTTCTGTGAAATAGTACATCCCGCGTAAGGTTTTTCGCGAAATGGTATACTGCGAAACTCTATATTCCGCGTTATGGTCAACCGAGAATTGGTGTTCCGCAAAATGGTGTTCGGCGAAATGCTTTGTAATGATGGCGAAAATTTAAATGCTATCCGCTTTATTTTATCAGGCTAAGCAATTGTTTTCTACTTTACTGCGAGGGAAATTTTTAAGTTAATACACCCATGAACTCCCTTCAAACTTGCAAAACTCAAGATTGTGACAAAGGTCATCCAAGATTCACGATTTATGTACAACACAATTTAATTTGTGGCAATACGAAGTTTGTCGGGTCAGCTAGTTATACACATAAAAATTATACGCATATGAATAGGGTTATTTGCCAATTGTTGCACACCTGAGGCAGGAACTACCAGTTTTTCTTATCTCTCGAGGAAACTATTACGTAAAGTAACGTAATAGTCCTGAAATTTGTCCTGTAAACAAAATGACATTTCAGTAAAACATTTGATATGTTTTCATAGCCCGAAATATTGCATATATTATGCAATTTAAGTTTTTGTCCAACAGTATGCAGACCCAAATGTGGGTAGGAAATGGGGAAGGCAAATGAGGAAGCGTCCTACACAGCTCCAGCCATCCCAAGCCCCTACCTAGCGCCTCTACGTGGCCTTACCCGGTAATGCTCTATTGAGTAGCCAAGCTAGGAGGTGCGATGATGAATGGTTCCCGGCTGCCTGATCTCAAAACTGCGGGTTTGGGTGACGGCTGAGCCACACGACCTTGTTAGTAGGTAAGCTTAATATAAGTTATTTTAATTATTTGTTTCGTTTTAGCTCATGAGAGGTGTTTTAAACAAACAGAAGAAAAAATTAAATTAATAATGGAGCCACTCATGGAAACTCAAATGATGCAACTCTAGTCCACAGACAAACAGACATAAGACTCGTTTTCCATTCTTCGTACCGATTAAGCCGTCATTTCAAATTTGGGCTTAGTTGGAGATGTCTCCGTTTAGGTCAAAGTGGTGCTTTTTGACGAAAGAAGGGGAATTCCCCATAAAAAATACTTGCTACTTCGAGGGATACTCCTGTTGCTATTTGATATTTGGGAATGTCGATCATAGATGGTGCTAGTATTCAGGCTAAATATGTGGTACGATAATTTTTGTTGATTTTTCTTCCAAAAGTTATGTCTGTTTGTCTGTGTCTAGTCCATTCGAAGGACTGCTGGTGAGATTTTCTATTTTTGACCATATATCTTCATATAATGTACCGTGAAAGCATCAGTCGCCGCGCACTTAGTGCGTTGGCTGGTACATAAATGCATGTATAAAAATATTTCTTTTACATATCAATATACATTTTCGGTTAGTGTTTTTATTACGCTATCAGACAAAAATATTAACAGTTCCTACTTGGACGCCGAAGAATAAAGACATATAATACAGTGCTCTTGAAGTGACAAAAGTGGGTCTCACACTTAGTGTGATACATTGTTTTTTTTCAATCCTTTAAAAGCGGAATCTATTCAAAGAATAGATAGGAATATGGAGACCAGAAAGAATACTTTGAGACTGGTATTTGCCAGTTCAGATAAAGTTCCGACGCACCTTGATGTCCTAAAGTTTATAATGGAAGTGCTGAAAGTTCCTGCTACTGACGTCCACTCTGTGTATAAAGATGAAAACGATCAAAAAATTTATATCAAATTCATCGATGACACCAGTTTCAACAAGTTTACCAGTTCTATGGAAGAACAATATGCATTTAAATATGGCGACGAAGAGAAATCGCGTGTTCAGTTGGAATTAGCCAGCCGTCAGTTCAAATACATCCGTATTTTCAACTTGCCTCCCGAAACAAACGACAAAGATATAGCAGCTATCATTGGACAATTTGGAAGAATCCGTCAACACGTACGAGAAAGATACCCTGCAGATTACGGCTACCAGGTGTTTAGCGGAATCAGAGGAGTGCACATGGAGATTGAAAAAGAAATTCCGGCGAATCTCTACATTGGACACTTACGTGCAAGATTGTTCTACGAAGGGCTCAAAAACAGATGCTTTTTTTGTAAATTGGAGGGACACATAAAAGCGGAATGTCCTAAACTGGCCAGTTTGAGAGAAAACCCGAACAATAGTCTATTGTATAGTCGAGTTGCAGCTAACCTTAAAGTTACAACCAGACTCGAAAGTTCAATAAACTCCATGTCGTCATCGATGACTGTGCTAAGGAAGAGAACTGAAGATACTGCGGAAACGGTGAACTCAAACGCTACAATTAATCGAAACGAGACGAAGCCTACCGCAGACAAAGTGACAGTGAGGCCAACGAACTCAAATGAATACGACACGCGCGATACCGACAACTCCAAAAATGCCATTGATACCGTGAATCCGACAATCACCACCAAACGACAATCTGACGCACCAAAGACCATCGTAGAAGATAACACTGACACTTACCATATGGCGATGAATTTCAGCGAAGATGAGGATGAACATAGGAAGGGGAGTTATCAATTGAAACGTCCACCGGGAACAACCTCAGAAACAGAGAGCTCGGATATCGAGTCAGGTAAAAAGGGTCGAGGTAAAAAGAAGAAACCACATGTGGAACAGACAAACAGCTCCAGATATAAGATCGTTACGAGAAATTGTTCAAAATCGTAAGAAGCGTGACCCAGTGTGCTATACCAAGTACCAATTGTTTTAGATTGAAATAATTCAGTAGTATTTAGAGGTTTTAACATTTCGATTGTGCTTTAAATGCCGTCTATACGTATCAATTTAAATTCAATAAGTTGTCGTGTTAAACAACACTTATTGAAAGAATTTGTATGGAATAATGACCTTGATATCATATTCATGCAAGAAGTTGCATTTGAAAATTTTTCTTTCATTCCAACGCACAGAGCGTTGGTGAACATCAGTGACGATGGGAAAGGTACTGGTATTCTTTTGCGTAATAGTGTTGAATTTTCTAACGTGGTAATGAACCCAAATGGACGACTAACGTCAGCAGTGATAGATGGCATCAATTACATCAACGTTTACGCGCACTCAGGCGCACAGTATAAGCGAGAGAGAGACATACTTTTCACAGATGCAATTTTGGTGCATTTAGCTGAATTTAGAGAGAATGTAGTATTGGGTGATTTTAACTGCATTTTAGAAAAAAATGACTCAAATGGTTCGTCAAAAAATTCCTGTATGGGCTTGAGGAGATTGGTAACTGAATTAGATCTGAGAGATGTAGAATTGGCAAAAAATTTGAAAGGCAAATTCTCTTTTTGTAGAGGAGAATTGAAATCACGGCTTGATCGTATCTACGGTTCAGCTCGCTTTGTAGATTTAATTAGAAGTGTAGAAACAATTGCGGTCCCTTTCTCAGATCACAATAGTGTGATGTTTAAAATGGAAGTAGGGAATGTTAGCATTAATTTCTATGGTAGAGGATACTGGAAGATGAATGCGTCATTACTTGGCAATGAGGATGTTCAAAATAGATTCAAACAAACATATTTGCAACTACAGCAACGAAATTCTGATCAAAATTTGAACTTTTGGTGGAATAACGATGTGAAGAGAGGTATCCGAGCTTTTTTTAAACATGAAATGTTTGTTATGAATCAACAATTGAATAGACAGAAAATTTTTTTCTATGTATGTCTTCGGGAGATTGTGGAAAAACAAAATCTGAATATCGATGTTTCATCAGAACTGATGATAGTGAAATCTAAATTAATGGAGCTGGAACAACAACGGTTGAATAACCCTTTAAGCCCAAGCCCTCACAATTGTGTACGTGAGACATGACTACTTTTAAAAAAATTTCCTTTCATTTCTAAACGTCGTACTTTAACATATATGGTGCCAATCTCTTGTGTAAACATCGTAACTCGTAAAAAAATAGAAAATAGCTGAAAAGAAGTTTTCTTTTGTGTTTGGATTAATTATTGTCTAGTCTTCAAAATCTTGTGAAAACAGCAAAAAGTTTTGTCTGTCGTATTTTCTTATTGGATCCGTATTTCGAAATTGCTTAGATAAAAAATTATTGGTAATAAGTATTTCTAATTGATGTAATTAAAAATTTACGCGAAATAACTTTTACAACTTACTTATGCACATTGTTTTTCATACCTACACAATTGTGTAGGTTCGGCCTTATTGCATACCTACTTTAACCTTTACGTTCCCGCCGGGACTTCAAAAATTAGAGTACTTGTCGTTACACTTTTGGTTCTATCTTTACTATTTTTTTTAACGATTTTTATACAACTTGTCTTCAAAGAACCACCTTACATTGACCTTCAATGAAAAAATATATTAGCGAATTTTGGATCCATTTTCCCAGAGATATTCCAGATCGCAGTGGGATTATTTTTTCACGTCATAAGTAATAGATGAAATAAAACGAAATTTGCTGCTGCCATCTCATTTTGAGTCAGTAAGAATGAATACATTATACTGTAGAGCATTCGTTCATGCTCCACACTACGGAACTTACGTTTAGAGTATTACCAGATCCTAAAACTGGTCATTTATAAATTGTAAAATAATAACGAAGTGTGGCAAATGATGTATTCAACTACGGTATTTTCTAAAACAAATTCTTGGATCAACATTTGAATGTTTTAAGCCAATCTGGACGTTCCGGTATATCTGCTGTATTAAGATTAGTAAAAACTTAACTTGCAAAAAGTTGCGCGTATTTCCATAGCTACGTAGCGACCGTTCCGCTGCTTCAGAAGCTGAAGTTTATGAGCCTCGAAGCGATGATCTCGCTCTAAACTAAACGGGGTCAACCCTATTCAATTCTGTGGGCTTCTTTACACAAAATAATTAGGTTTTCCACGTTTTGTTTTTTCAAAGCCTGGCTTTGTATAGTCCGAAAAGGGTAAAAAATGTTAAAAATAGGGGAAAATGAGCAAAATGGGGCACTTCCCGATGACAAACAGGAAAGCGGAGGGCACCATGCGATTCTCCGGAAAATTTTAGATAAGATCACCTACATTTTATCAGCCTGCAGGCCATATCTTAATTGCATCCGTTTTTTTCGGCTCGTTTTTACCCATAGTGCAATGGTATAAGATAACGCCGAACCCACACAATTGTGTAGGTTACTAAATTTAGCAAACATTTATTGCAATGTGTAGAATACACTGGTTTTGGTATCTCGAGCGATAAAAAAAATTTATATTGATCCAAAAACCAAAAATATCGTAACTAAAACCCTCCGTGCTTAAAGGGATAAATTTAAACACAAGTTGAAGGTAAACGCAATTTGTAGCGACGAAAAGCTGTCGTTTTTTCAAGTTACGTCTTTCATCAATCGATCATCACAGTCCAAGTTATTAAAATTGCGTATTAACGATGAGATTACGTCAGATCACAATATTCTTAAACCTGAAATATTTAAGCACTACTCAGAAAAGTTTCAAACAACCAGATTCATGCAGGAACTACGAAAACGTCTTGACAATCATGGATAAAATATTAGACGACAATGATAGAATGAGCTTAGTTAGACCAATTACATTGCAAGAAATTGATTTCGTAGTAAAAACTGCCTCGAAAAAGACTTGCCCTGGACCAGACGGAATAAGCTACGAATTTTATTTGATGTGTTATGATTTAATCAAAAACGATTTACTTGCCCTGTATAATTCATTCCTTGTTGATGGTGAGTATCCTTCAGCTTCTTTTTCCTCGGGTATTATAGCTCTCATTCCAAAAAAGGGTGATCAACATAGTTTGAAAGATAATCACCAATCAGTATGCTAAATACTGATTACAAGATTTTCACAAAGATTCTTTATAATCGTCTACAACCTATGCTAGTAAAATTGCTAGGGCGAGGACAGTCAGCGTGCATCTCGAATAATTCATGCGTTGATAATTTACGTCTGTTACGGAACGTGTTGATTAAATCTAATCGCAGTCGTAGATTTAAGGGAGCAGTATTGAGTGTAGATCTTGAAAACGCATTCGATAGAGTTGATCACGAGTTTTTATGGTTTGTGTTCGATAGATTTGGATTACCGCCGAATTTTATCGAATGTCTACGTAAGCTGTATAGAAATGCCACGTCAAGCGTATGTTTCAATGGATTTCTAACGTCCAGTTTTCCGATTTTAAGCTCAGTCAGACAGGGATGCCCCTTGAGCATGGCACTGTTTGCCCTGTATCTGGAACCGTTAATTAGAACGATATATCAAAATACAGTGAGGAAAATTCGTTTAAACGCATGGTCAATTTTGGCTGATATGATTCTACAACCAAAAAACAATATGTCAATACAACTTTATGCGACTGGTAATTCAGAGTAGATTTTGGGTATATATTGATTTGGTTTGAATGCTACTCATGACTCCGATAAACCAACATATTTTATATTGGTTTGGGAAATTCGTTTAAGCGCATACTAACAAAAACCGCTTTTGGTCGTTCCTGAAAGGACAAATCCTTAGTTAGCTGTCATTTTAGTGTACTATGATTGCATAGGTAAGCAAAACATTGACTGGAACTTTTATGTCGTTGGTCAGAAGGCAAAATTGTGAAAGCAAAGTATTTAAGTGACTCATAGCAAAAGTGGCCCGTAAATTGAAGGATGTTGAATCAAGCAACCGTGAAATAGTTAGCAGAATAAACCGATTCGAACTAATAATACGAAATCTAGTCAAGAAAGGTGAAAAATATTGGTATAAAGAAGTATACCAAGGGGAACGCCCAAATAAAAAACTATCCGTCATCGAATAGTGCAGCTGGACGAAACAGGATGGTATTCTGCTGCAGAAATAGAGGAGGAACTTAGGCTCTTGATTACAAAGAAGCGAATTGCACAAATATTGCGAGGATGTAGACACTTAAAGTACACATAAAAGTCCAAAAACCTAATCTTACTCCATCTCATATCCAAGCTAGGATGGAATTCGTCCAAAAGCACATGTTGTGGAAAAAAGAATGGAGCAGTGTAAAATTTTCGGTCGAGAAGAAATTCAATCTCGCTTGCCCCAACTACTGGGCTTATTACTGGAGTGATTTGAGGAAGGAACCAGAAGTCAAACTGAACAGAAACTTTGATGGCGGAATGCTTGTGGTTTGGGCTGCATTTCGCGTAACTGAATAACACCTAGTGTGACGATTTCAACCACGATGGAGTCCGAAAAGTACGTAGAATTGTTGCAAGAGGTCTTGGCTCCCTTTACCGAGAATATTATGGCAGAAGATTTCATTTTCCATTAAAATAACGCAGCCTTCCACGTTAGTAAGAGAACATTGCGAGCGAGAAATCAATGTTTTGAAATGGCCTACACGTATCCCAGAGTTAAACCCAATTGAAACCCTCTGGAGTATTCTAGTGCAGCTTGTTAACCAAGATGGATGACAGTTTGGAACAGTACGGGAGCTCGAAACTGCAGTTAAAGAATCTTGGAGATCCATTCATGTTTCAATACTGCAAAAGCTCATCGATTAGATTGCGGACAGGATTTTCGAAACAATTCGAAATAGCGTAAAGCAAACGAAATGTTAAGTATTGTTAACTGTTAAAATATTGCTCACATCCTTGTTGGAACCAATAAAAGTTAAAATGCGTTTTAATTAAACGAAACGAAACGAATGTAAACGTGTAAACGAATTTCCTTTATTAAAACCCATTTTTGTCCTTATCTCAACTCTCGAAGGACTTAAAATTGAAATCGGTATTGCTGCATATTACAAATTTAGGCAACCACGATTTGATATTATTATGGTTTGTTTATAATATTTTGTTAGGTTAAAACATTAAAATATTACCATGCGTTTAAACGAATTTTCCTCACTGTATAACAGGGGTTTTAGTGGATGACGTAATTATCAAAGTAATCGCCTACGCTGATGACTTAAATATCTTTATTAGAAATGACAATGAGTTTGACACAGTTCTGCAGTTAATAAACTACTTTAGCATTTACTCAAAAATCAAACTAAATTTAAGAAAATCGCAGTTTTTGAGACTAAACAGCTGTGTTATAGGGCCGTAGATGATCAAAGAATCAAATGAGATCAAAATATTAGGTATTAAATTTTCAGACAACTACAAGCAAATGATTGCCGTAAATTACGATGATTTGATTAAGAACATCAACTTTATTTTATCACTCCACTACAAAAGAAAATTAAATTTGTTTCAAAAAATCCGAATTAATCCACCTAGCGGCGTGACATAGCCTTTCTACTGCCACAATAATCACTATTTAATTTCTCAGGAACATCTATAATTAACTTGACTATATTTTGAAATATTCGTTCTGTATTCCTCAAAATTCTTATTTGCCAGTCAAATTCACAACGTATTGCGTACAATAATTATATTTTCTTACTTGATGAACACCTTATTTAGTTTTATAATATTTACGTGATTTATAGAAACATAATGTAAACACAAAAGATAATTTTTGCAGACTTGAATGAATATATATATATATATATATATATATATATATATATATATATATATATATATATATATATATATATATATATATATATATATATATGTATATATAATTATAAGGACGGCATTTACTCGTTCATAAAAAAACAATTTTATTTTCACTTATCTTTAACCTGCCTTACGATGTACTCACACTTGCTATTCAAATCGAACTGCCCGCTCCTATCTAGAATTCTGATTGCCCTAACTTGTTATTAAATGTTAACGCTGCACAAAATCCGCTGACGGTGATCCGGTTACGGTGGCGTGACTGTTAGTATGGAGTGTGGAATGTGGGTCTCAGGTGCATAACTCCTCCGGGGGTAGAATAAAGGACGTCCTCGGACTTTTAATTAATTCCTATGGGATGGTTGTTCCTCGCAATTTCCGAATTTGATAACTACTCTCTTCCTAAAAAGACAGGTCATTGTTATGACAATTAAAATTACCGTGATTGTTGATAGTCCTCCGACTGTAGAAAGTAGAAGATTTCTGTGTTCGAATAACTTCAACTGCACGTGCTCCAGCTGAATTCTGTTGCTTATGGTCTCGTTGTGGATACGTGGAATGTCATGTTGCTTTGCGATATTCCATTCTATCGCTAGGCTTGGGAAGGCTCCTTGAAGTTCTTTCGCATTGTCAACTAATTCTTTTGACGTGAAAGTCTGTTCATCAATCTGTACGCTACAATTGTAGAATGATATGAAAAAATTTCCATTAAGCGTACGGTCATGTGGTCCACAAGTTGATTTCATGTGTAACCCTCTGGCATTATTTATCAAAATTTTGTTGTTTGATATTAATGCAATTCTTGTGCTATTATCAAAAATCGCACTGCAATTACTTCGTTTGCCTGAAATTATGTGAACTGAACAGTTATTCCTTAGCGGCTTCAGAAAGTTATCTCTTTGAATTTTATTATCGGGATTAGAAGTGCTGAAAAGTTCTTTTCCACTGCGAACGACGTATGGGGGCAGATTTATTATAACGGCGTTCTGTACCGTTAATGGTATAATCTGAATAATTTCGCATTTCTCTTTGACTTTTGGAATCTGCAAAATGTACATTAAAAGGTCGCCTTTGCTTACTATCTTAGGTTCGGCATAATTGAGGGCTTCTTCGGGGAATTGTGTTTCTATCCCTTGTTCGTTAAGTAGTGTTTCTATGGTAAGTATTTCGTTTAGCGAGAGTAACTTACTGTTTGCGAGTTTTATCCGGGTTCTCAGGATTGTATCTTCCAGGTTTTCTAAAATTTTATTCGTTGTGTCCATGTAAAGTAGAAGAGTTATTGCATCCATTTCCTCTAGTAAAATTTTGTTTTCCATGGTTTGCTGTTTAATGAGTTTATTGACGGTACTCGTCATCTCGTAGATCCTCACGTTGATGATATTGTTGATTCTAGTTTGTTGATTGTTTTGAGTCACTAGCATGTTTAGTGTGGTGTTAATTATTCTCGGGTCGTCGGCGTCTGGAGATCCGGCGATCCACTTCCAGGTGGCTCCTAATGTGTCCCATCTTTTGGTTCTTCTAGATTTCATCGGCTTCAGCTGGTGCAGGTTGTTAACAAGTTCCCTACTCTTCTGTAAAATAAGATTTGAAGTTGGAATGCTCCTATCTATTTTCCTGGCTATGGTTGCAAAGAGGTAAACGTTGTTTTCTAAATTTGTAATGTTTATCGGGTGAATTATTTTGATATGACCTATCTGTAATTTGCAATCATTTGTTTTTAACAACAATATTGGGTCGTTCATTAAGTTGCGAATTTCTAATGATGTTGGCTCTATGAATGTAATCCTTGTTACCAGTACAAAAATCGCTATAAGTGAGTACATCTGCAATTAGAAGAAGAAAATGGTATAAGTATAACTCCTTATTAAGTATTTTTCCTTATTCTTTTAATTTTATTTTTATGTCGTTTTATTCTTTTGTTATTTTTGAATGTTTTGTCTGTAATGTCATTCGCATTTGTTGGTTTAGCCCTTGGGTCTAATTTTTTCCTAATGTTAGGAATTAAAAATACTTCTTGTTTGTCGTCCAAATGGGGTGGTTCTTCTCTATTCTCATTACGTTTTTCTTGGTTGGATCTGGCTTTGTCAATGTTGGTCTTTACTTTGTCGTATAATTTTAGCGCATTTGCGTCGACTATGTTGGGGTTCAAAATATTGTTGTTGTTAAAAATAACTTCATTAGGTGAATATTTTGTAGCTGAATGAATTGATGTATTATAAAGAGATATGGCTAAGCAAACTAAGGCTGTAGTATCTAGATCTGGGAATTTGTGTTTGTTTGTATTTATAATTTCAATTATCGTTGAATGAGTTTTTTCTACTTGTCCATTTGATTCGGAGCAAGATGCATAGGCTAGTTCGACGTTTAAGTTATCTAAAAAGCCTTTTAGTTGTAATGACATAAATGTCGTTTCGTGATCTGTTACTATTTTCCTGGGCGTACCATACATACTGAAATACATGGCCAAAGCGTTTTTTACGTCGGCTAGATTTTTTGTCTCCATCAAGATCATTTGTGCGTGTTTCGAAAATGAGTCGACTAGTGACAAAAAATTATGTTTGTTGATTTGAAAAATGTCCATGTGTACTCGGTCAAACGGTTTCTCGGTTGTCGGTCTGGGTGATAACTTGATATTGTATGGTTTACGCTCGTATTTGTGCATATTGCATGTTTTACAGGTTTGATTTACCATTTTAATTTTAGCTACCATCTTAGGAAAAAAGTAGCATCGTTTTAATTGATTTTCGACTTCGGTAACACCACGGTGTGCCCTATTGTGTTCCTTGTTTATGATAGCGTCTTGTCGCTGTTCTGTCGTTACGTCTTCTACCTGTAGCTGGGTGATTACAAAATGTCCTCTTTGGTTAAAGTGTTTTCTGTAGACCTCTTGAATTATAGGGATAACTCTTTCTGGTGCCATTATTGCAGTCTGTTTGTTGTTATGGAATTTTCTTAGGGTGTCCGTTATTACGTCTTCGTCAAAACTATCTCTGCAAACTACTGTTCGTTGAAAGTTTGGAAAGGGTGTTTCTGAAACGTCTGTGTTGATCCGGGAAAGCCTGAAAATAATTTGATTGCGATAGTAATTAATGGGCCGCTCCACGCAATGGATGTAGTAATCATCGGATGATTCGGCTGAATGTATTGTATCGACGTCCGATTCGTCTTCTTGGTTGGGTTCGTTTCCCATAGTTGGTCCATCCTCTTCCTCACCCGCTGATTCGTTTCCTGTATTACTTCCTGAAATGGATGATTCTGTATTATTCAGATTAATTTCATAGTTATCTTCAGTTTTCCTGCTTAGTGCGTCTGCAACTACATTTGTTTTGCCTTCTTTGTATACTATTGTATAGTCGTAATTTTCGAGTTCCATCCTCCAATTCAAAATCTTTTGGTTTTTATTGCAATTTTTTATGTACTGCAGTGGTTTATGATCAGTAAAAAGCATGAATTTATTACCGTATAGGTATGGTTTGAATTTATTTATACTCCACATTATAGCTAAAGCTTCTTTTTCTATGGTGCTATAATTTGTCTCACATTTAGTTAAGGTTCTGCTTGCAAATGCTATCGGTCTTTCAACTTTGTCTTGAATTTGGGATAGGACAGCGCCTAATGCGTAGTTGCTGGCATCTGTCGTGAGTGTAAAAGGAAGATCGAAGTCGGGATAGGCGAGTATCTGGTCGGAAGCTATGATTTGTTTTAATTTCGAAAAAGCTGCTCTGTAACCTTCGTCATTTGTCTTTACCACTTCATCTTTTTTCAAAAACTTTGTCATTGGTTTCACGATTTTTGAATAATCTTTTATAAATCTTCGGTAGTATCCAGAAAGCCCGAGAAATTGTTTGATCTGTTTTTGGTTTTCTGGTAATTTCCAGTCTAAAATTTTCTGAATTTTTCCTGGGTCTGGTTTAACGCCTGTTTGCGTGATAATGTGTCCGAGAAATTCTGTTTCGCGTTTCATGAACTCGCATTTATCTAACTGAATTTTGAGGTTGAAGTCTACTAGTCTTTTGAGGATTTTTCCCAAATTTTGAATGTGCGTATTTAGGTCTTTTCCGATGATTATTATATCATCGAGATATACAAAACAAATTTTACCGATAAATTCGCTGAGTATATTATTCATGGCCCGCTGAAATGTTGCAGGTGCATTTTTTAAACCAAAAGGCATTCTGGTGAATTGAAAATGTCCCTGGGCTGTAGAAAAAGCTGTTTTGTGTTGGTGTTTGGGATCCATCTCTATTTGATGAAATCCTGATTTCAAGTCCAACGTGGTGAAGTAGAGTGATTTCCCTAAATTGTCTAAGATTTCTTCTATTTGGGGAATTGGAAATTTATCGCAAATCGTCTTCTCATTTATTTTCCGGTAATCGATAACGACTCTGACTTTGCGCTTCCCGGATGCATCGGGTTTTTTAGGAACTACCCAGATGGGAGATGAATATGGGCTAGTCGAATGGCGGATAATACCATTGTCTAGCAGTTCTTTAATATGTTGCTCAACGTCGTTTTTAAACGCATGAGGATAACGGTACGATTTCGTGTAGACAGGTTGGTCATCTGTCGTAACAATTTTGTGTTTAATTGCTGATGTTGCCGTTAATTTTTCGTCAGGTTTCAGAAGTACAGCTTGGTTTTTTAAAATAGTTTGAAAGAGTTCTTTGACCTCGAACTTTGATAAATGGTCTGTTCTTATTATTTTGTTTAACGTTTCTTCAGAAATACTATTACTGTTTTCTATGGGGATGGGCGAAATTGTTTCGAAATTATTAATTTTTAACAGAAAATTTCCTTTTATGGTGGGGGTATCTTTCTTGGTAGAAAGAACCTTAATAGATGATTTATTATCAAGTGAATTGTAGAGTCCTGGTTCTATGATTACTGATTTGCTGATTTTTTGGAAGGTCGGCACTAGCCAATCACCATTTTTGTTTGTTTTAATTTCTGTTACATGAGAAAAAAGTCGGCTGCCTGGGAAATATTTTTTGTACGGTATGTTTAAGTTATTGATGAATAATATTTCTTTTTCATAGTCAATTTTTGCTTTTGTTCTGGCGAGATATTCAGAGCCAATAATTCCATCGAAAAAGGTGTGAAAATTCAGTTCGTAGTAAACTTGTGTTGGCATTCCAGGACCAATAAGATTTCCTATTCCTTTTTTCTGTATTTCATGATTTCCGGAAATGTTTCTAATCTTAGTGTTTCGTGTATTTTTAATGTTTGTTAAGATACCTGGCTTGATAACATTTTTATTGGCGCCTGTATCTATTAGTAAGTTAATAATTTGTTTGGTTTTTGAATTTTCACTGGTTATATATGGCAGGTAGTTCAGGTATTCTTTGCTTGCGGTTGGACCCAGCAAAAATTTAAATCGATATTGTCCTCTTCTTCCTCGTTTCCGATTTCATTTTCCGAGTCCACTTCGTTGTTGTTTATTTGCCTTCTATTGAGTGTGAGTTTACTTTTTACGGAATCTATTTCCATTGGTTGTTCTTTAGTTTGAGGATTCTCTGTTGGTTTGGGGTTTTTGTAGTTTTCGTTAAATGGTTTTTTGAATTTGGTTTCTTGAAATTTCGATTCTTTGGGTAAATAGTTCTGTTTTTTCGAAGTTCCTTCCGGTTGTGCGTCTTTTGTTTTAAATTTGCACACGAAAGCGTACGCTGCCTCCATATCAACTGGTTTGGACGCTTGCGCATAACCGAAGTAGGGTGCGTTTAGTCCCTCTAGGAATGCGGCTAACGCATCCTCTTCTATGAAATCATTAATAGCATCCCAACTTTTATTATATTTTTCCTTTTGTTTCGATAACGTTTTGATGTTTTGTACGATTTCTTTTATTTTGTTGTAATATCTGTGTACCGACATGTTGTCGGTCATTTTTGTTTGCCATAATTGGCTTTTGTAGAATGTTAATTCCTGCCTATCTCCCAAGGCATTAATTAGAATTTGTTTAGCTTCATCGAATGTTTGAGGGTTTCCGGCGAGACATAAAATGTCTTTCGCCTTGCCTTCGATTTTGTTAAGTACTGCCGTGATAAAAATAGCATATTGGTTTTCGCTGACGAGCCCTTCGAAGACACTTAGTGTCTGCTCTGCTGTAGCGATCCATGCGCATAATTGTTTCCGATTTGCATCAAATTTTGGTATTGCTTTTATTGGGTCAGGAATTTTATAGAGACTTTCGACATTAGTCGTGTTCGGGGGACTTTGCGCACTCGCTTGACCTCGTGAGAGAGAATCTAGCGTTTGTTGCTGTAGTAGTTGTTGGGTTTGCATCAGTTCCAACATCTGTGAAAGACTGTTTATTTTGTCGACTAGCTGTTCCATATTGGACACTTCACTGTCGTCTAGGGAAAGATTTTCTATATTTGGGGTTTTTTCAATGGGGATATGGGAGTATTCCGCACTACCTTCGCTCGATGTCTCTGAATCCGAGCTATCGGCACTTTTTGTCTGTACTGATATAAGTAATTTCCTCGTTTCTCTCAGCGCATTCGCGATGCGTTTACCCTTTGGCATTAAGTATGCGCTAAGTTAATTGGAAATGAGGTAGTTGTTTTATATAGAATTTGTAGAAGCCCACAAAAATGTGTTGATTCGCTTCTTGGAAGCCCACCGGACGGTGTTGATTCACTTCCCTACCTAATTCACTTAGGGACGTAAGCGGTTTTTAATCTCTCACTAGCGAGAAGCGAAAGGAGAAGTAAAACTACTTACGGTTTTTTTTTTGTTTGTTTGCTGTTGTCGTGTCGCGTAGGCCGGGCTGACGGTGCTGGTTCTCCAGGTGTTACTAGATGGGGGACCCTCAACTCTTTGACGACTTTTCAGTCTGCTTGTCTCCGATGCTCAGATTTGTAATGTTCCTCGCGGGGTCACTTTAGTTGCGGTTTTTAGTTCGTAATTGTTCCACTGTTTTTTCTTGTAACACTCAGCCGACTCCGGACGGCTGCGCCAATTATAAGGACGGCATTTACTCGTTCATAAAAAAAACAATTTTATTTTCACTTATCTTTAACCTGCCTTACGATGTACTCACACTTGCTATTCAAATCGAACTGCCCGCTCCTATCTAGAATTCTGATTGCCCTAACTTGTTATTAAATGTTAACGCTGCACAAAATCCGCTGACGGTGATCCGGTTACGGTGGCGTGACTGTTAGTATGGAGTGTGGAATGTGGGTCTCAGGTACATAACTATATATATATATATATATATATATATATATATATATATATATATATATATATATATATATATATATATATATATATATATATATATCTATACCTATAAAGAAGGATTTCTGTCTGTCTGTCTGTCTGTCTGTCTGTCTGTCTGTCTGTCTGTCTGTCTGTCTGTCTGTCTGTTTTGTGTTCCTTATAGAATCAAAAACTACTGAACCAATCGGCGTGAAAATTTGCATGTAGAGGTTTTTAGGGCCAGGAAAGGTTTTAGTGATGGTTAGAGACCCCTCCCCCCACTAAGAGGGGGGGCTCCCATACAAATGAAACACAAATTTCTGCATAATTCGAGAACTAATTAAGCAAATAGAACCAAATTTGGCATGTGGGTGTTTTCGGTGACAAGAATTTATTCTAGGGTAATTTGAGACCCCTCCCCTCTTTATAAGGGGAATTATAACTCCTCTCTCCTTTAAGAGGGGGGGTTTCCATACCAATTTCCTCATAACTCGAGAACTAATCAAGCAAATGGAACCAAATTTGGCATGTGAAGGTTTTCGAGGGCAAGAAAATTTTCTATGTTGAATTAGGACCCCTCCTCACTTTAAGAGGGGGGGGGGCTCCTGTACAAATGAAATACCAATTTCCTCATAACTCGAGAACTAATCAAGCAAATGGAACCAAATTTGGCATGTGTGTGTTTTTGAAGACAAAATTTTTTTCTATGATGAATTGGGACCCCTCCCCACTTTAAGAGGGGGGGGGGCTCCTATACAAACGAAATACAAATTTCCTCATAACTCGAGAACTAATCAAGCAAATAGAACCAAATTTGGCATGTGGGTGTTTTCGGTGACAAGAATTTATTCTATGGTAAATTGAGACCCCTCCCTCTTTATAAGAGGAATTGTAACTCCTCTCTCCTTTAAGAGGGGGGGCTGTCATACAAATTTCCTCATAACTCGAGAACTAATCAAGCAAATGGAACCAACTTTGGCATGTGAAGGTTTTCGAGGGCAAGAAAATTTTCTACGGTGAATTAGGACCCCTCCCCACTCTAAGAGGGGGGGCTCCTGTACAAATGAAATACAAATTTCCTCATAACTCGAGAACTAATCAAGCAAATGCAACCAAATTTGGCATGTGAAGGTTTTCGAGAGCAAGAAAATTTTCTATGGTGAATTAGGACCCCTCCCCACTTTAAGAGGAGGGGCTCCTGTACAAATGAAATACCAATTTCCTCATAACTCGAGAACTAATCAAGCGAATTGAACCAAATTTGGCATGTGTGTGTTTTTGGAGACAATTTTTTTTTTCAATGATGAATTGGGACCCGTCCCCACTTTAGGAGGGGGGGTCCTGTACAAACGAGATACAAATTTCCTCATAACTCGAGAGCTAATCCAGCAAATGGAACCAAATTTGGCATGTAGGTGTTTTTGGAGGCAAGAATGTTTTCTATGATGAATAAGAACCTCTCCCCACTGTAGGAGGGGGGGCTCCTATACAAATGAAATACAAATTTCCTCATAACTCGAGAACTAATCAAGCAAATAGAACCAAATTTGGCATGTGGGTGTTTTCGGTGACAAGAATTTATTCTATGGTAAATTGAGACCCCTCCCTCTTTATAAGAGAAATTGTAACTCCTCTCTCCTTTAAGAGGGGGGGCTGTCATACAAATTTCCTCATAACTCGAGAACTAATCAAGCAAATGGAACCAACTTTGGCATGTGAAGGTTTTCGAGGGCAAGAAAATTTTCTACGGTGAGTTAGGACCCCTCCCCACTCTAAGAGGGGGGGCTCCTGTACAAATGAAATACAAATTTCCTCATAACTCGAGAACTAATCAAGCAAATGCAACCAAATTTGGCATGTGAAGGTTTTCGAGAGCAAGAAAATTTTCTATGGTGAATTAGGACCCCTCCCCACTTTAAGAGGAGGGGCTCCTGTACAAATGAAATACCAATTTCCTCATAACTCGAGAACTAATCAAGCGAATTGAACCAAATTTGGCATGTGTGTGTTTTTGGAGACAATTTTTTTTTCAATGATGAATTGGGACCCGTCCCCACTTTAGGAGGGGGGGTCCTGTACAAACGAGATACAAATTTCCTCATAACTCGACAACTAATCCAGCAAATGGAACCAAATTTGGCATGTAGGTGTTTTTGGAGGCAAGAATTTTTTCTGTGATGAATTAGGACCTCTTCCCACATTAGGAGGGGGGGCTCCAATACAAATGAAATACAAATTTCACCATAACTCGAGAACTAATCAAGCAAATGGAACCAACTTTGGCATGTGAAGGTTTTCGAGGGCAAGAAAATTTTCTACGGTGAATTAGGACCCCTCCCCACTCTAAGAGGGAGGGCTCCTGTACAAATGAAATACAAATTTCCTCCTAACTCGAGAACTAATCAAGCAAATAGAACAACATTTGGCATGTGGGTGTTTTTGGAGGCAACCATTTTTCCCATGATGAATTAGGACTTCTTACCTTTTTAGGAGGGGGGGGGGGCTCCCATTCAAACGAAATACAAATTTGCTCATAACTTTAGAACTAATCAAGTAAATGGAACCAAATTTGGCATGTGAGAGTTTTAAATGGCAGAATTTTTTTTCTGTGGTGTATTACGACCCCTTTCCCTTTTAAGAGGGTGGGCTTCCATACAAATGAAATACAAATTTCCTTATAATTTGAGTACTAATCAAGCAAATGGAACCAAATTTAGCATGTAGGAGATTTTTGAGTCTTGAATTTATTTTATGATAGTTAGAGACCTCTCACCCCTGTGGTAGGGGGATATGGACTCTCATACAAATAAAACAGAAATTTTGGCGAAACTCAAAAACTAATCCAACTCGAGAAACTCGAGACTCTTCCATAAAACATTAATCAATAACAAGACCACAAAAACTATCTATAGTAACACTAGATCATTCAGGACGAGCCGGTCGCGAGTGTTGCCGGTGACCCGCCGTCGGAAGCGCCGCCCACTGGGGGACTTGCAAAACTCGAGAAGTGATAAAGATCATCCGAGATTCATGATTTATGTACAACACAGGTTAATTTGTGGCAATACGAAGTTTGTCGGGTCAGCTAGTATATATATAAAATTAGAAATTACCCCTCTAACGGGTCTACAGACAGCCTTAACATTCAGGCCTTAGAGCCACATACGAAACTTGTTTTGAATTGACAATATGAAATATGTGTTCATAGCAGATTTTTTGATATTTTGATATTAATACCATGCGTTCAAAAGTTAGCATCTTTGAAAAACAAGAGTTCAGAAAAATTATTATTATATTTAGGATATCTACAACAAAATGGTTGATCTCAAAATTTTACTATTAGTTTGCTTGGCTTCAATTTTGCAATAAATCAGAATTAGAAAAAATAACTGAATAGAGCATTAGATATAAAAAAGAGAAATGGAAATATTTCTTAGCTGACGCTCCTTCAGATAATTATTTTTGCATGAAAATCAAAACTTAAGCTTCTTTTGAATGTACTTTCATGAAAAGATAGTCATTAGCTTGATCGCATCGTTTTTACAATGTATCCCGTTAGAGGGTTAGGAAAACAAGATGAGGTCGAATAGTGCAAAAGCTGTGCCATAAACATGCTTGAGAAAGGGAAATATGATCGATATGATTTCCAGTGCTTGTCAATTCGATTTATTTATTGAAATATGATGCATAACATAAGATTTCTGTCTTTTAAAGTGTCACTAACGAAAACAAATCGTACAAAATTACTACCGTACAATGTTTTCCTCCTATTTTCATAAAAAATTTCTAAGCTCTAGTATTTATTGATTGAAAACAGCATCTATTGATGCGCAAAAATTGTTTGCAATTTATATAAGCTTATCTGGAAAAATCAATCCATTAGTATATTAAATCCTATACATCACTATATCTAAATGCTTAAATTAACTGCTTTTCTTCGCTTTTTGCTTTTCTTGTCTAATTGCGAGTTACAGCAAGTGAAGAAAATGACAATCGAAATCTGAAATTAAAGAAAAGAATCCGATTGAATCCCACTACAGTGGGATTCCGAATTTGACATGGTTCGGTTTTGGCATGGTTCGATTTTGGCCACAAAAGTATCCGTTTTTGGCAACATAAAATATTTTACTTCCAAGAGTATGCTTAAATATCAGTCAGTTTCCGCATTACTTTAAATGACGAAAAAATATTGCCCTAAGTGTGTTCATGAAAAAGAAATTTGCGATTATAGAATGTTTCGAACAATAATATTTTTATTGCCGTAGGACTATGCCTTACCGTAGGTCACCAAAAACTTACTTACACCGCATGGATAGGTCTTGGCGGATTTTGTGAAAAAGATTGCAATCGTTAATTAATAACATTTAGTCAATTTCTAATGCATTTACATTCAATTTTGTCATATCAAAAAGGGTCTCGATTTCGGCGCGGTTTCAATTTTGGCAACATAGGCGACACGCATTTGTTGCCAAATTCGAAATCCTACTGTATTTAATATTTATTTGCGACAGATACGTAGTTTGCCACAACGTGCAGCCTTCATCAGTGTCTTATCAGTCGCGAATAAATTTTAAATAGTGGAATATAGTCGGAAAAAGTTTTTTTTCTTTAATTTCAGAGTTCGTATTCCACATTCTACTAAGAGGCTTCAAAAACTTCAGACAATGGATATGTTTCACACTCTCCTTGAATTTCAATGCAAATTTCAAAATTACAAATTGTCATCACAAACACACGTATACATGCATACATACACACATACATACATACATACATACATACATACATACATCCATACATACATACATACATACATACACACATACATAACACACATTGAATACAATCAACATTTGATTGAAATGTTTTGATTTTACACGTTTTAATGGTTTAATATACGGTGCTTAAGTGTTAAAATTTGAATAACTTTTGAATGAACCGTCCGATTTTCAATAACCCGGTTTCGTTTGATAGATTTCAACAGTAATTTTCAAAAGATAATAAATCGTGTGATGCTTTACATTGAATTAATGCTTATATGTTACAAAAATATGTTTTAAATACTATTTTTTCACATTTCTTTATGTAACTTTCAAACTACAAGGCCAATCGTCATGAAATTTGGAAGTTAAGGGTTTGCAAGACTCCTCTTTCATATGCAATCAATTTGGTTCAAATCGGTTGAAGGACCTATGAGATAATGAAGCCCCATATTTTTCGTATTTTTATACATAACCTTTGAACTAGAAGTCCGATCAGTATGAAATTCTATAGCGACCTATGGGACATCTAGACCTTTCATTTGACACTAAGAACATTAAAATCGGTCCAGCCATCTCCGAGAAAAGTGAGTGAGATTAAAAAACCGGCACATACACACACACACATACACACACACACACACACACACACACACACACACACACACACACACACACACACACACACACACACACACATACACACACACACATACACACACACACATACATACACACACACAGAAAATGCTCAGTTTTCGAAACTGAGTCGAGTGGTATATGACATTCGGTCCGCAGGACCTTCTTTCCATTTCCGGTTTTCCGAGTGATTTCTATACCTTTATACTATATATTTATATAGTAGAAAGGCCAAACATGGCTTTTGAACAGTTTCATACTATTAAAACTATGGTATATTACCCAGCTTTTTCCGCCTAACAATAAGCATATCGCGCTATTAAGAAGCATGTGTGGTAAGTTTCTCTGGAAAGGCCAGTTTTACAAAGTAGAGCGGAAAGAATTGTATTTACCATACACACCGGTACAGAGGGTCTCTCTAGTTGATGTGGAAGCTAAAACAAAAAGTCTTTTGAATATGAATATATGGTACTACCACCTGCCTTAGCAGAACATCCGTTCATAGCAATGAGCCTATCATGTCAAAAAGAGTTGAACATATTCAACGATTGGTCATGCTTCCCAACTCTTGTATGAAGGGCCAAAAGGGAATTGGTCGATAAGCAACATTACTTACACGTACCAGGGATGTAGAGAATCTCCTTCCAAGGGCTAAGTCACCTGAGTCAATCGTTGAATAAACCGTCTTAATGCAGAATGACTCCAGCAGGTGGGGAGAAGAGCCCGCTCATTATCCACGATGTGTTGTTAATCGGGCCAAGATTAACCCTAGAAAGTTGACTGTTTCACTCTCCCTAGGCACACCGCTTCAAACAAGTGCTCTGATGGTCCCTCCCTCTTCCCGATTCTAGTTTATTTATGAAATGTGGTATATATGCGTAAAAATAGAACAATCTCATCAGCAGTCCTTCGAATGGAATAGAGTTGCGTCCTTTTAGTTTCCATAAATGCTTCTAATAATTAATTTGATTTTTCTTCTGGTATCAAATATCCATGTGCAGTATTAACACTCGTATTGGCCAAAGTTTTCACTATAAAGCAGTAAATGCTAAAACGAAAAAAATAATTAAAATAACTTATATTATGCTTACCAGATCGTGTGGCTCCACCTTCTGCCCAAAACCTCGATTATGAGATCAGCAGCCGGGAACCAAACAGTACCGCACCTCCTAGCTTGGCTACTCAATAGAGCATTACCGGGTATGGCCACGTGGAGGCGCTAGGTAGGGGCTTGGGATAGTTAGAGCTATATTGGACGCTCCTCATTTGCCTTCCCCATTTCATCCCCAGCTAAAACAAAAAGTCTTTTTGTCAAAAACATTCTTTTACCAAAAAATGAGCCCGTGGATGATAAATTCATGCTCCAACAAGTAAATAACGTAAATCTGACAAAAAACACGCGAGACTGGATTCAGCTAGCAAACAATCTTCGAAACCTAAAATATACAACATGTAAACAGTTCTATAATTATGTTATTGACTCACCGAATCTCACTATCAAGCAACAAGTTGTCAGACCTCATTTGCTATGGGAAAATATTTTTTAAAATACTAGTAAAAATTTCCTGTCATCTGAGTCCAAATCAACATTATTTGTAGTAACAAGAGACATTATTTCATGTAAAGAAAAACTCTTTAATCATCGAATAAGAGGTACTGATTCACCCACGTGTGACTCTTGCGGAAGAATCGATACGGTGGAGCATAGAATCAAAAAATGTTCAGCTTCGAGTTCTATTTGGCAGTGGCTAAATGATGTCATCAAAAGAAAGTTTAGAATCAATTTAAATGATGCAGAAGAGTTACTGTCATGTAGCATTAGCACGAAAAATGCCAAGTGTAAAGCTGCATTATGGTTGATGGCTGAAACTATGTCTTATTGCTTACGTAAATATGATAGGGGAAGTTTAAGTGAGTTACAAAGCAAAATCAGAGAAGTTAGGTGGAATAACAGGAAACTATTTGTAATAAACTTTAAGCATTTTTTGGATATTTTCTAAAAGAAGTTTGTGAATAGAATAAGTTAGGTTAAGTGACTTGTATATTGTACTTTGTAGCCAATTGTAAATATATTTTCTATTAAAAAAAATATACATTTTCGGTTAGTGTTTTTATTACGCTATCAGACAAAAATATTAAAAACGTCGTTTTGTTGCCACTAACCAGCCAAACACGACTTCGAGTGCATCATGTACATGTACCAATCCCTGCGCACATAATTTTGCTCCGTTTCCATTGCAGTGCACCAATGGTTCAATCGCCGCGGGCTTTTCGTACTCATTTATTTCAATAAACATTTATATTATATTCAACTGCTAATATGTTGTTATAAATTTTACTATCATAAACATGTTTTTCAATAGTTCTTTTCAATTATTTGTTTTTTAAAGCAAAATAATATAAAATATATGAAAAATACTTCTATATACATCGAAATGCAAAACAATCCCTCCCTTTAGAAAAACTGTTGTACAATAGAACGTAAGAACATTCTCCATAACCTTTTCCTGGTTCTCTAAGTAGATGCTATCTTCCAAAGACCCATGCGCGGCGATAGGATAAGTAAGCTAATACTTTAGCTGTGCCAAAGGCCGCACATTCAAAAATACCAGCAAAAATGCAACAACGATCAAAATGTGCAGCATTTCATATGAAGAAATGTTTAGTTCACTTCTCGTTACCGTTTTTGTGGAATATTTTTGCTACGCGTCCAAAGAAACTCTTAAATTCAAGAATGCACTTTTTTAGTTTGTCAGCTTACAAATTTGCAAAGATGGCGTCTTGTAGTATAACCCGCTTAGATTTATTTTTTCTTTGCTTCTTCAAGCGTCGCCTGGTTGTCTATTTTGCTTAACATAAAAAGAAAAAGTGTAACAACAGAGCTGTATGCATAAAATTATATATTTTCATCTTAATTTTATGTAAATAATGAAAATATTGTCGGGTGGGCGGCGACTGGTGCTTTCACGGTATATTCATATAATACATATTTTTTGATTTTAAATGTAATATTACATTGCCATATACCATCATTACCGTAAAGGGGAAGGATCCCCTGAATCAAACACTGGATGCGGGATGTGGTAACCAGCCCAAGTCATATAAGGTCGGAGAGGATTTTGATGCGCCCTTTTTTCATGTGTGGACTCATTACTGCGACCAGTATAGTTGATCTACTGTTATATCGCCCGGGTGTTTGCTGTATGACCTGTACTGCATTTCTTTTTGCTATAATCGCTATTGAGTGAGCGATATGCTTATTAAATTTATGCGTGCTTGTGTGTATTGGGGTTTATCCTTCCTGCTTGATCTACTTTACCCACTTATTCCTCGCTACCAGCACTATCCCATATTATAGCCGTCCCTGGCGAGTACTCATTCGTACCTCTGACCAGTACACTTAACTATAGGAGGGACATTTGCACTGTCAGGAGGCTTCAGTGGGTAAATATATAGAATTCAGCATGAAGGAAGGGTATATGGAGGGGCCTGAGAATAAACCCATGCTAAAGTCACTTGACATCGAATGACTTGATTCTACTAAGATTTGAACCCACGACCACTCGCTTGTCAGAGCAGGCTCGGTAACCTTGCGGCTACGGGGTCCCCCATTTGATGCGCCCTTCGCAAGATAAGCTTCGCATCACGCAAGATAAGTTTGCACGGCGAAGTTATGTATCTAGAAACCGGAAGTCTATGCTGAAAGGAGTGTCTTATATTCTCGTGGAATCATATAAGCGACATTGCTTATAGATCCACCCAAGCTCTTTTGGTCCTTCACGAACAGCATTGACATGAAAGTTGCTGGGTAGATAAATTCGATTCTGCAGTAATTCTACTTGCATACAATGAGAAAGCCTTGAGGTGATGGTGGCTACCCCCATACATGCATACATACATACAACAGTATACAGTTCCAATTGTTACTCATTTTATTAACGTCCTTTGCCTAATATTGCACACGTTCAGTCCAATTGCTGCACGGTAAACAAAAAGATGACATTATAAAGAAGGATTTCTGTCTGTCTGTCTGTCTGTCTGTCTGTCTGTCTGTCTGTCTGTCTGTCTGTCTGTCTGTCTGTCTGTCTGTCTGTCTGTCTGTCTGTCTGTCTGTCTGTCTGTCTGTCTGTCTGTCTGTCTGTCTGTCTGTCTGTCTGTCTGTCTGTCTGTCTGTCTGTCTGTCTGTCTGTCTGTCTGTCTGTCTGTCTGTCTGTCTGTCTGTCTGTCTGTCTGTCTGTCTGTCTGTCTGTCTGTCTGTCTGTCTGTCTGTCTGTCTGTCTGTCTGTCTGTCTGTCTGTCTGTCTGTCTGTCTGTCTGTCTGTCTGTCTGTCTGTCTGTCTGTCTGTCTGTCTGTCTGTCTGTCTGTCTGTCTGTCTGTCTGTCTGTCTGTCTGTCTGTCTGTCTGTCTGTCTGTCTGTCTGTCTGTCTGTCTGTCTGTCTGTCTGTCTGTCTGTCTGTCTGTCTGTCTGTCTGTCTGTCTGTCTGTCTGTCTGTCTGTCTGTCTGTCTGTCTGTCTGTCTGTCTGTCTGTCTGTCTGTCTGTCTGTCTGTCTGTCTGTCTGTCTGTCTGTCTGTCTGTCTGTCTGTCTGTCTGTCTGTCTGTCTGTCTGTCTGTCTGTCTGTCTGTCTGTCTGTCTGTCTGTCTGTCTGTCTGTCTGTCTGTCTGTCTGTCTGTCTGTCTGTCTGTCTGTCTGTCTGTCTGTCTGTCTGTCTGTCTGTCTGTCTGTCTGTCTGTCTGTCTGTCTGTCTGTCTGTCTGTCTGTCTGTCTGTCTGTCTGTCTGTCTGTCTGTCTGTCTGTCTGTCTGTCTGTCTGTCTGTCTGTCTGTCTGTCTGTCTGTCTGTCTGTCTGTCTGTCTGTCTGTCTGTCTGTCTGTCTGTCTGTCTGTCTGTCTGTCTGTCTGTCTGTCTGTCTGTCTGTCTGTCTGTCTGTCTGTCTGTCTGTCTGTCTGTCTGTCTGTCTGTCTGTCTGTCTGTCTGTCTGTCTGTCTGTCTGTCTGTCTGTCTGTCTGTCTGTCTGTCTGTCTGTCTGTCTGTCTGTCTGTCTGTCTGTCTGTCTGTCTGTCTGTCTGTCTGTCTGTCTGTCTGTCTGTCTGTCTGTCTGTCTGTCTGTCTGTCTGTCTGTCTGTCTGTCTGTCTGTCTGTCTGTCTGTCTGTCTGTCTGTCTGTCTGTCTGTCTGTCTGTCTGTCTGTCTGTCTGTCTGTCTGTCTGTCTGTCTGTCTGTCTGTCTGTCTGTCTGTCTGTCTGTCTGTCTGTCTGTCTGTCTGTCTGTCTGTCTGTCTGTCTGTCTGTCTGTCTGTCTGTCTGTCTGTCTGTCTGTCTGTCTGTCTGTCTGTCTGTCTGTCTGTCTGTCTGTCTGTCTGTCTGTCTGTCTGTCTGTCTGTCTGTCTGTCTGTCTGTCTGTCTGTCTGTCTGTCTGTCTGTCTGTCTGTCTGTCTGTCTGTCTGTCTGTCTGTCTGTCTGTCTGTCTGTCTGTCTGTCTGTCTGTCTGTCTGTCTGTCTGTCTGTCTGTCTGTCTGTCTGTCTGTCTGTCTGTCTGTCTGTCTGTCTGTCTGTCTGTCTGTCTGTCTGTCTGTCTGTCTGTCTGTCTGTCTGTCTGTCTGTCTGTCTGTCTGTCTGTCTGTCTGTCTGTCTGTCTGTCTGTCTGTCTGTCTGTCTGTCTGTCTGTCTGTCTGTCTGTCTGTCTGTCTGTCTGTCTGTCTGTCTGTCTGTCTGTCTGTCTGTCTGTCTGTCTGTCTGTCTGTCTGTCTGTCTGTCTGTCTGTCTGTCTGTCTGTCTGTCTGTCTGTCTGTCTGTCTGTCTGTCTGTCTGTCTGTCTGTCTGTCTGTCTGTCTGTCTGTCTGTCTGTCTGTCTGTCTGTCTGTCTGTCTGTCTGTCTGTCTGTCTGTCTGTCTGTCTGTCTGTCTGTCTGTCTGTCTGTCTGTCTGTCTGTCTGTCTGTCTGTCTGTCTGTCTGTCTGTCTGTCTGTCTGTCTGTCTGTCTGTCTGTCTGTCTGTCTGTCTGTCTGTCTGTCTGTCTGTCTGTCTGTCTGTCTGTCTGTCTGTCTGTCTGTCTGTCTGTCTGTCTGTCTGTCTGTCTGTCTGTCTGTCTGTCTGTCTGTCTGTCTGTCTGTCTGTCTGTCTGTCTGTCTGTCTGTCTGTCTGTCTGTCTGTCTGTCTGTCTGTCTGTCTGTCTGTCTGTCTGTCTGTCTGTCTGTCTGTCTGTCTGTCTGTCTGTCTGTCTGTCTGTCTGTCTGTCTGTCTGTCTGTCTGTCTGTCTGTCTGTCTGTCTGTCTGTCTGTCTGTCTGTCTGTCTGTCTGTCTGTCTGTCTGTCTGTCTGTCTGTCTGTCTGTCTGTCTGTCTGTCTGTCTGTCTGTCTGTCTGTCTGTCTGTCTGTCTGTCTGTCTGTCTGTCTGTCTGTCTGTCTGTCTGTCTGTCTGTCTGTCTGTCTGTCTGTCTGTCTGTCTGTCTGTCTGTCTGTCTGTCTGTCTGTCTGTCTGTCTGTCTGTCTGTCTGTCTGTCTGTCTGTCTGTCTGTCTGTCTGTCTGTCTGTCTGTCTGTCTGTCTGTCTGTCTGTCTGTCTGTCTGTCTGTCTGTCTGTCTGTCTGTCTGTCTGTCTGTCTGTCTGTCTGTCTGTCTGTCTGTCTGTCTGTCTGTCTGTCTGTCTGTCTGTCTGTCTGTCTGTCTGTCTGTCTGTCTGTCTGTCTGTCTGTCTGTCTGTCTGTCTGTCTGTCTGTCTGTCTGTCTGTCTGTCTGTCTGTCTGTCTGTCTGTCTGTCTGTCTGTCTGTCTGTCTGTCTGTCTGTCTGTCTGTCTGTCTGTCTGTCTGTCTGTCTGTCTGTCTGTCTGTCTGTCTGTCTGTCTGTCTGTCTGTCTGTCTGTCTGTCTGTCTGTCTGTCTGTCTGTCTGTCTGTCTGTCTGTCTGTCTGTCTGTCTGTCTGTCTGTCTGTCTCTGTCTGTCTCTGTCTGTCCGTCCGTCCGTCCGTCCCATGTTCCTTATAGAATCGAAAACTACTGAACCAATCGGCGTGAAAATTTGCATGTAGAGGTTTTTGGGGCCAGGAAAGGTTTTAGTGATGGTTAGAGACCCCTCCCCCCACTAAGAGGGGGGGCTCCCATACAAATGAAACACAAATTTCTGCAAAACTCGAGAACTAATCAAGTAAATAGAACCAAATTTGGCATGTGGGTGTTTTCGGTAACAAGAATTTATTCTAGGGTAATTTGAGACCCCTCCCCTCTTTATAAGGGGAATTATAACTCCTCTCCCCTTTAAGAGGGGGGGGCTTCCATACAAATTTCCTCATAACTCGAGAACTAATCAAGCAAATGGAACCAAATTTGGCATGTGTGTGTTTTTGGAGACCAAAATTTTTTCTATGATGAATTGGGACCCCTCCCCACTTTAGGAGGGGGGGCTCCTATGCAAGCGAAATACAAATTTTCTCATAACTCGAGAACTAATCAAGCAAATGGAACCAAATTTGGCATGTGAAGGTTTTCGAAGGCAAGAATATTTTCTATGATGAATTGGGACCCCTCCCCACTTTAAGAGGGGGGCTCCTGTACAAATGAAATACAAATTTTCTCATAACTCGAGAACTAATCAAGCAAATGGAACCAAATTTGGCATGTGTGTGTTTTTGGAGACCAAAATTTTTTCTATGATGAATTGGGACCCCTCCCCACTTTAGGAGGGGGGGCTCCTATACAAGCGAAATACAAATTTCCTCATAACTCGAGAACCAATCAAGCAAATGGAACCAAATTTGGCATGTGAAGGTTTTCGAAGGCAAGAATATTTTCTATGATGAATTGGGACCCCTCCCCACTTTAGGAGGAGGGGCTCATATACAAGCGAAATACAAATTTCCTCATAACTCGAGAACTAATCAAGCAAATGGAACCAGATTTGGCATGTGAAGGTTTTCGAAGGCAAGAATATTTTCTATGATGAATTAGGACCCCTTCCCACTTTAGGAGGGGGGGCTCATATACAAGCGAAATACAAATTTCCTCATAACTCGAGAACTAATCAAGCAAATGGAACCAAATTTGGCATGTGAAGGTTTTCGAAGGCAAGAATATTTTTTATGATGAATTAGGACCCCTCCCCACTTTAAGAGTGGGGCTCCTGTACAAATGAAATACAAATTTTCTCATAACTCGAGAACTAATCAAGCAAATGGAACCAAATTTGGCATGTGTGTGTTTTTGGAGACCAAAATTTTTTCTATGACGAATTGGGACCCCTCCCTACTTTAGGAGGGGGGGTTCCTATACAAGTGAAATACAAATTTCCTCATAACTCGAGAATTAATCAAGCAAATGGAACCAAATTTGGCATGTGTGTGTTTTTGGAGACCAAAATTTTTTTATGATGAATTGGGACACCTCCCCACTTTAGCAGGGGGAAGCTCCTATACAAGCGAAATATAAATTTCCTCATAACTCGAGAACTAATCAAGCAAATGGAACAAACTTTGGCATGTAGGTGTTTTTGGAGGCAAGATTTTTTTCTATGGTGAATTGAGACCCCTCTCTTCTTTAGAAAGCGAGTTATGGCCTATCTCCCTTTAAGAGGGTAAGCTTCCATACAAATGAAATGCAAATTTCCTCTTATCTCGAGAACTAATCAATCAAATAGAACCAAATTTGGCAGGTGGGAGTTTAGATGGCAGAAATTTTTTCTATGGTGAATTACAACGCCTTCTTCTTTTAAGAGGGGAGCTCCCATACAAATGAAATTCAAATTTCCTTATAACTTGAGAACTAATCAAGCAAATGGAACCAAATTTGGCATGTGGAAGATTTTGGAGTCTTGAATTTATTTTACGATAGTTAGAGACCTCTCACCCCTGTGGTAGGGGGATATGGACTCTCATACAAATAAAACAGAAATTTTTGCGAAACTCAAAAACTAATCGAACTCGAGAAATTCGAGTTCCATAAAATATTAGTCAATACAAGACCACAAAAACTATCTATAGTAACACTAGATCATTCAGGACGAGACGGTCGCGAGTGTTGCCGGTGACCTGCCGTCGGAAGCGCCGCCCACTGGGGGGCTTGCAAAACTCGAGATTGTGCCAAAGATCATCCGAGATTCATGATTTATGTACAACACAGGTTAATTTGTGGCAATACGAAGTTTGTCGGGTCAGCTAGTTGACATATAAAGAAAAATCCCTCAAACATATTTACCAATTATAAGTACCGCAGTACCGCACCGTTACCATTTTGTCACGTAGGTATTTGATTTCAATCATCACCGTTTACTAGAACGTATAACTTGACCTTCATTTGAATTTTGCTTTGAACTTGCGTATCCGTGTCACTTCCTACTTCAGAACTCGGTAACCACGAAATTCCGTGAATCCCCGTTCGTTTGACCGGTTTTTAATCTGAACACTTTTTAATTTGAACCCCGCTAGTTTGCACGATGTGCAAATTAAAAATGGTTCAAATGTCATTCTCAACATAGCATCATTTGGCTTCACAGACAATGCACATAAACACGATTTGTTTGTACTGATCTAGCGTGTTTAATCCTAGTTTGATCAGTTTCATATTTCGTTTCTCAATGATTACGATAGAAATCCGATCGGAGAATAACATATTCGCTGCTGGCAACTACCAACTAAACGAGACTAAATCAAACCACCAAAACAATAACAAAGAGCAGGGCGGCTAGTTCATACAAGTTTTATTTATTTATTTATTTATTTATTTATTTATTTATTTATTTATTGCTTTACTTCATCTGACACAAAGTCTAAATAAAGATTAAGTGCTATGAATGGGAAAAGCCGATTTGAGTTGAAATTTATTATCTTTCCTTTGTAATATCACATCAAAATATAAACTTAAACAAACATAAGATTCATAAACAAAAACATAAAATTGTCGTTAAGTTCTAATCCTAGCTTTGAATGTGTTTGTCGATACAGAGAAGTCAAAGTGGTTATATACGTCGTTAAATATAGAACACATCGCCTGGATTGGTTCGTGTTGTCCATATTGTGTGTGGTGGAAATCAAGTCGAAGAAATCCGCGAGATCTTAGTGGTCGAGGTATAACGTTAATGTTTACTATTGCCAGAAGATCAGGAGCATCAATTTCGAATTTCAAAAGTTGAGTGACAAAGACGGCTCTGGATACATCTCTTCTTTTGGCCAAGGTTTCGATGTTCAGCAACTTACAGCGGTCCTCATAGCGAGGAAGGTTACGAGAATCATTCCAGGGCGAAAATCTCAGCGCATGTCTAATGAACCTTCGTTGCACTGCTTCGATTCTGGCTGACCAATTATTTGTATACGGGCTCCACACCACAGAAGCTGTGTCCAAAATGGAACGTACAAGCGAGAAGTAAAGAGCGCGCAGACAATATGGGTCACGGAAATCATTGGCCACACGCATGATAAAACCCAAATTGCGATTTGCTTTAGCAATGATGTTCGAGTAATGGTTGTGGAAGGTCAGTTTAGCATCTAGTTCAACTCCTAGACTCCTCCTCCTCTTTAACAACACTAACGCGTTCCAGACTAGCCCCTTCGATTTGGTAGGTATACACAATCGGGGTTTTGCTACGAGTGAAGCTGATAATTGCACATTTAGAAACACTGATGATGAGGTTGTTTAAACGGCACCAATCTGTAAACTTGTCGATAAGATCTTGCAGTTGTTTGCAGTCTTCAACTGACCACACAGCGATGAATATTTTAAGATCGTCAGCGTATAACAACTTGTGGCCAGACGGTATAACAAAACAGACGTCGTTAAAAAATATAAGGAATAGTAACGGTCCTAAGTTACTTCCCTGTGGAACTCCAGATTGATTGCAGAAACTGTACGATTCAACGGAGCCTAACTTCACTGAAAGCTGACGATTTGTAAGGTACGTTTGAAGCCAGCACACGAAGCCTTCAGATGCGCCTAAACGTCTTTGTTTGCGAAGCAGTATTTGGTGGTCAATGCGGTCAAAAGCAGCTTTAAGGTCTGTATATACTGTGTCTACCTGAGCTGCATCTTCCATCTGACGTAGGCAAAATGAACAGAACGGCAGTAGATTCGTGTTAATTGAGCGTTTGGGAAAAACCATGTTGCTCTATGGAAATGTAAGACTTCACTTTACAGAACAGCAGTTTCCCCACGAGGATCTCCAAAAGCTTCGAACCGGCACAAAGCGAAGTAATACCACGGTAGTTTGTTACGTCACGCTTATCTCCCTTTTTATAAATAGGAAAGATGTAGGACCTTTTCCAAGACTCTGGAAACTTGCGCTGCTCGAGCGACATGTTGCATAGCTTTTGCAATGGCTTACATAATGCTTCAGCACATTTTTTGAGTACAACAGATGGGATTATATCAGGACCCACGCTAAAGCTGGTTTTCAACTTCAGAAGTCCCGCTTCAATGTCCACTGTCGAGAAATGAGGCAGCCCAAAGTCTAAAATATCTTCAGGAACAACACGTATCGCTTCGTCAATTTGTGAAGATGAAGACGCTGTTGAACTAAATACACTAGACAAGTGTCTAGCAAACATGTTGCAGGTAGTTTAAATATTATCAGACACTAAGTCTCCGAAAAACATACCAGAAGGAAGGCAATTTTGTTTACGTTTATCATTAACGAAGGACCAAAATCGTTTTGGGTTTCTTCTCAAGTCGTCCTGTGTACGCTTTACGAAGCATGAATATAGGTGTCGGTTATAACCCCTATACTCATTGCTTATCTGGTTGAAAGCACGCTTTGTCACAGGATTACGCCTATTAGTGTACCTTCTCAAGGCAGCAGCCCTCTGTCGCTTTAAAAATCGTAGCCTCGGATTGGACCATGGTGGTCTCCTGCGCGGCCGGGGAGCAGGTACATGCGAACAAAAGCAACTTTTCAGCTTTTCGTTAAAATATTCAACAGCGTGGTCTACATTCCCGATAATGTCAAATTCTGACCAATTCACATTCATCAGTGATTGATTTAGTGCGTTAAAATCGGCTTTTCGAAAGTTGAATTCGCTTACTACCGCAACTGACTCAAATGAAGGCGGAAGTGTAATGGGCAACGAAAGAAGAAGCGGGGGGGGGGGGGTTGAATTGATCAGCTTCGATTATGGCTTCATGCGCCTCGGATAAACTACTAGCATCTTTAGCCACGTCATTCATGAACACCAGGTCCAATGTACGGTTTCTGCTGTTGATAACAGTGTTCATTTGTCTCATGCCCATTGTGGCAAAACCATCGACGAGAGCGGCGCTGGCAGCGGAAAACGTCGACAAAGCAGGATCGGGAAAAGCAAATCCATTCGAACATCTGACCCACGACAGGTTTGGTTGATTAAAATCTCCAAAAATAACGTGCATATCGTCAGTGTGCAGAGAGTTTGTTTGTTGCAGTGCAGAATCAATATGCGCTTCTATTGCGATCACGTTACTTGCAAGGTCAGGGCTAATGTAGACAACACCAAGGCAAATTGACCTGCGAAAGCCGATAATTTTAACCCATAACTGCTCCACCACATCAGAAGATTGAATTGGCGAGATTAGTGAATTCAACCGACAAGCCACAGCGATTAAAACTCCACCTCCTCGTCTCTTTGCGGTACTGCATGGGTTGCGATCGTTTCTATATACGTTATAGACATTCCCAAACAGTTGCGCTGAATGAAAGCACTCATTAAGCCAAGTCTCCGTGAGCACTATGACGTCATACTGAGCTTCAGATACTGCGAGGAAGAACTCGTCTACTTTAGTCCGTAGACCTCTCACGTTTTGTTGGTATACACTAATACAACAGTCGTTTTCAATACGTCGAGTCATATGCCGTGAGGTGGCAGACACATCAGCTGATTGATTTGTAGTTGGTGATGGGCATTGCGGGTTAAGCTGGAAGTGTGCCTCGTTTAAAAAGAGTGTAGAATCCAGCCTAGCTTCGACAGGCATATACTATGTAAATCTTTTCCTGGAAGACCAGGGAAATCTTCTGGCTCAATATTTCCATAAATGCGTTCAGTATACCGTGTCGTAAGTCGTGCGGGACCCGTCGGAACAAAATCAACTGATATGTTGGTAGCAGGTATCGGACAATGTGAATTAGACTGTAAGATTGCTTCATTCATGAGGAGTGTAGAATCCAGCCCAGTTTCGACAGGGCATATACTATTTAAATTATTACCCGACAGAGCAGGGGAATCAACTGGCTCAAAGTTTCCATACAGCGGCTGGTCGTCTGACAGGGCAAGACTGGACACCGACTCCAAGCATGTGTAGGGGACTCCGTCGCTGGTCGTAGGCAATGCAGGATTTGACTGCTACGAGCAGTAATCAATTCGTTGTCGCTTTCTTTTGATTCGCTGCTGGTGGATCGGACACATCTGGCTCCATGCGGGATGGTTAACATCAAGCAATATTTCACTATTTTGCTTTTTGGCTATATTCTCGTTGTGGTAATTTACACATTTATCACGGAGGTGCAATCTTTCCGTTCGTGCCCTCCAGCGCACTTTGGACAACACGGAGGCTTTGTGCAAGACGATGCGATGTGGCCATATTCCGAGCAGCGGTAGCAGCGCAGTACGTCAATGTATTCCCGAACTCTGCATCTCTCCCATCCAATATTTACACGGCGTAAGTTGGTCAGTTTTTCAAATGTTATAGCGTCGGACTCAATGATGACAGAAGTGGCATTTGTTCGCACAACTTTAATTTCAGTATTATCGGGCAGCTCGTTTTGTTTCCGTATGTGTCTGATTAGATTTTCTTCATCTATTTTATCCGTGAATCCAAAAATTTGCAGCCTAGGTTTTAACGCTTTTTGAATTTCAGAGTCATACTTTTCGCCGAGTGACTTATTTGCCGCTTCTACGAGTTTGGCTGAAGATTCAACAGAATCACATCTGAGCACGGCTTCACCAGGAGGTTTGAAGTGAACTTCTTTAATTGCGAGGGAAACAGGGTCAAGCTGCTTATAAACATCATCTCTAGTTGCATCTGGACTTTGATTTGTCTTAGGCTTAATGAGCACCGTCTGCTCTAGGCGGATAAAAGATTTTGGTTTAGCAGCAGGCGCGTCCGAGCAAGGTTGCGAAGGGGAGTTACAAGTCGAGGGGGGGTGCTTATCATAGTCAGTTGTGCTTGCAATACGACGTTTACCGGACCGAAGTAAGCCACTTTCAGTGTGCATCATTTGGCCCTGGGCAGGTTTTTTCTTAGAAGGCAGATCGCAGGCAGCGGTGCTGTCAACTTTTCGTTTCGGTGCTCCTGATGCCTGGTCTAAGTTCGAGCGAGAAACGGCTGCGTATGAGCGCTGAGATGGTTTGTTATTGATTGTGTCAGTTACAGTTGCTTTATTCCTCATGAGAACGTCCAATTTGTCGGTGATACGATCGATAAATTTACTTTCAAGGTCGTTCAGCCTATTCTCAAGCAGATTCATAGTACTTTCAATGATACCCGCAGAAATCTGTTGAGGAATCGTTTTGGCCATATTATTAACTGTATCGAGCAATTGATTGCATTTTCTTTGGATATCACTTAGGCACAGTTGCTTTTTACGGCAGTTGAAGCAAATGAACTTTAGCGAGACGTTTTCGCACAGCGCAGTGATTGCCGAGGATTTCAAATCGGAACATGAAACGTGCAGTATTTGGTCACAACCTCCGGAACAGTAAACTCGGTCATTTTCTGCTGTTATCTTCAGTGAACACGCCCCACACGTAACCGAAGTCATTACTTAGCAGAACCGCAAACTGCTTTTTAGCCCTACCGGGTGATCGTTCGTATAGACAACCACTCAGGCTATTGTGTTTTTTCCTTCGATCATACAATTACTATAGCACAAAGAAATCACTCAGTAACTTTCACTTTTAGAAAAAACCGGACCGGTAAATTCACACAACAAGCACTAGGCTACAAGCTAGCCGATGAATAATTATAATGCAAATAGTTTTACACTAATTAATTAAAATTTTAGCCGAGACGGAAAATAAAAAACAAATAGGCCATAACAGTGATGCCAGCTATTTTTAAGTTTCAGCATATTTAGGTTTGCTAGTTGTTTAAATTAAAAACGAACCCCGTTAGTTTGCATTAGGAATCGTTCAAACGAACGGGGGTCCACTGTAGTATCGTAATCTAATCATAGTGTGAAAATGAGAGTGTAGGTCCCTACCACTTTTTTACTTGGAACGCATATGCTGTGCTACCGACATGTTTTAAGAAAACAAATCTCTGAAACTATTCACGTTTGAAATCGCTTGTTTCTTGCCTAACCTTTTAGTCATAAATATCAAGCCATTCCTGTTCTCCAACAATAACGTGTTTACCTTTGTATATTAATGATGCAAACCGTTTCGAAAATTTCAAGTTTCGAACAATTTAGTGACATCCTTTCTGCATGCATCCAATGCATGGTGAAAACTGTATCTTTAAGTTTAACGTTCCTAACATCCAAAATTAGGGTACGTACTTGGACACTTTACGGAATAAAACGACCAATTTGGAGCCCCGAAAGCATCGATAGCTGATATTCCGGAGTATATAATTAGTCGTATTTGTATTTTTATCTGTGTGTTTGTATTTTTATCTAGTACCTATGACGGTTTTTATGCCTTTTTGAGAGTCTATGTTAGTTTTTTTCAAAAAGGCTTTTCCCCATCCAAGTAAATTCATGGAGGCCTACTTGGCCAGATGGATAAATAAATAAAAATGAAATGAAATGAAATGACGGGAAAAAATAATCCCACTGTAATTCGGAATATCTCTCTCAAAAGTAGTACCGAATTTTACTCACATATTGTTTGATTGATTTTTTCCTCAATCTTTAAAACAAGTTGAACTAAAATGGAATGACATTTAAAGCAAATGGAGCCAAAAGTCTGATTCGACGTCAGGAACTTAAAGATTAAGCAAAATACCCAAGTAACACTTGCAACATGTTATTTAGAAAAATATTCAAAAAACAGTTGCATTTAAATTATAAATAAGTTTCATGGAAAACAAGATGTTATAAAAATGTTTTATTTCTAACGCCGATGTTTTCAACTGGAATGACAGGTTAAAGTTGCATTTCGGTTGTTAAGCTAAGCTTTTATTGAACATTTACAACTGAGTATTCGCGACTACGAAAGTAAAAGAGATTTTCAAGCCTGTTCGCACTCGCACGAAACCCCATGCCGAATTGTCAAAACTTGCGTAAAAACAAAAGCAAATATTTTTTTTTCCGTGTTGGGTATTTTTATCACTGCGACCATTTGTTTGATCTATTGTGATATATTCCCCGTTTTATTATAGCTATGTTGTCAAGATGACGCACCACTAGCAGAAGTGATTGTCATTGTTTGACTAATAGCATTTGTCCAGCCCGGTGATGCACTTCGGATGAAGTGCACTACTGCGCTGGGAGTTGTTCTCCAAATATCAGAGGGTTCTAACAGCCCTCTTTCGAAGAACCTTAATCTTTTATTGAGAATTGCCGGACATCGGCATAACAGGTGTTCCGAGTCTTCTTTTTCTATGCCGCAGAAGCGACATATATCATCATGAAGTTTTCCCATTAGCTTCAGATGATAGCGGCTCGGACAATGTCCTGTTATAAGACCAGTATAAATGCTTAGATCTTTCTTCGAAAGCTCCAGTATTTTGCGAGTAATTGAAACGTTTGGAGAGATGAAACGTTTCGACTGCCTAGCATTGAAAGTGTTATTCCAATTTGATTCCACTTTCGTACATTCCCATGCTTTTAGCTCCATTTTTAAAGCAGAAGCAGATAAGCAACAGAAGGGCTCAGGTCCTACAAATTGATGAGATGATCCGAGTCTTGCTAGTGCATCAGCTCTCTCATTTCCATCAATTCCACAGTGACCTGGGACCCAGTACAAGTTGACTTGGTTACGACGAGACAATTTTTGGAGTGATTGAATACATTCCCAGACAAGTTTTGATGTGCATGTCGCCGACTTTAGAGCGTTTAGAGCTGCTTGGCTGTCGGACATGATGCATATATTTGAATGTTTATAGTTCCTGCGCAAGCACACAGTCGTACATTCTAGAATTGCTCGTATTTCAGCTTGGAATACAGTTGGCCATCTGCCCATAGAAATTGACATGTCTATTCCTGGGCCAGTGACTCCTGCTCCCACTTGATTGTCCATTTTTGAACCATCTGTATAGAAAACTGTCGAGCCTGGACGAATATCGGGACCACCATCTTCCCAGGAATCACGTCTAGGCTCAAATACACGAAATATTCGGTTGAAGTTGTATTTTTTCTCCATCCAATCTTCATTACTGGTTACAAGAGGATTTATACTAATAGTTTTTAGAATACTGAGATGACCTGTTAAGTCCCCTTCAAAAAGGTTCTTTGATCTTTTGATCCTCAGAGCACTTTTTTCAGCTTCTAATTGTATAAACTGATGCAATGGAAGTATATAGAGTAAAGCATCCAATGCTTTCGAAGGTGTACTTCTCATTGCACCTGTTATTGAGAGAGTGGCTAGCCTTTGAAGTTTTTCCAGCTTTGTTTGGGTAGTTTTCTCTTTCGTTTTTGGCCACCAGACCAACGAAGCATAGGTAATCCTGGGTCTGACAATGGCCGAATAGATCCAATGGATCATCTTCGGTTTCAGTCCCCATTGCTTACCAAACGTTCTTTTACATATCCATAGAGCATTTGTTGCTTTGTTTACTGCTTGCTCTAGATGTGTGTTCCAATTGAGTTTTCTGTCAAGAAATACTCCAAGATATTTAACAGTGTCTGAAAGTTTTAAAAGTGTTCCTTTCAATCTGATGTTATTTAATGTAAATTTTTTCCTTCTCGTAAATGGTATGATAGTAGTTTTATTGGCATTTATGCTGAGACCCTGCCTATCACACCATGATGAAATCAAATTTAAAGCCATTTGCATTCGGTCAGCGATAATAGAATCAAATTTTCCTCGAACAATTATGACTATATCATCTGCGAAGCCAATTATTTCAAAGCCTAGCGCCGTCAACTTTTGAAGAAGATCATCAACTATTAAAAGACCACATAAAGACCACTATAAAGACCACAGTAGAGGTGATATTACGCCTCCTTGTGGGCAACCTTTTACTGCTCTAATGCTTATAGATGAGCTTCCAAGGCTTGCTGATATCTCCCTTTTTGATAACATTTCGCTAATCCAGTCGATAATGGATATATCGAAACCACGTTTCGTCATAGCCGTAATCATTGAATTATGAGATGAATTATCAAATGCGCCTTCTATGTCAAGGAAGGCACCTAGTGAAATTTCTTTCGCTTCAAAAGACTTTTCTAGTTTTTTTACAACAGTTTGTACTGCTGTTATTGAAGATTTGCCTTCTTGATATGCGAATTGATATTCGCTCAAAGGATCTTTGGCTAAATATGATGATTTTATATGCTCATCAATTATTTTTTCCATTGTTTTTAACACAACGGACGATAAGCTTATCGGCCTGAAGGATTTTGGTGAAGTCTTATCCTTCTTATTAGCCTTCGGAATGAACGTGACCCGTACTTGTCGCCATACTGCTGGTATATGACCTAGTATCAGGCTTGATTGAAAAAGGTTTGTTAGAATAGGTGTTAAAAACGCCTTGCCCTTCTGTAGTAGTACAGGAAAAATTCCATCCCTACCCGGTGATTTGAAGGGTTCAAAAGTGTCAATCGCCCATTCAACCTTGCTTCTTGTAGAAATTTTTTTGGCCAAAGTACAAGCATCATTCCTGTTTCTATCTAACCCAGTCATTTCACTCGCTATTTCGAGAATGTCTGTCCTGGTTTCAAGATTTACAGTTCTCAATGCCGGTGCACTTTGGTCTCCGCATGTATTAATGATTGAACAGGGAAAATGTGTTCTCATCATTAACTCTAATGTTTCCTTAGTTGAGTTAGTAAAAGAGCCATCCTCTTTTTTCAAAGTACCTAACCCATTAGAATGATCTTTAGCGAGGATTTTCTGCAATCTAGCAGTTGCTGGAGTATTTTCAATGTTTTCACATGTGTGCCTCCAGTGAATCCTCTTTGATCTTCGTATTTCCCTATTATAGGCAGTGAGAGTTTGTTTATACTCCTCCCACTGTTGTGTTCTTTTTGCCCGGTTAAATAATTTCCGAGTTTTCTTTCTAAATTTCTCCAAAGTTTTGTTCCACCAAGGTACATCTCTATTCGTAGAGCGTTCCTTTGCAGGACAGCTTTCGTGATAAGCTTGTTGGATCAGGTTTGAAAGTTGTTTTGAGTTGTCCTCAAGTTCTTTACATGTCCTTGAGCAGCCTTTCAAGTTCTTGACTCCAACCTTCAGTTTCAAATTATACTGATCCCAGTTTGTTTTCCTGGGATCTCTTATAATTTCCTTAAGTTGCTGATTAGCTTCGTAATCAAACATGATTTGCTTGTGATCGGACAAAGATTCTTCATCCGATACGTGCCAATTTTTTATTTTATCAGTCATCGTTGGACTGCATAGTGTTAAGTCAAGTACTTCTTGCCTTATTGCGTTTACAAAAGTTGGCTCTTCCCCTTTATTGCATATATCTATATCATTTGATGATATATAGTCTAAAAGGAGTTCACCTCTGTTATTGGTATCTGTGCTGGCCCAAACAGTGTGATGGGCATTTGCATCACATCCAATTACAAGTGCTTTGTTTTGTTTCTTGCAGTAAGAAACCAAATTTACCACTTCTGGTGGAGGTACTTCACCCAAATCTCCTGGAAAATATGCAGATGCTACGCAAATTTCAGTCGTGCAATGGGTCGTTGGAACCTCCATCATTATTGCTGTGAGATCTTTTGTAATCAATTCTGTAATTGGAAAACTTTTTATGTTTTCACTTACTAAAATGGCAGCTCTTGGCGTGAGCTCACCTTCGGCGTAAATCAATTTACACGACTTTGTAGGAATTCCTTGTATCCTACCTTTATAGGTCCAGGGCTCCTGGATCAGTGCTACATCCAGGTTGCTTTCTGTGAATCTTCTACAAAGTACAGCAGTTGCTCCCTTTGCATGGTGAAGATTCACCTGGACAAATTTAACATTTTTTCTTTGTAATTTTATATGATTTGTGGTACGACCGGGCTGTTTTGGGTTTAGTCCTGCACCATTGACACAACTGGGTCCTGGGATTTGACTGATTATATCAGCATCGCCAGTTTCCTCTTGGGTCTTATCGATGTCAGGGTCCCTCCTGAGTGCTGATCCCCCATTTGATTTGTTATTTATATTTATATTAAAAGTTTTATTAATTGTTTCCATCTCAATGGTCTTAATTTGCTGGGAGAAAGAATCAGCTGTCCGTTACCAGCTTAGAACAGAGGGAGCAAATTACTGCACGGGGTGCCCTGGTACCATGCAGGCTCCGTTCGACCTTGGGAGACTTAATTAGACCCCCCCCAAGCATTCATCCTTAGACACGGGTCGCGTTACACCGAGGATTGGGGTCCTCCTCCGCAATTTACTCAGAATGCAGCATGCTCCAATGTTGCTTGCTACATTGGGAGCAAACGTTTTTTTACAAGATTTGCCGCGGAAGAGACTCGGTGCAGATCTAGATGGATCCATCACGTGTTTGTCATAGAGCCATCCAGCGCTGCACACCAAAAGACAAATCTCAACACTCCTCCTTTATCCTGGCTTGTGACAGACAGTTTGGGTCCCGATCCAATTTCCCTATCACTTGTTCACTCTTTTTATGGAGTCACACGTGCTAGTTCATCAGCGTGGTCCCTCACTGGCGGAGTTAAATATAAAAGCAAATATACTTCCTTCTCTTTTTTTCTCACACAAAAATCAAACTAATATCAGCGACTTCGTAGTGGCGAATTGCCGGCATTGAACAGCAGCGAAGCGATGACAATGAGTACAGCGCAGATCAATAACTTTGACATATTTTCGCAACATTGCAATATTTTATTGAGCTTAAATACTCCAATTTATGAGTATTCCGGGTATTTTTTGAGCGCAATTTAAGTTCTTTCACAAATAAAAATTAACTGTGAATTAGTTGTAAGTTAACGCGAAACAAAATGCATACAGTAAAGCTTTTCATTGGTTTCGACAAAGTTCACGATAAATTTAAAATTGCACTTTAGTTTGGGTTATTTGAAGGCTACAATGTTGCTTTGAGTGATTGATGAATTACCGAAATATAACTTTAGCCATTTTATCTTGCGAAAAATGTCTGTCATTATTTGCTTGTAAATGTATAACTTCAGGGAAATATCAGAAAAAAAATCCTGTCAACAGCGCGATTAAGCTTTTCAGTTGGTAGTACAAAAACCATGCAACGCATAGGCGTCACTTTGAAATATTTCACAAACATGTTACATTTTAGCTCGTTTCTTGCGCTGTTTCAGTCTTAATCCTGTCGTAACTAAGTATGTGTAAACGAAAGGTCAGCAATTCGATTTGTTTTAAATCTGTTGTCAATTCTTATTTAAAACCAAGTGTGTTACATGATAATCGCCTGTGACTTGCAGCAGGAACCAGAAAGCTTAGTTGGTGAAAGAAAGTTAATCAAGACTAACGGGATAATTGCTTTAACTTTGCACAAATTAGATAATTTCGAAATGTAAACTCGTTGAACTGTAAAAAATCTGCTTATCACTAAAGAATGCAACATTATAATATTGACACATTCCGCCGTGACGTTACAACGTTTTGACTCTTCTTTGCACAGTATTTGTGCTTCAGCTGGGAAAATCGTTGAGAAACCCCCAAATATTATTATATATTTGGAAAGATCATAAAATTTCCTATTAAAAGTGAACAAATTAATAGCATTTGCTTTACCTAGATTGTTTTGGAAAGCAAATATGTAACGTGACGTTACAACGCGCCAAAAATTCGTCTATTGGTTCTTCTGTTCAAAAACATGAAAATTCTGCTCTCTTTCAAATTTTATCTAAAAACTTTCTTCTATGATATGATAAGAGATGAATACTGAACAACTTGCCATGTACAGAATTCCGATAATCAGTGAAGTTAATTTTTAACGAGCTTTTACTTTTCGTGACGTTACAACGCTCTGCTTTACACAGAGAGTGTCGTAACTCCGTTGTAACGTCACGAAAAATCTGTTCAGTTAATATTCGTTAATTATCGCTGTTGCTGCCTTCTGTATATAAGAGATAATCCAAAAACGCGTTGTTAGTTTGTCTTTCACTACTTAATTGTGGGGTTGTTCACAAATTACGTCGCGCAGTGGGAGGGATTCTAAGAAAGTGAGACAAGTAATATCATCGAAACCTTAAGACATAGCATAATAGTTGCTTCAGGAAAGTTTCTTCATTTAAAATGCACTTTCTAGTGGTGAAAAAATATTTGGACGTTAGGGTGTCCTCAAGCAGATACAAAAAATATTTTCTTTATTTTAAGTCAGAAATGATTGGTGCCTGCAAAAAATTTGTAGTAAAACTAATTTTAAGAAACTTTGTTGAACACTGAAGATTTCTATTTCTAACATGAAAAAAGTTATAGAGAAAAACTCTTAGGGATACCCTTAAAAATAGTTTTTTTTATCTAGCGCTTTAATAACGCTTCGGATGCCTTGCAAATGTTCTAAGAAATTGGTGATCTAATCAAATTGCATATTTTTGTCGAAAACAGTAGAGTTCTATCCTTTTCCCTTTAGAAGCTATCACTGCTTTTTTTTAATTTTACATGTAATCTTTAAGGGGGTGTATCTCGGGGGAGAGCAGCTATGAGCAGCTAAACTCACTTGTTTTTTGTGAATCAATATATGCTGTATTCCACCATGTACAACTTAGGGCAGAACATTGTGGAAAATCTAAAAAAAAGTTATTATGAAGGCAACCGTAGGTGAACATGTAGAAATAAAAGAAACAAGGGATAGCTCCTAAAGGGAAAAAGATAGATCTTTACTATTTTCGACAAAAATGTGCAATTTAATTCGATTACCAATTTCTTAGAACATCTAAAAGGCGTACGAAGTGTTATTAAAAAGATAGATAAAAAAAACTATTTTTAAGGGTGTCCCTAAGAGTTTGGCTCTATAACTTTTTTCATGTAAGAAATAGAAACCTTCAGTATTCAACGAAATTTCTTGAAATTAGTTTTACTACAAATTTCCTGTAGACAGCAAACATTTCTGACTTGAAATAGAGAAAATAATTTTTGTATCTGCTTAGGGACACCCTAATGTCCAAATGTTTTATCATCACTAGAAAGTGCTTTTTAAATGAAGAAACTTTTCTGAAGCAACTATTATGCTATATCTTAGGGTTTCGATGCTCTTACTTATACCTCAATTGTTTTGAATCCGTCCGGCTGTCCGCCGTGACGTTACAACGCGAGCTTTAATCAGTTGTAATTTAGGTTCTACTTAGCTTAACTTCATTCTTTAGGCACCGTTTGAAAGGTAATTATGAGTACAAAGAGAATACGGATTATTAGATTGTTCGAATTTGTGCTTTTCTGCGAAAGCGAAAAAGTACACCTTTTTCGTGACGTTACAACGCAAAAAAATTACCCTATTTAATCCACTTGAAATACAAAATAACTGCAAAATTACATCCAAACTATTTCTGGAATGGATTCAGCATATTTTTCTTTGTAAGTTGGTCGAAAACAAGTGACATTATTAAATGTTTTAGCGCACTGTAGCAACATTTTTAAAAATATCACGAAAAATCATTTATTTCTTGTAAATTTTATTTATTTTCGATACACGTTTTATATAACTTCAGAAAATGCTAGAATACCAATTATGGCAGTTTTAAAGGTTCAAACATTGCCCAATCATGGACAAATATTCAACTATGCTAAAAGCAACTTTTGTAAAATGTCTGGTTGGTATACCGGCCCGCGGAATATGTCATATATATGTAAATAGTGTTTGATGTTGAAGTAAGATTTGAGACGCTGTTAACATTCATTTAATAATATGTAATCGAATTTTCTCAACTTGCAGTTAGTCTCAACAAATGCTGCATGCTGATTGAACGTATGCAATGTTACTACTTTGATAAACGTTGCGTATGTAGGTTGTATATATGAAGAATCGTATTATTACATGTGTGGATGCGTACTAATATGACTACAAAGAGACTTACGTAGTCCTGCGTCACCTATGCGGTCGTGTCTTGTACACAACCCCTCTGATTTTTCTTCGTCGTATGTTCGAACCTCGATTAGGTGGTGAATGGTGTATCTATAGAGTCAGTAGGGTCGTTGCAGTAGCCCGGTAATGGTCCTGTACTCTAAAACCGGCGGCGAAGTCTGTCGATAAAGAAAGGTCAAGTTCTATACCCTCTAACGGGTAAGACCGTCTGTAGACGGCCTTCGCTTTTGGAGCTCCAGAGCCGCATACGAAATTTGTTTTTAAATGGCAATATCGAAAATATGTTCTGTACAGATTTCTTGACATTTTGATACTAATATCAAAACATTCTGACCATGCATTCAAAAGTTATCATCTTTCAAAAACAAAAATTCCGAAAAATTTCGAAAATAATTAATGCGCGAATTTTCCCTTTTTTACTTTTGTAAAAAAAGGACATCTAGAACAAAATGATTGACTTAAAAAGTTTTTCTATGTATAAATTTTATGCATTATTTTAATTTTGTAATATATCTGAATTGAAAAAATATCTTGGCAGAGCGTTAGACATGAAAAAGGAAAAAAAGAAATTGGACTTTTTCTTACCTGGCGTTCCTCCAGATAATTATTTTTGCATGAAAATCAGAACTTAAGGTTTTTTCGTGTGTACTTTCATAATAAAATAGTCATTAGCTTGATCCCATCGTTTTTACGGTGTTGCCCGTTAGTGGGTTAAGGACGTTTATACTGCTGCTACTCGCATAGCAGTCCCATTTTCTATGGAATCTATACGTATAAAAATGGATTTCTGTCTGTCTGTTCCTTATAGAATCGAAAACTATTGAACCAATCGGCGTGAAAATTTGCATGTAGAGATTTTTGGGGCCAGGGAAGGTTCTTATGATGGTTAGAGACCCCTCCCCCACTAAGAGGGGGGGCTCCCATACAAATGAAACACAAATATCTGCATAACTCGAGAACTAATCAAACAAATGGAACCATATTTGGCATGTGGGTGTTTTTGGAGGCAAGAATTTTTTCTATGGTGAACTTGGACCCCTCCCTACTTTAGGAGGAGGGGGGCTCCTATACAAATGAAATTCAAATTTCCTCATAATTCGAGAATTAATCAGCCAATCGGAAGCATATTTGGCATGTGGGTGTTTTTGGAGGCAATAATTTTTTCTATGATGAGTGTAGGACCCCTTACCTTTTTGGGGACTCCCATACAAATGAAATACAAATGTCCTCATAACTCCAGAACTAATCAAGCAACTAGAACCAAATATAGCATGTGGGTGTTTTTGTTGGCAAACTTTTTTACCTTTGTTATACTATAACAAAGGTTTAGGAATTGGTCGAAAAACACGAAATTGATCCGAGGCTCGGAGGGCCGAGCCACATATACCAATCGACAGGGTTCGACGAACTGAGCCATGTCTGTGTGTGTATGTGTGTATGTATGTGCGGGGCGCAACTTTTCTATCGCCTGTTTCTCGGAGATGGCTGAACCGATTTGTTCGCTAATACTTTTGTTTGAAAGGTATTGCCTAGTATATCACTATTGAATTAGTTCGAGGTCCGACATTTCGTTTAAAAGTTATAAGTAAAAACCCGAATTAATCCACCTAGCGGTGTGACCTAGCCTTTCTACTGTCGCAATAATTATTTTTTAATTTCTCAGGAACATCTATAATTAACTTGACATTTTTAAATATAAAAAAAAAGATAATATCTAAATTTGAAAAACTAACTGAGTAGAGCATTAGATAAGAAAAACGAAAAAGAGAAATTGGACTTTTTCTTAGTTGGCGCTCTTTCAGTTAATTATTTTTGCATAAAAATCAAAACTTGAGCTTCTTTTGAATACACTTTAATGAAAAAATAGTCATTAGCTTGATCGTATCGTTTATGCGATATTGCCCGTTAGATGTTATAGGAAACGATGAGATCAAAGAAAGAAAAGTAGCGCCATAAACATGCTTGAGGATGGAAAATAAGATCGATATAATTTTCGGCGCTTGTTATTTTTGCTGGTATGAGTGGACCCATATTTATTCGTATTCGTAAATCGTACAGGATTATTAGTAACCTTTCTTCCACTTTTTCATATAAAATTTCTAAGCTCTAGTATCTATTGATTGAAAAAGCATCTATTGAGGCGCAAAATTTGTTTGAAAGCTCATTAGTATTTTCAATACTATACACCACTATACCTATATGATTAAATCAAATTCTTTTCTTCGTTTTTTGCTTTGCTCGTCCGATTGCGAGTAACAGCAAGTAAAGAAAATGACAATTGAAATGTTTCTCACTCTTCTTGTATTTCTATGCAAATTTTAAAATTGCAAATCGCGTATACATACATACACACATACACGCATACATACATACATACATACATACATACATATATACATACACGCATGCATGCATACATACACATGCATAACACATACATTGAATACAATCGGCTCTTGATTGATTTATTTCGATTTTATACATTTTAACGGTTTAATATACGGCGCTTAAGTGTTAAAGTTTGAATAACTTTTGAATCAATCGTCCGATTTTCAGTAACTTGGTTTCGTTTTATAGGTCTCAACAGTAACTTTCAAATGATAATAAATTGTAGGATGTTTCCTATTG